>NC_133823.1:73243834-73555500 GCF_047830755.1 Zonotrichia albicollis
TTCCTTTGTATATTCTTTTGTCATCTTCCCATGGGGAGGGTTGGCAAGAATTCCTAGAGACAACTTTATTTGAAAATGAACTTTAAATGTTATTTCTTCAAGCTTGAGGTAGAGTGAACTTTATGACTTGAAAGTTATTTATTGTTTACAAGGTCTTTATATGTAGTTTTTATAAAAAGCCAAAGCACAGTAGCAGCTTTTTCTGCACATCTGTATTTTCAGATGACCAGCAGTACAGTAATGATAATTTTGACATGTAGATATGTATATGCTGAAAAACTACATTCAGCCTGTTTTATCCAGTGTCCAAGATATATTTAGAGGCAGAGCCTCCAGGAGAGGGTTTTTCCTTCTTGTTCCCATTCCCCACTTGGCACTGGGCATTGGTTGAGGCACTTCCAGTGCACTTTGTTTTCTGTCCCCCACCATAGCAGTGCTTTAGCAGTGAGATTTGCTGGTCTGGTTTTCTCTCCAGATGCATGTTTCTTATTCCTGTCTGTTGTAGGAAATGGAAAGTTCAGCCTCATGGAAATATGGTTGTGGGTTCTGTGTTGTAGCTGCAATGAAATGTGCTGGGATTCCTTGACCATGAGTGTCAGGGATTTGTTTCTGCAGGAATAATTAGTCTCTCGTATTTACTTGACATGCTTTTGTGCGAGAGCAGTTCTGTGTCTGGGATGAGTTGTGTGATAACAGCACATCTCAATCTCTGTGTGCACAGTTATTGCTTCCCTGGGCAGCTGCCGTGGCCGATTCTTTGCAGGCTCATGGACTGCAGGTCCTTGTGAGCCATTGAAGCAGAAATCACAGCAGAGACATTCATGGAGAGCCTGGCTCACCCTGGAATTCTGGGCCTGTTCTTCCCAGCCCATGCAGTCCATATGGAAAGCACTTCTGTACACGTTTACAAGTGTTTATTTGGAGGAGTGGATTTGTTGCAGCTTTTTGTTCCTGTCAGCTTCTGAGAGCGGTGAAGTGCCTCGGAACAGCCAAGTGGAATTTTATCTGTGGCCATTTGCATCACAGCTGGGGGAAAGGAAATCCTTAATAATTAAGGATTGTATTCCATTAAACAGCAAATGGCCTGCTTGCTCTGTGGCATTACATGATCATTTATTAAATTCCTCATGAAGGTGGTTTGTTAAAAACATTTACTTTACCATAATTTATTGATCATATTCCATCAAAGTGACCACAACACTCTTCCAAATAGGATCTAGAAACATCTTCTGTTTCAATTATTTTCTCGATAGTATATCTGCTTTACAGTAGAAAATTCCTGTTTAGTCACAGATTTGAAAGTACTTCCTTTAAAAAAATGAATGCTTGTATTTGAAGTCAATACTGGTTTTGGGTTTAGATTCATATTATTCTTTTCTTTTTTGAGCTGAAAGTTTTTATTTTAGCATTATTAGTAAAATGAAAAATTCTGTGGATCTTGAGGGGAAGCAGCGAACAGGAATATCAATGTTTCCATCAGCCTTTGAAAAGAGAGGGGGCAAATGTTTCTTGGTGGTTCACTGATGGAATGAGGATAAATTTGCATGCAATTTCTGTCAGGGAAAGGGGAATTCACAGGGTATTTAATGCAGTCGTCAGACTTGAGGGCTGGTTCTTCAGCCTTGCTGTATTTCCATCATGCTGCAAAGCAGGTGTAATATCTTCTGAAGGGGAACTGGGGGAGAAGGGCAGAATGCTTAGCTGCCTCCAGTTGCCAGAAGGACCTGTTGTAGAAGCTCTTGTTCACTAAAGCAGTGAGAAACAAAAAAAAAAAGCCATGACTGTGTATCCAAGTACTGCGTTTTCAGTATTCCCTTGGCCGAAGTGGGATTAATTACAGATATTTTTGTTAGCATGTCAATATAGCAGTGGTCACTGAATTCAAATTGTATAAAAGAATTGGATTATTACTCAGTTATTAAATTGATATCTGACATAAACATCAATAAAGCCATTTGAAATTATTTTTTTCTTTCTTTACACAGTTCTTCTAATGAACTTTCAGATGAATTTTACTAGGTTACCTTGAATCCACAAGGATTTTGATTTTACTTGATGGTCTTTACTCTGATAAAGTAATGCTTTTAAAACTAAAAACCAAAAAGGCCAAGACTGAAAAGTTTGGGGAAATTTAGACATAGTTTTTGCTGCTACTGACTTAAAGATTTGGCCTAGGTTTTCTGAAGGTAATTGTTACTAAATAAAGGTGCTTTAAATACAGTGGTAATTGCTTTGCAAACATTGTCTGAGGCTGCCTGGGACATACCTGGCCCCTGTGTGAGAGGTTTCTTTTCTGTGGTTCCTCTCCAGTCATGCCACAGGATTGCAATTTTCTGCTTTCCTTTTTGTTTAAAATATTTCAAGTAGACTGACTTTGTTTTCATAAGCTGATGCTTTTAAATACCTTGGAACTTGGTGCTCATGGAAGGGGAGCATTTAAAAAATAACCCTACATGCATCTCTGAGTGGTCATTATGTAAATTGTTTATATGTGTTGGTCTTTAATGTATTTTAAGAGAGGAGAGCCAAGAAGGGAGGCTGTGTCCTACCCAGTGGTTACAGCTCCTCAATAGCTAATTTTGTTGATGTGTAGGCCCTACATTTTATTTCTATAAATCTGTTCCCAGCACTGTAAATATTAAAAGGGATTAAGTCTAATTTTTAAAAATTGGGCAATTGCATTGCCTCCATTCAAGTACACTGTGTGGTTTCCTGATCCTGTTAATTTTAATTGATGTAACATCTCTGTGTTACAGCTTGTCCTTTTATTAGTTAACACTCCATGAAATTCTTGTGTCTTTATTCCTCTTCTTACATGTTCTGATAAATGCAAAAATAGTTAAGAAAAGTTGGTGCTTAAAGCATCAACACTGGCAGCTGAGACATCAGTTTGCTCATAGCCAAAATTTGTGTCAGTCTTGCTTTTAATCCATGCAGTTATCCTCACAAGGCTTAATGGGATGACATTTGTAAGGCTTTTTGTTGCTTTGTAAAACATCTTGTTAAACTTACAAAAGCAGGCCTTCAGCTGCTGGGAGGAGCTGGCTCACCCTGAAACACAAGATTTCCAGTAAATGACAGGGTTGTGTATTAAATGAAGACATGAAGGTGCAGGTGTACATTTTAGTTAACAACTCCGTACAATTGTGCTGTTTTCATACATGAATAATTAAAGGTGTGCAGCTCCAGCTGTTCCTCTGAACTTCGTGGATCCAGGATATAATTCCACAGAAGTGCCCTGGGCACGTGTGCACACAGAAATGCACACACACCTGTGTTATGGTGCCCTGAAAAGCAACTAAACCTGTGGGATAAAGAGATAAGCATCAGTTATCTCAGCTGCTCTACATGGGGACTCCCAACACGGAATTAGATGTTTTGGAATAACTCTTGGGTTTCTTGTTCTTTTCTTATTTAGTTAATTTTAGCTGGGAAATTTCATTTTTAAAGACTATCAAGTCTTTAAACAAGAGTGTCTCCATGACAGAAGAGCTGGTAATTTGAGGCCATGTGCTTTGACATCAGTACCCGGAGTCTCTCAGTCTCCCTGCAAAATGTGATCTTTTATCTGCTTTGACAAGTCATTTTTCATTTTTTCTGTCGCAAGACTCTTTTGCTAACATTAACACTTTGGCCAAGTGACTTCTCCATGTGCCTGCAGTAGGCTGGCATTTAATCAGAATTAATCAGAATTAATCAGAATTAATCAGTTTATTATTTATTGTGAGGACCTTGATGGGGTGGGTTTTGCTCACCAATGAATATTTGTGGAATAAATGGCATTTTGTTTGTAGTACTCAACACCTGCTGTTGCAATGCCTTGGGGAAAAGGCAGTATTTCCAAATATTAAATTTGTTAGGTATTTTTTGTCATAGTTGAGATGGTTGTAATACAAAGCAATACACTCCATTTTCAGAAGGCTTCAAACTGGTTTTATTCTAGCATGCGTGCTTTTTATACATTCCTACAAAACTCCTAAGTTTACACTTCCCTCATCGGTCACAAAAGACAAAGTGCTTATTGGAATAGGCAGTTGCAGGTTTCTCTTATTTATCCTTCTTTCTTTCTTGGTTTCTGTGTCAGTGACCTTGGTAGAAAATTATTTCAGGGGTAAACATGGATCCTCTTACCAAACTTCTCTCTGACTCACAGAAGTCACTGCAAAACCTCTTCTACAATTTTTTCTCATCATTTCTTAATATATCAGTTTTTGAGATGCACATGAAAAGGATTTTTTTTCCTCAAGTTTTTGGCCCTAAATGATTGAATTTGCACTGTAATAAAAAAATACCCTTTGAAGGAATTTGGGAGTTACATAGTTTTGGTTCACTGTTGCTGAATAGAGCCCACCTGCTAATGGTGTACATAGCACTGCTGATTAGCATAAAGTCATTTAATGAATGTAAGTATTGCATTTTACTGCTGGTGTGTTTGAGAGCATTGGGGGAGGATTATTTTCTTAAATATGCAAAGCATTACTCTTTATTTAGTGTTGTTCAGAAAGCAGCTGCCCTAGAGCATTGCTCCTGTACTAATCTTAGCAGATTAGCCTCTAAATATTTCAGACTCTTAGGTAACAGCTCTTATTAGTGTTTGCCAAGTTCCCTTTGCTGTACCTGATGAGCTTTATTGTAGAGGGCCGCAGATTTCCATGGTCTCAGCAGAGCAGTGTGGGATCTCAGCACCTCAGGACTGAGGTGTCACCGAGAGCACCCTTGGGGGGCTCGGGAGTCCTGGAATGTTCCAGAAGTGTCTGGTGGCTGGACTTTGATCCTACACAGGAGACGACACCTGTATGAGGATAGGAGGGTTTCACCGGGGTGAATGGTGAAGGGATTGGTTAATTAGAGGGTGAGACACAGGGTTTAGGATTTCTGAACAGGGGGGTTTAGAGAAGTAAGATGGAGGAATTGGGGCGTGTCCTGTCCTTCTTCTTCTTCTTCTTCTTCTCCTCCATCTTCTGTGGTGATGGTGGCACTTTGGGATTGGTCATTACTGAAAGTGCACCGGACAATAAAAATAAAAAGGATTGGGGAAAAATGATAAATATTGTACACGTAACTTTGGGTATAAAGATAGGTGACCGCCCGGAGGGCAGGACAGTGTGCTCATGGCTGGCTGCTGAGCAGAGCTCTGTCGGGCCGAAAGAAAATCTTTTAGATAAACAATTAATAAACATAAAAACCGAAAGAAGAACTGAAGCCTCTTCTCGTCCTTCGATACGCGGGCTGCCCCAAGGCCACTCCGGGCCTTTCCAGGCCCTTCAAACAGCCGAAAACCGGACAGAGCAGCGCTGTGGGAGAGGAAGTGTGGGTGTGAGGAGCAGGAAGGACAGCACAGGCCCCATTTTCATGCTGTAGCTGGGACTCTTCTGCACCACTGATGGAAGGGGTTTGGTGGCTCAGCAGAGATCATTTCCAGCATTTAGAGCAGCCATTCCAAAGAGGATGTGGGACACGGTGGAGCACTGAGGCTGCAGGGAAGCTGTTTGCTCTGAAGGGAGCAGTGCCTGCAGTGGCACTCCTGAGCACTGGCTCACAAACCTTTGCATGCTCAGTTCTGCTTCCTTGTGCAGGTTTATTGTGTTTGCCTTGGGATCCAGATTAAAAGCTGTAGGACGGATGCTGGCTTTGGTCTCAGTTCTTGGTACTGCTGTAAAGGCTCCTGCACTGGTGTCCACAAGAGTTTCAGGTGAAGTTCAACTGGTAACTTTATTTTCCATCCCTCATAACCTGGCTTTATGCAGTAGAACAGGAAAGGTGGCAAAGGGTGACTCTGCAGGAAGATGGGAGTTCTGTCAGTACTAAGCCACAGCAGATCTGCCACTTCTCAATAATTCTGCTGAGCACAAGGCTTGCTTTGTCACAGACAGCACAGCAGAAAATGCTTATAAACACATGTTTGAAATAGAAAAGTGTGTGGTTCAAATATGAGTAAAAAACTTACCTGGTTATGACTTTTCAGTGACTGAGGGTTTTTTAAAATTTTTTTATTTTTCCTTTTCAATTTCAAATGCAACAATTTATCCCATATCCACTGGCAGGCAGGTACCAATTCATAGAACACCCAAAGCTGACTTAAGCCATTCCATGAAGTTCCTTCCATTAAATAATTAAATTCATTTTTGAAAGGGTGGGGGGGGGGGTTGGTGTGTTTGTTTCTTTGTTTCAGTAAGTGGTGTACGTGAGGTGTGCATAAATACTGTATTATACTTTTGGAAGTAAACATGAAGGGAAAGCATCCTTTTCCTTTTTTCATCATTGCAGGAAAGCAGAAACTTGAAGAGGTAATTTAGATATTTCAGCAGATATCACACAAGCTTTTGTGACTTTCAAACCCATTTTAAACCTCTACTACTGATGAATGTGCCCTGTAACCTCCTAGTGGTGCACTAATTTGAGACATCAAACTTCACAGAGTTACAGGGTCGGTGTGTCTGGGAGTCCACAGATCTTAATCTCTACTACCAAAGGGAAAATCAATGTCTTTACCATTGGCTGTGTTAATCCTTTTCCATGCTCTGTTCATCAACACAGTGGATGGTGTTGCACAGAGAGAGTTTTCCCCCAGGAGCATCTCTGGTTGTTTGGCACCTGGGTGCACATCTGTGCAGCTGCTGTCCTGACCATGCAGCTGAACTTTGGTGTGAAATTCAGTCTTCTCCAATCGTCTGTCTGTGTATCATGAGCTAATTCAGATCCAAATTTAGCCAAATGATCACGAGCAGTTTCACACAAATGTTTTAGGCAGTAAGTTTAGCTATGGTTAAATATCTTTGTCATCAAGAATTTCTTTCTGACTATTGACTGTTTGACTTGACTCCTTGCCTGGAAAAATTTGATTTTCAGTGGAAGTATGTGGAATACTATTATTTTGATTCTTTTTCTCTTTAAAGGCAGAAATTCAAAAAGGAAATCATCAGGTTATTTGGCCATTATATCAAGCTGTTTTCTGTGGGATAGGCACAAAATAGTGCAGTTCAGCAGAAAAAGTCACATAAAGGAGATCCTTTTACTTTTTGGTCAGATTGGAGCTGGCCCACACTAATGGCTAAATGGAAGCTAATCAAGCTAATAGGAGTTCTCCCTGAAATGATTGTTAGGGTATTTTCAGTGTGATGATTAGCAAGTATTTCAGGTGCAAATCAGTGCTGAAGCCAAAGTGGGGCTATTCCTGATGGCTTGTGGGCTTCCAGTATTTCTTCAGTATTACAGCCCAGGGCTGTAAGCTCCCTGGGTTCCTTGCTTAGGAGCCACGAGTTTGTCTGAGTTTGTTAAGCATCTGGTAAGAACCCAGTAGAGGAGAGGGACCACAGCAGGCAGGAGGTAAAGGAGCTACCCCCATTTCCTTGCTGCCCTCTCACGTGTTTGTTAATAACAGCACTGATGAAATATCTGCAGTTAATAATGATTTGATCTAACTGAGGTCCTTTGAGAAAAGATAAATGGAACTGTTCCCACTGATGAGTGCTTTGTGACTCTGAAGAAATAGGAATGGCAGTGTGAGCTTCTGATGGGAGTTACTGTATTGGATGAATAATCTCTATAATTGCTGCCTTTTGGTTGCTCATGCCCGAATCCTGCCTGATAGGGATGTGTGAGGAGCTGTATCTGTCCGCAGTGACTGAACAAATACTTGTTGTAGTGCATCCCCCCTTGAAATGAGTATCTTCTCCAGTTGTCATCCCAGCATCCCTTGTTTTTCCAGGGCGGGCTGAGTGCAGAATATCTGGGCTGTGCTGGATTGGCCTCAGTGCTGTGGTGCACCCTTTGCTCTGCCCTTGCTCATTTGGCATTTCCACTTCACAGCCATAACCACGTGCCTGGATTGACCAAAGGCAGCTCTCATCTTCCCCAGCTGCCTCAGCCTGTTTTCCTTTCCAGAAACATGTAGGGGTATATGAGCCTGATTCAGAGAAGGATTTGTTCCATCTCACTTCTGTGATTCAGGCCTTTGGGAGGAAAAGAAAGAATGTGATCCTTGAAGAAGATATCCTTGAAGACGTGTCAGACTTGAGTTTGGCTAGCAGGGAGTTAGGCTCCGCTGGCTGAGCAAAACAACATCCATCATCTAAAATCACAGCCTCTTTTTCTAGTCCTGAGGGACAGATCTGTGGTTCTGCAGGCATTTGGAACCAAGTCCTGTTCTGGAGAAGGAAATGGCAAAACAAAAGCACCTCCTGCTTCAGGCAGCACCAAAGCTTGGGAAGCTTTCCAGGGTGCCATCCTGGCCTTCTTGGTAACAGGGGTATGACAGAGGAAAATGTTTGCTCTGAACTGAAAAAGCTGTGCTTGGAGTTCTTACTAGTCTATTTAATGAACAGGGTTTTTCTATCGAAAAGTATCATTTGCTATGTACAAAGCTTGAAGAGTTGTGAACTTCTTTGTAGATGTACATGCATAGTAGACCAAGTGAGCTCCAAATGTTACAGGTTTAGGGCTGTGTAGCACCTGTGACATACCCAAGGGGCTGTACTAAATCCCATTTCTGGAGCAGTGTCTTTGATGCTGCTGTACAAAGCAATGTGCCAACAGCCAGATGTTTTAGGGGTCTCCGTCCTCACCTAGAAATGTGAAGGTGCTCCTCTAAGCTCATCCCACATGTGGTTTGCTTTAAAGATGAGACATTTGGGGGTATTGAAAGCTCAGCTCAATGCAGGCAGACAGAAAGCTGATTTGGGGATGTTTGGGGTTTTTTGGGAGGGTGGAGGGTGGTGTTGGCTGGCCCCTTCATAAAAACATGGAGTAATCTGAAATACAGAACCAGCCAAAACCACAAACTCTGATTTAGACCTACTTGGCTCTTGTGAATCATCATGAGCTCTGCACACTGAGTCAGCCAAGAGCTGGTTTTCTCTTCAGTATTGTGTAAACACAAGATGTTTCTCTGGGCTAAATATTATTAAGTTAAAAAGTCATGTTTATTTGTCCTGTATAAAAAATGATTAATACAGAAAGTTACCATCTGGGGAGATCTGAAAATTCTTTTCTTTTACACTTTGTTGCTCAGCTCAGCTTTGAACACAGATCACTTTTAGGGTACCCTGATTTTTTCATTTGATTCTATAAGTGATAATTATTTGGATCAAACTACTTGACAAGGCTTCCTGTATTACCTTTGGAAATTGCGATTTCATTTAAAGTAATTAAGGAAAACCACAGGACTTAATTTGTAGTTGTACCATGATGTGGTGTGAATTCTTAAAATCCTGAGGGAAGATGGTGCAGCTGACAAGCACATTTTCAGGGAAAGCTTTAGATGTGGACACAGAGAGCGGTGTGGAAATGAGGGCTTAGTTAGGGTGTTCTGCGCTGGCCAGGAGATTTCTCTCTTTGCAACTCTTCACAGTATGTGTGAGAAATTGTTTACAAGCCCTAGTAGGTTGTTACTCTGCTGAAATTTGTGACTAATTGTGGGGGGATTTGCCTCATCTTGCTTTATTTACAACTTGTAAGATGTAATACTGCTGAGAAAAAAGGTGGTATGACGTTAGAAAAGTAAGAGTTATGGAAAAGGCAGTTCTGAGGGTAGGGAATTTAAAACAAAGCCCCAAAACCCACAACTGAGAGCAGACAGAGGTGCAATACCAGCTCTGCAGTAGAATTATAAAAACATGGAAAAGGTGACTGGTGTTTATCTTTTCTTCCCTATTTCCATAGTGCGGCTCCATGACAGCATATCAGAAGAAGGATTCCATTACTTAGTCTTTGACTTGTAAGTATTTGTTTTGCATTTGTTTAGCATGTTGGGAGTGGGCTAAACCTGGAGATGCAAGTGCAAGCTCATGAGATAAATGCCTGGTTCTGGTGCCATGAGCTGCACAAATAGATGGAAACAGCTGGAAGGACAGGAACATATTTCGTAATTTGCATGTGCAAGAACTCATTTGTAAGTGTGGCTGTAAGGATCCCATTTATTCCATAAAAACTAGTAAAACTCTGCTGGTGAAGTGGATTTTAATATAAAGTGTAGGTATGTAAGTAAAAGTTGTGTGCTACCTGCCAAAGCAAATCAAAGATAGACTCAGAAATAAATATTTGCTGCAAGTCAGATGTCTAAAGGAAAGATAAAAAAAAGTGTGTGGAACACTAATTTCCCTACAGAAAGTCTCAACTGCTGGATTAAAAAGGTAAGCCTGAGTTTAGAGAGGGAAAGATTCTCTTAGTATTTCATTTGTGATTGATATCTTACTGCTTTATAATGTTTCATTTTGACACCACTCAGAATGTAAAGTGCCCAGCATATAGAAAGGAAATTTCCTACTGATATTCTCTTTTGCTTCAGGAATTTAAGTCCCATGCATTGTTCATGTAGCAACTGGGCCTGCATGGAGCTTGTTTTTTCCAGATAAGGCTTTTTAGTGGAAGCAGGAACGGTGACAGCATGAACTGTGTGTTCATAACTTGAAAGGAAAAACTGATTTCCTCAATCTTCCCTGGGATGGGCAAACTTTGCCACTCATTGGAAAAGTTACTGCTTATGGTTTTGGATATGGACAAACCTGAATGATAGGGATTGTATTGCAAGACTGACTTACTTAAGTAAAATTATCTCTTTGAACTGTAAATTTTTCCAGGGCAGTTTATGGTTTAACAGACAGCACACTCACCCACCTACCCAAAGAGCTTTCTTAGGTCCCCCTGTGGTTTGGCTGGTTAGAATGAGAATACATTATTTCCCCTGAAATGGAGTGTAGCCCATTTCTGAGCATACAAACAGAAGTATTTGCATTCAGCACGGCTAAGTTAGAACCTGAATCTTCCTGCACACAAGCAATTGTGTGCTTTCATGTTCAAGTTACATTCTGGTTTACTTCCTGACTTAACTTTTTTTTTTAAGAAATCTGTAAAGACTTCTTCAGCACTAGATTTCAGACTAGAAAGACACAAATATTAAAATAGTCTGTCTGCAGTGAAGGCATTCAGGATTCAGGACTCAAATCCTAACTGGGTTCAACAGAAGCTTGTGTGTGATTTGTGTCTGTCCCAGGTAAGTGCTGTGACTGTTGGCTTGGAAATGGCTCCAGGGCACAACACACATATTTGTTCTCTGACATGCACTGGGGTTTATTTTGCCTTTTTTTTTCCCCTTAAGGGCTACAAAGGAAATCTTTCTATGTGAAATTGGAAAAAGCTTCTTAATTCAGAACATTTCTAAGAAGTGCATGTAAAATTCTTAGTTCTAGGGACAATATCCCTTTTAAAAAACAGTGGCTTTTTCTGTTGTTGTGCTGCTGTACTGTGAGGAAGTGTGCCATACTATAATTGCAGTTAGTCCACGTCTGCCTTAAATTTTATGTATAGTGCCAGACTTATCTCAGGGGATTATGATTGTGATGTGAACTAGAAAATTTGAACAGCTTCAGAATTGTAGATAACAGTATCTAGATCTCGATAGTAAGGGAGCAAATAGAAGCCTGTGTTCTGCAGTAAAATGTTAATGTGTAACCCAAAGATACTGCCTTGGCAGAAAACTAGATTCCACAGGAAGTGTTCTGCCTTGGCTAGAACTTCCTCTGTTCCCTGTCAATCCCATTCAGGACACACAGAGGAACAGCCTCAAACATATATATATGTGTATATATATATATATGTATATATAGATAAAGCTTTTATGTTTTGGCCATGTGGTTTGAGGGGTTTGTAAAAATTATTTTGCAAAGAAGAAAATGTGTAAATGGCAGAGGCAGTGACTTTGCTGACTGATAATTGTTTCTGGAGCAGCAACAGGTTGCATTCTTGAGAAACTTTTGCCAAATTCCTGGGAATGCCTGTTCACAGTTGATTTTTCACATTCAGATTAAGAACTCGTTGCTTTAATGCTCACTAGTATTATTTGTTAGTGAAACTTCACCTTTTACAAACATGTGGTTGCTGCCATGATAAAAAGGTACTGTATGCACTTCTTGAACACACAGGCCAAGAGCCTGCTTTTCTTTATTTAGTTTTCACTCAGCAGGAGCCTGACTGTGGTGTAACACTGTCACTCCACCCACACATGCCATCATGTCATTTTCTTAATGATTTCTTTCAGACTGTGTGGGATTTGGTACGGCTGTTTCCTCAGAAATTTCTTTCAGACTTCATCCCACGTAAGAAAGTGAAGGAGGAGACTGCCCTTTCTGTGGATAGGAAAAAACAATCATTGTTACTTTCTGTTTTGAATTTCTAATAATCTCTTAGGATTAAATGCCACAGAGATGTCTGCAGCCTGTTGCTTCACTTGCATACCTCAGGCTGTGCTTTTATCTGGAGAAAGAAACAGTGCTGAATGTACTCCATTACAGACATGCTTTTGGGTGAACAGTTCTGCTGTCAAATGGGAAGGTGGGAGTCTCTGGAAATCCATGTGGCAAATGGCTATTGAGCAATGAACTTCATGAATTTAATAAGGGACTTCATGAAGTTTTTGCTCCCCTTCCCTATTGGTTAAGGCAGCTGCAGTCAGGATTTGCGTCTGTTGGACCATTTCAGTTGCTAAGCACGAATGAGACTGTCTTCAGTCTTAATGATGTTAGATGAGTTCAAATCCAATCAATCCTGTCAGTATTAATTGCTGTATCTGAATGGAAACAGCTGTAGCACTTGAAAACTCTCTTGTGCAAGTCAATGAGATTCTCTATTTTCAGTGCCTCCCATTTTAATGCACTTGATGAGATGCAACAATTGGTATGTTAAGAATCCTGGCCTTGCTTTTAGATTCTAACTGCAGGAACTGTGTAGAATAAACTGAAAATACAAAAAAATAGCCTAATTTGGAAAACAGTGTTTGCCTCAGGTGAGTGCCTGGGCCTCTCTTTCAGAAGTAGAAAGGCCGCAGATGAATTTAATAATTCTATGGCCACTGTAAGATGCTTCCTCCCATTCCCATTATCAAGGAATTGAAGAAGTAAACGTAAGCCAGGAGGAAACCACACCAGTCTGATGATATCAGAGGCTGGTTTAGCTGTCTGTGCTAATGTGTGTGTTTCTTCTAATTAGTCTCTCATATTTGCAAACATAAACCGGCAGTTTTTCTCAAAGTGGTGTGGAGTGCCTTGCTGTTGCTTCATGCTGCTTGTACCTCTTCTGTGTAAACAAACCTATGTGCTTTATTTGTTGCCACTTTAGCATGCTCTTCTCAAAAATCACAAAAGAACCAGAGCAATTTGTACAAACCAGTAGCTTTTAGGTCTTTTCATCATTTAACAATGGTTGTGAATACCAAGCAAATGTTTAGTGTCAGCACGTAAGATTTCATATCCCCTTCCTCCCTCCATGCTGGAGAACAGCAAACATCAATTTGGTACTCTCTTCTTGTCTTGTTTTCTTTCTTTAGCTTGGATCAAAAAGAAGTGTTTTAGGAAAGAGTAAGATCAAAGGATGCTTTGTTTTTTCATTCATCACAAAGTGAGAATTATTCCTCTTTACCAGAACTGTGGCAGACAAATATATATGCAAAAAGGAGTTATGAAAGGCTGTCAAAATATGCATCAATCAAACATTTTGTGCTACAGCAACCAGAGCCAGTCTCTGGAAGGTAGAAAGCAAAAAGAGAATACAAATTAGGCAACAAACTACCTCTTCTAGATTTTACTCCAGACTTTTGTACAAAATAGCATTCTGTTACCTGAAAATCTCTACATTAAGAGTCAGTAAGACAGAAACTCAGAAAAAGGATGGTGTAACCCAAATATAAATGAAATAATGAAAATGAAGTTCTTGAACTGGCCTTTCTCCAAGAAAGGAGCTGGGCTGCTGGTTGAGCAGGGCATTTCTGTCATCGTTTAATGTGGCTGAAAACTGGGCTCTTCTACAAAGTGTTAGTGCAGCAGTTTGCAAGTGAATGTTACAGTTCTGAACATTCCAAGTATTCTCACCTTGAATTTTTAATCCTAATTAACTTAACTGTATTCGATACTAATTGTGTTCACTGTAGTATAGATTTTTAGGCATCTCCATCTTTAAGTGTCTTGCTGCACACTCAAGCTTTTATGTTTGGGAATTTATTGGAAATGTAATGTGCTAATATTCACATTCATAGCCAGCAATAAAATACAAACATAGATCTTTCATCTAGGAATTATTTATGTAAGCACCTGTATATGTGAAGAATTGCATTTAGCTGTGCCAGTCTGTCAGCCTAAAGCATGGGAATGTTACAGGAAGGGTCTTCCTGTGCTATGAGTCCCCTCTTGTGACACAGGCAGACAAGTGTTATGAAATTACTGAAAAGCTTATGAATCTTCATCTTACAATGATTGCTAGAAAACTTCTCCTGATTTTAACCTTATATTTGCTGATAGGTATTGTATGCTCATGTATTATTGTACCAATATTATCCATTACAATTTCCCTCTAGGGAGATCCAAGCTAATGCTCATCTTAAGTATTTATTTTCATCCCTCTTAACCTTTGTTTTGCCCAGCTAAACTGGGTTGGCTTCTCTGAGGGGATCTGATGAGTGAGTGACTGGGTGGCCCGCTAGCTGTTCATGCTGCATATCCAGTTCTCTTTTCTGACTTTGAGTGACTAGAACTGGTACAATATGAGGAGGGATTTTACCTTGCTGTCACCCTATTCCAGATGCAATCCAAGATTGTGGCATCATCCTGCTCAGGGCTCATTCTGGACTGTGATCTCTGCGATATAAAAACACAGTTTTATTGCTTTTTAACCACTTTCTACCATTAAACCATTGATTGTACCAGGAGCTCCTGAGTATGCAGCGATGCACAGCCACTTCTGTTGCTGGCCCCAGGATCATACAGTTCTTCCCTTGTACATAACTTATTTTAAGTGGTGCTTTAACTAGCTATTCTTATTTTCTCCACAAAGATAAATGAAAAATTTCTAGGAAAAATCTGCTGTTAAACTGATTAAGGTACCCTGATTCTACTGATACTTTCCTTCCAACTCAGTAATGCTCTTTTTAGGCACAGCACAAAAAGCCAGCCCCTCTGGCACCTGGGTACACCTCTCTTGTGATTTGATCTACACTGAAAGACCCTTTTCCTTTTTTAGCATTGTTGTGTTTTAGCATTTCTTACCTTTGCCTAATATTGCAGTTTTCAAGTTATCCTGAGCTGTGTTGAGCTTCAGCCACAATTTTCCTGGGTGGTCAGTTCCCTTTTTCCTTGTAGTTTTACTCCTTCCTTTTGACATCCCTAAATGATGTCTGGCATCTTGCCTGAAATGCTGCTGCCCTTGGCTTTTATTTACTATTTATGATTGCACTTCCACCACATACATTTTATTCATGTAATGATTTGGATGGACAAACACTCCCCTTGAGTTCCTGCACCTTGCTGCAAAACCTCTTGCATTTCTGTACAAATACTTCACTTAGTCCTGTCTGACTTCTTCCTGTCAAGTTAATTTGAGGTGCACATTTTCACTTGTGAAATCTCCTTTTCCCCATCTTGCTTTTTGTAACAGAGTCACTGGAGGTGAATTGTTTGAAGATATAGTTGCAAGAGAGTATTACAGTGAAGCAGATGCCAGGTAAGTAATTTGTTTTTCTAATGATTGCCTTTGATAGTTCTAGAATAGTTACTTAAATATATCCTGGTGTTTGGCATCAGTTTCCCAGCACAGTCTGTGAGACTCTAGGATTTCTCCAGGAGTTCTCTTAGACTTGGAAGGGCAGAGTTTGGCAGTTTGAGCTCACGACCATGTGGTGGAGAACTCATGAGAAATCTTGGTGTCTCTTGGTGTCTGCTGATCTAAAAAAGCTGAAGTTGGATCTCAATTACTTTTACCGATTGTTTCCTCTGCAAACTGGACATAACAGTTCAAGTATCTCGTCTGTGGGTTCTTAGATTTGCTGATCAAAGTCTGAAAAATAAGTTGATCTTAAAAGAATTTTGCATTAAATATGATTTTTTGTTCTCGGTCCAGAAGTGCTAATTTCCTTTTCCAATTAGAAAATTTTTGTTGTATTTCATCAATAAACAAATATACTGTGTGTCTCATAGTCTGAGCTCAAATATGAAATCTCTGGCAATTTTCTGCAAGTGCTTGTTGAAAAACTTGAATAATAAGTTGACAATTATTGTAATTTGCATGCATAAAGTATCAGGGCCACTCATCTCATGTTTGTCCTCATATAATAATAAATCTTAAATATTGTCATAAAATTAAGAATCCTAAACATTATAGTCAATTACTTTAAAGAAAATATGTTCACACTCTTCACATTAATTGATCTGCAAGTAAATTTAAAGAATCCTTATGTTTCTGTGTGTTTACAAACACACCCCCCCAATAATACATATTTAGTACATGCAATTTAAATTATGCCTTTACATTTGGAGATCACTGGGAGATGATTGGAAAGAATAAAGTATTCCTAACAACAGTAGTAGGATAATAATGAACAGACAAGAAGTTACTCTGAATATTAGGAAGCTTCCATTTCCAGATCTTACTGCATCTGTAGGAATGATAGAAAGATTAATACTTTAGGCATTTAAATAAAGAACAACACGCAGCAAAACACTCTGTAAAAGAGAAAACAGCAGTAGGGTTTAGGTGGGGTAGGAGAAGAGGAGCTATGTTGAAAAATTTTTCAAATCATTTTTTCCCTGCTGTGATTGAAGCAAATTTCCGCTATTGATGCCAAAGGCCAGTATATGTTGTCCTTGTGTGTTTTTAAGGTAGTTGGGAATTAAAAGGACAAATTGCAATGATGATTCCTTCTGTTCTAGAATTATGATATTTTGGAAGGGGCTGTGCATATATGTGTATATATATATATATAGAATATATATATATACACATTTTATTTTTTCAGTACAAATTTGAGGAAATAAGTGCAATATCTGGTTATGATGCATCTGTGTACTTTGTGTATCTATCTATCTAGATCTATCTAGTGTGTGTATGTGTGTATCCCTCTAGCAGTAGTTGCTGTTCTCTGTGGATGCCTCTCCCAGGACTGTCACACTGGTCTGCTCCTGCAAGCCCTTGCTCACGCCAGTAGTCTGTACTCAGACAAACCCAGCAGTGAGTTGTGAACTACTTGCCTAAGAAAGGGTTTTCAGGCTTGGGCTCCAGTTACTGATTATGACCATTCCTTCGGAATTCCATGGTCAAAAGGTTTTGGATGAGCAGCATCTTGACTACTGTGTATAACTTATCATCACTACTCGTGCCACAACGATGTCTTTTAAAAAAATGCTAAGCTGCTGTGGTGCCAAAAAAAGTCTGAAAAAGTTCCAGTGCTCTAAAATGTTAATATTTTAGTCGTGCTTTTTGGCATCATGGATTGGCCAAAACTTGCACACCTGGGTATGGGAAAATTGGTGCTAGTTCAGTTACTGAAAGCACCAAATTAAAATATTTGTCTTAATTTTTAATGTGGATTTTCACTCCCCAGGTGACTCCTAACTAAACTAGAGCTGGACACTATTTTAAATGAAAATGCATGCCGCCTTTTTGAATGACTTGGCTTTGTTCTACTAATAGTTTTAAAGAAACCATTCAATTCAAAATGAAGAATGTTTTGCTTTTCCTTAGCTTTTGACTTCCATTGTTTCATTTGTTTTCTGTATATCATCTCATTTCTGACCATTTTCTTGTTTCAGCCCATGTTGTAATGTTAACTTCACCACCAAAAATTAAGAAAACCAAAACATCCCACTAATTGTTTTACTGCCTCCACTTTATTTTTCCTGTGGCAGTTTTTGGAAACTGGAAAAAGCTTCAATACTGCTGAATGAAAATACAGTCTGATGAGTCTGTCTCATAGGTGTCATATGTTCCATGTTAAATGTCTCTTTTGGTTTGGTTTTGGTTTTTCATTTTTTGGATGTGTTGGAGCTGGAAATATCTCAGCAATGTTGTTGTTCCAGTTCAAACAGCAATCAAGACTTGTCAAGAGGTGTAAAATTGTTTTTGTTCTTTAACTTTTTCTTTTAAGTTTTATTTTTATTTTGTATTTAATGTGATTATGTGCCTTTAAAATGTTCTCCCTTCCATTCTGCCCTTGTATCTTTGCAGTCATTGTATACAGCAGATTCTAGAAAGTGTTAATCATTGTCATCTAAATGGCATAGTTCACAGAGACCTGAAGGTCAGTATCTGGTGCCCATCAATTGCATATAAGAATTTCGGGGTTTCTTTCGGCTGGGTAGGGGCAGAGGGTGGGCTGTGTGCGATGTTCCCAATGTGCCTATCCTATTCACCCTCCGAACAACAATAATGCATGATGCCTCTTTCAGTGTGTGCAAGTGTAGAGGCCTAACAGACATCATGGCAGAGGGGGGACGGCTGCCTACCGAGCGTCTCTTGGGCCTGGCCCCGCTGTGCCCGGTGCCGGTGTGTGGGCCGGGAGCTGGCCCGCGCCGATGGGAGCGCCGGGCCGGGCCCTGTGACCCGCCCTGAGGCGAGTGCCGCTGACTGCCGCCTAAATGAAGCGCCTGGCAGCTAATTATTGACCTGGAGTAGCTGGCTTGGAGGGGCTTGGCGACCACCTCCATGATCGCTGCCATTTCTAACCTAATTTTGTGGAAACTTCTACAATTCTTCAATGCCTCTGTGAAGGCTTTGAGGAAGCCAGGAGGAAAAAGCACAGAGCATGCCAAATATTTAATACGATCTTGAATTAGTGGCAAAATTTGTTCCTTTTAAAAATTACCGTTTAAAAAGGCATTGGTGTTAATGTCCGAGCGAAGGCAAGGCAGCCGCCCCGCCGCCTGTGTGTGAGGGCAGCCCCGCGCCGCGGAGCCTGAGGCCGCGGTGCTCCGAGCGGGGCAGGGCAGGGCAGGCCGGGCCGGAGCGCAGCCACCCCGGCCGCGCCCTCGGCCGCCGCCCCGCCGCCTGCCGCTGGAACTAACGGGCGCCCATGGTGTTTGCATGCAGTCATTGCATTCAGCAGATCCTGGAGGCCGTGCTGCACTGCCATCAGATGGGCGTGGTCCATCGCGACCTCAAGGTGAGTGCTGCTGTCCCGCCGCCCTCCCGGAGCAGCATCCCTGCCCCACAGGGCCGCCAGCAGCCGACATGTAAATACTTCTGTCTTTTGCTTTTCCCCTCGGTTCATTTGTTTTTAACTTGGCTTCGCCTATATGCAAGAACAAGTTCGTGCTCACCAGAGGGGATCTGCTCGAGGCTGGCCAGTACCTGGCTGTCCAGCCCCTGGCAGTACAGGCAGAACAATACTGCGTGTATTTGTTGAACACATGGTCTTCCTCTGTCATCCAGAGCTTTTGGGACAGGGCGTGAGGGCAACTTCCCGTGTCTCATCAGCAGAATCTGTAGTGCTTTTGGGAAGCACAGTAGCCCTTGCATGCTGTGCATTTTATAGTGACAGAAGGCCAGCTGCTCTGGGATCGCTGGTACAGAGACCTCTCTCTCCTGCAGATGATGACTGGGCAACAAAACATCTTTAAAAACCGGGAATTTCTACAGTGTTCTCACCACACTCACCTGAGGAGTCCAGTTCCTTCTAGATGAGCTTTAACATTGGGATAGAAACCTTCCTGAAGAAAACTCTGTGCTGAGAGAGCATTCCCTCTTTTTTAACAGTGTACATATCCAAATGGCCTGAGGCATCTACTGGAGGAATGCTCTCTGCCTTTAAAATATGTTGGCAAGGAAAGAAGCAAGTCTAGATAATTTTCTTTCATTGTGAGGCTCCAAGAGAGAAGGCTGTCCCAGAACTCATAGTAAGTTTGCCTTTTGGCCACTTGAGCTTCATGATCCTCAAGGAAAAGAAGATGGTTTATTTTGAAATCAAATGGAAGTCTGCACTATTGATTCTTCATGAGGCAGAGAAAAAATGGTGTGTACACTAAGGCAGCAAAACACACTAATCCCTTGTGGCACGGATTCTTGGGCTTCAGTTTTTTTCTGAATGAATTCTGAGGAGCAGAAATTTCCTCCTAGGATAAGAGTTTCTAGTGGTTATAATGAATAATAATGTTGGAATCAGAATGCTGTCACCTTTCTTGGCAACTTTTACTCCCAAACAAACTGTTCTTGTGTGACTTTATTAGGTCCATGTTGTTGTCATAAGGGAACACAAAGGGGTTTGCCCCAAAAGCTCAGAGAGCAGGGTGAGTTTTGAAGATGTAGACCCCAAATTTTTCACTCATTATGCACTCCTGGATTTTCCTTTGTCACATTTGTACAATAGGAGACTGACAAATCTCTGTCCAATCTGTAAATCTTGCATGACAGCTGGGTAGTGTGGAATGAGTTTAAAGGGAACGATGTCAAATTAGTCCAGCTGCTCCAGTAGTTCTTGTCCACACTGTACATGCAGTTCTGTGCTTCTAGCATCAAAAGGAATTTTAAAAGCCAGGATTGTAGCTATGCAAGCTGATGGAATAAGGGATGCTTTCTATTCCTTTTCATACATTCACACGAAACAACTTTTTCTTTGGGAACGCATTAAATCCAGCTGTTGCCTGCTCCAGACCATGCGTGGATTTCTTATTCTAGCAAATCCAGGCTGAATTGAAAAAACAGTGTGAGAAAAAGTGTTCCTGCCAAGCTGTAGTGCCCGGTTTCATTTGGGAAAGTGAAAACTTGAGGAAGCAGAAAACCATCCTTCTTCAGTTACAGCTTTGTGGCAAAAGCCAAAAACCCAAATAATTAAATGAAAGACTGTGGTGAAATCCGAGCAGAACACCATGTGCTGAAAAGAAGATGCCAGGAGCAGAACAGCAAGATGTGGAAGATGCTTATGGGCTGGCATGGATCCTTGAATTGCAAAACTTGATGGATTTTTTTCCAATAACTCAGTCCACAACATGATGGCATGCTTGGGGGTGGGGAGATTTTGGATGATCCCTTTTTTTTAACTTTCCGTCCAGGCTGATTCAGTAGCAAACAGAGAATCAGGCGCTTTTGCAGCCTCTTGTGACCTGCAGAAGTTCTTGTTGCTGCTCTGTTTGTAATCACTGGTGTAAGCCAGAATGGTGGTGGATCTTAGACCCAGAAAAAAATTAACTTAGCTTAACCAGCTAGCAAAAGCGCACTTCCAGGTAGGAATTGCTGTTCTTGTCAGGCCATAGCCTTCCTGCTTTTGTGAAACTTGTGTGAGTTTGTGGTTACAACCCTCTTACCTTCTACCAAAGAGCGGCTGCTTTGGGTATATTCAAGGACAAATACGCAGAGCCTTAAATACTTGGTATCTTAAGGATTAAAGACCTCTGGGAAAGCATGGCATAAATCATGCTAATTTATTTGTAAGTAATCTTAGCAGTTAACAGTGCCATTGTGCATGCTTGGCTGCCGCCCGTGGCCGGGAGCACAAGGGACACCGTGAATCGTGAATCGTGAATCGAGGAGCGAGTCCTGCACGGTGCTGTTAATGTTTCCCAAGTAATTGCACTCATTCCCAGTTAATGCATGGTAATCACCCACGTGCCTCTGGCCAGCCTCAGACAGCATGTTGGTTAAGCACTCAGTCCCACTTGGCATGGCCCAGAAGGCTGTTGTCTTTGGCATGGGAGTAAGTCAGGAATTCTGGTGGAACATACTCATCTGTTAAAGTGGTACTTCTGCAGAGAAGAGACATGCAATGGAATAAAAAAACAATCCCAAGAGGAAAACAAAAACCGAAAAAGCCAACTGAAAACCAAACCAGCATCAGAAAACACAAAACCAGTGTTTTGAACAAAATCACTTTTTGGGAAAGTGGTATGTGCTCCGTGGGGTAGTGCTTGTATTTCATCCAAAAGGATGAGGCTTTTCACTGCTTTTGGCTTGCCTGAAGGTCACAAGCAAATAGGATCATCCGCTGCTTTAAGAGGTTTATACAAGAACAGCATTCCAGGAATCAATTACTGTGAATGAGAGGAGACCTTGCAGAACTATGTGACTGTGTGTTGAAATTAGTGTTGTTAAATGGCAAAGAGTGTGACATTATATTGATTAAACTAGAGAAGAGTCCTCAGCTATGCACTCACTGTTTCATGTAATGTAGTTGGGGTGGTTACTGATAATTTAAGTGAATGTAGAGATTGTGTTTTGTTCTGAGGGCTCTTCATCTCAGTTTCTAAAACTGTGAAAACAGAAGATTCATCAAGTAACTATTGATGAAAGTTTTTTAATATTGTCGAGTCTATGACACAGCAACAAAGTGATGAGTGAGAGGACAGTGTTGGTAATTGTTGAAAAGATGTTCCTTTGGTGAGAGGGGAAAAAGCCACCTTTAGACCAAAGAGTTTGTCAGGGCCCCTTGTAGTGTTAATTAATAGAAGTATCACCGTGGCTGAGGTCTTACTTAGCTCGAGCATATTTTGCTGGATACCTGACATGTATTAAAGATAGGCTTTGCTGAAAGAGGCTTATGATCTTAATTGTTTCCAGCCTCAGTACATGCGTGGGATTAACTGCCATCACATAAATAGTCCCTTGGAAGTGATATGATTGCTCCTGGGTTCAGCCTGGAATACACATCAAAGAGTTTGCAGGATTGGAGCCCCAGCACCAGCCTGGCCATAGTGAAGTCCCTTGTCACAGACCACTGCAGAAATTCCTTCTGAGGAGTCACAGCAATACCTGTGAAAGTGAGGTTTTGTTATTCTGTAAATGTAGAACAAAACCTTTGTTAAAAACCATGGGCATTGGAAAGCCACATGTGGCAAGAAAATGCTTTGAGGGTCACAGTTCTCTGAAATAATCTGTTGATTATTTCAGTACTTTTTTAGTTGTATTTTTAAAGCAAACATTCATACAATAAAGTTGTCTTTGGGCAATTTACATTTGATGTATTTGCTAACTGGAGTTAAAAGGATTCATTATGAGCAGTAGAATGAACACAATTGTTATGTTCAAATCCTTTACCTTTCATTGTGTGAGTGTACCATAGCATTTCATTTCAGATGTGACCAACACATACCCTACAGAACAAAAACAAGGTGGGAACTTTCACTGACTAACATGCTTATTTGTAAAGGTTCTCTTCAGGCACAAACGTGGGTGTGCTGGTTTTGCTGAAAGATTTGCAATGTAAATACACCTGCCCTCTGAATACAATCACAGGGCTGTTATTGTTGGGATGTCATGCAAAACATTTCTGTTTGACAGCTGTAGATGCCTGATCCTGCAAACTCCATGGGCTAGACTAGTCATCAATGAGTCCCTGTCCTTTGGGAGTCTGCTGGGCCATTTTTCCAGGAACAAGCTCTTGGGAATCTCTGAGCTGCCTTGTCACACAGCAGGTGTCACAGCTCCTTATGCCCCTTCTGACTCTCTTCTTCACCCTGGCCTTAGTCTTGCTAAGAGCTCGTGAAGGCGGCTTACAGGCCTGGTGATTCTTTCCACATAGGAATGGGAAGTGCAAATTTTGCAATTTCATGGAAAAAAACTCATGGGTTTCTTCTCTTTTTCACTCCTCTAAGTATTTGTTCTTTTCCAGAGTACTGCCTAAAATATATTTACTTATCTTTTTGTTTCAATTGTTTTCTCTCTCTGAATAAAGCCTGAGAACTTACTTCTAGCTAGCAAATCCAAGGGAGCAGCAGTCAAACTGGCAGACTTTGGATTGGCTATAGAAGTCCAGGGAGAACAACAGGCTTGGTTTGGTAAGTAAATACCATTTTTCCCTCACCTTTTATTCAGCATAGTGGTTAAGCCTCCCCAACTGCCCCACTCTCACCCCAGAGTGGAACATGTAACTGTGTGACTCTTTGACCCTGGAAAACCTGGATTTCCTGATTCCTGGCTTGTGCTACCTTCCATCAGCCTGTAAATCTGACTGAGGTGCACACAACCCCTTTTCTCCCATTTTCTCCTGAGTAACTAGAGGCAGAAAATAGGGGTGTAGAACCTGCAAAGGAGACTGGTGGTTTCCCCTCAGATCACTGAGGAATAAGGCAGGAGGGTAATACTGCTGAGTGTACCAGCCCAGGCATCAGAACATTTTGTCTGAACAGGTCTCTGTCAGCTGGAAACACCTGACAAATTGATTCTGAAGCACTTTGGGATGTGACTTCAATGAAAGGGAAAATAGGAGGGACTGAGCACCTGAGGCTGTAGCCAGACACTAATTACAGATTACTTGGTACAGTTAATAGATGCCTCAAGGAGAATGGTGGAAAATGTCTAATACTGGTGGTTTTAAACAATAGTACATGTACAATTGTCATACATGTGTCTCACGTACCACCCTCTTTGAACAGATGTGAAGCGTGGGGAAAAATTTATTATAAATCCCAGGTGGAAAAATATACAGAATAAAATATTTATAGCAGCTGCCTATTCTCCCTCAGAGGAGCTAGAAAGTGCAGTTTGCAATGGAACAAAGTGGCTGGAGGCTTGGAACAGAGGCAGAAAAGTGTTCCTGGGCAGTGAGTTGGGAGGTTGAGTGTTCACAGCTATAAGTACATGGAGATGCACAGGCAGTGCCATTGGACATATGTTGGCAGCTTTATAAGCCAGCCTGTTGTTTTAAATCCTGCCTTTTTATAAATGGATTTCAGTAATCCACAAAAGACAGAGGAGATTGCTCTTGCACATCAACAAACAGAGCAGTACAAAAGGAGTGGAATGGAAACAAGGCACAACACAAGTGGTTTGTTACAATGACAAAAGCATCAGGTAAACAGGAGGCATCTCAAGAAAAAATCAACGGATTGAAGTTGACTTCAGGACTATTTTCTGTACATAGAGTACCTGCAGGTGATGCAGAGGAGGTTGCAATGCCCTGGAAAATCTTGCACTTTGGTTTTTTTTCTGTCATTTGGTTCTTGTGAAATGCTTGGTTTAGGCTCATAGCATCATGAGGACTTAGGAGAAGGGAACAGAATGTCTTCAAAATATACATGTAAGGAAGAGTTAACAAGGTAATGAAAAGCAAGTAGCCTGAAGGGGGTCTTTCTTTTAAAAACTGTGTCAGTCAATAAGGTAAGTGGGTTCTGTACATTTTTTGGAACTTGCTCTGCAGAACGTTTCCAGAGTGGTCTGAGTGCCTGACTTCAGCTTTAGGAGTGCATTAGCAGGGCAGAACATGAACTCCAGTGGACTGGGCATTTGGAACTTTTTCTCACTTTCTTTCATAAGATTTTTCTGCTTTCTACTGGATTCTGCAGCACTTAGTGACTCATGGTGTGCTCTCATTCTAATTATAGCTCTGCATCAGTATGCTCTTCTTTATTTTTAATCTTTTTTTTCTCTTTATTCTGGTGTAGTCCTCTGGTGTGGTGGTCTCTTTTCTGTTTGAACCATGGCTGTGCCTCAGCAGGAAACTGGCTTGTTCTCTGTGTTTGAATGCAGGGAATACTTTCCTGGTTTGCACGTTTGCAAAGCAAACCTGTTCCTTGCCTATTTGTAGAAAGCCTGACAGGGTTTAGTTGAAACTGCCACCCTCTTTAGCAGGTGCTTAATGTACTGGGGAGGTGTTGGGCTGGTTGAGCTCAACAGAGATTTTGTCTTGGATTTTGTCTTGGTCCTCTGGACGCTTGGAGAAATCATAGGAGTTACGGAGTACGAGGTGTTGCAATCTCCTCCAGGCACTGCACAGTCACAGTTTCCAGCTTTGCAAATTGCTTTAGCTAATGCAGTTACTACAGGCAGCAAAACTTTTCTGAAAAGTACACACTTGTTTGAGGGTCCCTCTGAGCAGTTACAAAATAACCTGATATATGACATTTACCTGCTTCCTTGTGTTTTTGTTTGTTTTCTAAACTGAAATCAGGGCTGTGTACCCTTCTGTGTGTGCTACTCTAAACCACTCAGAATACGCAGGAGAGATTATTTTACTAGAGGATGTAGTGACAGGACAAGTAAGAATCCCTTGAAACTGAAGGAGAGTAGGTTTGGATCAGACAATAGGCACAAATTGTTCCCTGTGAGGGGTGAGCCTGTTGCTGCCCCATCCCTGGAAGTGCCCAAGGCCAGGGACAAGGTTTGGAGCAACCTGGGCTAGTGGGAGGTGTCCCTGCCCATCACAGGGGGTTGGAACAAGGTGATTTTTAAGGTCCTTTCAATCCAAACCATTCTGTGGTTCTGTGTACTAAAACTGTACCAATTATTTCAGTTTAGATCTATTTGGTTTCTTCATTGAGAGATAAGGTTAGCTAAGTACTGTACTTATTTTTGCTGTAGAGTTTATTTTCAAATCTTGCATAGTAATGTTCATTGAGCTGTGGTAAGTTTTAAACTCAAGATGACTTTGCTTCCCCTTTCAAATGAGCACTGCACCCAAGAAGAGATATGAAACAGCACTCTATTTAAAGCTACTTAGAACATCTATTTTTCAGCTTCTCTAAGGAGCTTAAGATGTGTTTCCTGCGTGATAGTACTCCTTAACAATTCATAGCTTCCATATCAGGAGCCTGCAAAAAACAAGCTTATTTTTCATGACCATATTTTAGCTCTTTTCTCAGTAGAATTTACAAAATGTGTTCCTTCATTTCCTCCTCCCACTCCCAAGTAATTGGTGACTGCAGGGCAAAGGCTTCTTTTTTTCTGTAGCTGTACACTTTATATGTTACCACTGTCTCTCATGAGTATTGTGGAATCCAGGGTGATGGTGCACAAATGGCATGTGGTCCTTCATGAAAGCCACCAAATTCTCACCTCTCAGGAATTCCCAAGCATTTATTTTAGGCCAGAGCAGAGTACTCACTGAAATGGTGCAGACTGTTAATGGTCATTAAGTTTTTATCTGTTACACTGTTCTAAGAAAAGTAATGTTTATACCTACTTTTTGCAGTTCTGCTCAGAGAGGCAGCGCTGCTGGTAATGAATAAAGGATGAAGAACATATAAATTTTAAAGGCCAGATTGCTTCAGAGATGCTTCCTGTAAACTTTTCTTAAGAGGTTTCCAGAAGTGGAATGACTTGGCAGAAATCAGTTCTGCAGTGGAAAGATCAGATTGGATGTAGCTCTAATTTTGTGCAACCTATATCTAGTTACAAATAGGGTACAGTGCCTACATACATACATATATCTGCTTGCATATAGGGAATAGTAGCTGCCCCTCTGCTTACTTTTTGCAGAGCACATCCAGGTTTTGACCAGAGTTGCCTTGCCTTTTGACAGGCTTTGCTGGTACTCCAGGATACCTTTCTCCAGAGGTGTTACGAAAAGATCCTTATGGAAAACCTGTGGATATGTGGGCATGTGGTAAGAAGTTGTTCTGAAAGTCATATTGGTCTTAAGGGTCAGAAATTATATCCAGGGTACATGATACTGTGCATCAGAAAATAGGTTTTTAATAGAATTCAGTATTAATTTCTAGCAGAGGTCATTGGAATTTTTGTTACCCTACAAGCTTCTTTTTTAAAAAATTATTTACTAAGTTCTGTTATCATGGCATTCTTGGCCATGTCTGCACAACACACTTTGAAAGAGTATTCAAAGAATAGCTGCAGGTGTGTGGTGCCTCATTAGTTGTAAACACACCAGTTCATACTGTGAGCTGGACATTGAGTTCACAAGGAGCCTAAAATTCAGTCTGACCAATATACCCCATCTGCAGGTATAAACCACAAAATTAAATGTTTTCTGAAGTGGAGGACAGAGCAATTGCTTTATCATGCACTTCTGAAAACTGCCTTCTGAGGCACTGGCAAGTGGCAGCTCTCCAGCTGAGAACAGGGGCTGCTTTCCTTATTTCACTTCTGCCCACACGTAGTGTGTGGTTTATCTATGAAAACACTTTTCTTCAGTCAGAGGGCATCATCTCTGTCAGACTAGCAGGCGGTCTTTTCCATTTCCTATTGACCAAATACAGGGGAATTTCAGTTTCCCAAATTTGCTTTGCACGAGAATAGTTATAACAGAATCTTTCAGACACCAGTATAAGCCGTGATAAAGCCATAAGTAAAGAATGCATTTTCCTAGAACATCCAGACTCATGGAATGTTATTTCTCCAGCTAGATAAACATTTCCAGTGTTCCTAATCTGATATTGTCAAATGGTCATTATTGCCCATGTTTTCCATAAGAGGTTACCTTGCCAACCCCACTTGTACTGTTTTCCCCAGCCTGAAGGGGCTGTATTTCTCCCATCCCAGTGGCTGGGATGATGCTCACAAGCCTTTTGTTTTACATGGTTGTTTGGTGCAAAATTCATTTCTGCAGTTTCTTCCTTGACACTGGTGTGAATTTTCTGCAGGAGTCATTCTGTACATCCTCCTGGTGGGATACCCTCCCTTCTGGGATGAAGACCAGCACAGGCTTTACCAGCAGATCAAGGCTGGTGCTTATGATGTATGTACCATACTCTGTCTGTTCAGTTATTTGTAATTGTTTCCTAGAGGGAAAAGCTAAGAACTGATGAGGTGGTGGCATATGAATTCTGCAACATTATCTAATCATATTATGTTAAACAGACAAGATGATGGTTGTTTATAAATTATGATGCGGTAAAGGCAGAGCCTTATAATTTTTAAGCTCTTGAACCCAGCAGTGGATCCCTTAGGTAGAATTGTGTAAAGATTGTACAAGACAATATACATATGTGTGTATTTTTTTCTGAAGTTCCCCTCACCAGAATGGGACACAGTGACTCCTGAAGCAAAAGACCTTATCAATAAAATGCTCACCATCAACCCAGCAAAACGTATCACAGCATCAGAAGCACTAAAGCATCCATGGATCTGTGTAAGTAATTTCCACATGTTCAGTGATAACTTGGCAGGCAAATCAGTTTATGGTTTACTTCAGCATGAAGTACTGAATGTGTTTAGAGAAGAACTTCTGTTCTTGTTCATGCAGCTGTGTAACTATAAATCGTTAAATTATAATTACACAGATATGATCAATAGTGGTCTGTATTTATAGAGATCTCAGCTTGGGGTAAGATTTTTGCAAATTTATCTTTTTTGCCTTGACTGTGTTGTGCAGAATGTTCCCTGCGAAAATTAGAGTGTTATTTTAAATTCTCAGTGAGAAGAGAGTGGAGGAAAGTAACTTTGAGTTAGGTAATGCTTTGCATCTTCATTTCTCTGAAGTCATTCTGATAAACATGAAATGTGCAGGGAGGGAATTATGGGACTTGTGAAAAGTCAATTTGCAGGTAGCAGAGGCTGCCTGGCTCTTCCTGGATCCAGCACTTTTCTCTGTTCTCAGTACATTCCACACCAAGACTTTTCAAGTGGACTTTACACATGGAAAAGACTAAGAGGAACACAATGGTTTAGTCAGACAAGGTAGAAATTAAAGGACCATGGGTTGTAATATATGTGTTGTAGAGTAAACAAGCCATAAACAGCTGGCTGGGTGCCTTAAAATAATTATTTTCTTCTTCTCTCAGCAACGTTCTACTGTTGCCTCTATGATGCACAGACAAGAGACTGTAGATTGCTTGAAGAAATTCAATGCAAGAAGAAAACTAAAGGTAAGAAAGAAAACTTTTGCTTGTGCAAAACAAATGGTCTCTGTGCAGAGTTTTTCTAGATATTATTATTAAATGACCTGTTGATAGAAGATCAGCTTTTGGCTTGAAGATCTTAAAATTTCCATGAAAGTGAATAGAATTTGGCTTTTCTTTTATAATTCAGAACTATAATAATCCTCTGTATTTACACAAACTAAAGGTATGCTCTTGAAGGAAAATCCTTAAGGTTATTTTTCTGAACTATGCTTTGTTTTTTCTTGGCCAGATATGATAACTTTGCAGATGTGAACTTGTCTAATGTGTACATTACAAATAAGCTCCTATTCCTCCCTAAAAAAAAGAATCTAAGAACAATAGTAAAGTCTCTTTCATGTTAATCTCTGTATTTTGAATAATTGCTGAGCCTCTGAATACTCCTGGCTTGTGCATTACAATTACATTACAGTTGGCAAATATTTGGATATCAAGATTGCTGAGAGGTGTGTAATTAAGATTAAATTATGATTTATGCACTCATGACATGGCATATGAGAGGAAGTGCACAGATAATCCATTCTCTCAGGGTTGATTCAGTAATTAGTGCCATTTACTCGTTTATTTTCCTTTTTGTTGTGTTGGCATTAGGAGTTTTACACATGTGTGATGCTAATTTGAGAAAATGTGTGTGTACACAGGGGGCCATTTTGACAACAATGCTGGCTACCAGAAATTTCTCAGGTATGTTCATTGAGCTCCAGATTGATGCAGTCTTTATATTTTAATGTCTGTGAAGGCTGAGGTCTAATTAGGACTCATTCAGGAGTGTCTAGGTGTAATATATATCATGTTATTTCCTGTGATGAGGCAAACAAGAATTTAATCTCTTTGGGCCAAAGAAATTCTCTTACAGGTGACAGTCTGAATTTTCTGTAGAATTTGAGCTCCTTCCCGGCTTTTTGGTTGTTACCTGTCAAAGACAGGCAGCATTTTCATGCCTATTTTGGTGCAGGCAAATGGAAAGTTATGCATATAGCTCCACATGCACAGGTATCACCAAATAACATTTAGAGCTTATATATTTTCATATATGTGAAAAGCCATTCCATGATTCTGTTGCACCCTGTATTAAAAATATCATCAGTACACATTCATCTCTTTATTGCTTTGCTAAGGGGTAAGAAATGCAGTAACACGAGTCCCTATTTTCTTTCTAATGCCCAGCAGTGCCTAGCTGGTGTAAGAAGAGTTCTTTCCTCCTCATGAAACAGTTTTGTCCTGATGGCTCTGGAGATTTAGATCTTACACTAAACAAGCTCTAATAGCAAAAGCTAAAATTGCTCTTAGCAGAGTTAGAATTGTCCAAAGTAGTAGGATTGCCAGAATATTGATGCTGTGTTCAATTTCTCATTTTGCCATTTGAGATTTCCAGTGAATAGTGAAATGGAACACCAGATTTAAAAATCAGTAATTTTATATATCCTCCTACTCTGTGATGTAGCTATTGGAGTGTAACATAAATTACTGTACAGACAAAAACATGATAGTGCTGTGGGCATGTTTCGAATAATAATAAGCACTGACTCATCCAAAAACATTACATAATCACAAATGCAAGAACAACTTGTTCAATTTGCATAGTACTTGCAATACAATTTCTTTCTTAGTTAAGTTCCCTTCTTTAGTTCACACCTTACACAGAGGACCACATTCATCTAAATTACCTTGAGTTAGTGCTTAATGAATTCCAGTGTCTCCCAATTAATTTAAAAGTGGGAAGGCTGTAGGCTGTCCTTTTTGTAAAAATGAATTGCTGTTAAATATCAAACAAATCATTCCTCATCCCTTTTCATAACTGTCACTGTCTATATATGTAAGGATCAAATTCAACTTCCACGAACCAAAAAAGCTGAAGTAATTTTAAACAGTGTTTCAGCATGAAAAGCAAACAAGGGTTTTTGGCTTTTTTTGGTTTTTTCACCTGACATCTCTTGTTTTACACCATAGCCACCTGTGTTTTTTCTCGATGACGTTTTATTTTTTCGGTTTCTTTATTCATTGTATTTCATTGCAAAACATGCTTATGAAGGTCATTTGTCCATAATGATGTGGTTATAAAAGTGTTTTACTTTCCTTTTTTTTCTTCCTTTTATGTGGAATGTGTATTTCTTGTGAGGTAAGACCCTCAGCACGTGAAAGGAACATCTTTTTTCTCTTCTCAATCCAAGCTGCTGTTTGTCCTCAATCACTTTAATTTCTCCATGCTGTCACAAACCATTTGTTTCCAGTCTGCTTTCTGGCCTAGTAGCACTGCCTTAGGTTTTATTTTTAGCTCTTGCTTGTAGTTGCAAGAAATCTCTCATTGTGGGCTTAATTTAGACTCTGCCGATTGCTTTGCTCCTGCAAATTCTTGAAATATTTGATTTGTGTGCAGTATCTGTGATTAAAGAAAGATGAATCCAAACAGTGTTAAAAATCCATTGCAGCCAAGCCCAGCAGAGTGGTGGGATGTGTAGCAATCCATGCTGGGCACACTCCGAGGGACACAATGAATACTCAGTGTTATTGCTTGTGGTGCCCCCATTTACTGCTTCTCATTTACCTGTTTACATAGAACATGTAGTCTTTGGCAAGCATCAAAAGAACTCAGAAGTTTCATGCACAAATTTAGTGAAAGGACCTACAGCAGTCTGTAAGAATTAATTTATGTTTTCCCATATATTTATAAGGGCTAAGAGTGTAAAGCAGGCTTTGAAAGCTATTAACTTCTGGGTTTTTTGTCCTTAGGTTTCAGAAATATCTCCTTCCCATTGCTTTCCCTAAATAAATTCCTGAAGGTAATGGAGTGCCCACAATATTTGTGGTAATGTGAAATCTAAGGCCCTCTTGCCTCAGGTCCTGAAAGCACACATTGCCTCAGGGAGTGTCCAATCTCCAGAGTATGTGGAGAGCAATTTGGTTTCAATATTTACACTTATGTTCCTTTAAACGAAAGCATGCAGTGGTACTGCTGCACAACACAGGCCAATTTATTGTGGTTCATTTTAGCTGTGAGATGTGGCTGTGGGGGAGGTCTCATGGTAGTGTTGGCTGATGTCCATAGTTATTGAACTGCACTTGGAGGGCTGATATATTAATGAAGTCAGAAACATCAAGCTGACCTCACTTTCCAGGGTTTATTTCATGTAAACAGCAAAATAATGGACATTAGTCATTTCTTTACAGTTGCTGAGGTGATTCTACATTTTCTGTGCTGTAAAATGAGCACTTAGTGCAGATGTAGCTCAAAAATAAGCCACAATTACAAGAATTAGCTTTAAAGATAAACCAGACACTCAGTAACTCCCATATCCTCAGCCAGCCTGAGCAGCCTTGGGCATGTGAGGTCCAATTGATTTGGAGTTTTGGGGGTTTTGTTAAGATAAGAATGCCAGTACTGATGGTAGCTCCATGTTGGGACTGTCTCCCCCATATATAGAACAGCAATTTCTTCTGACCTGAGCTGTGGAGCACTTTCTGATGGGAAGATTGGGTCATAAACAACAATAAAACCCCAATAACAGCAGGCTTGTTGTGTAATTTATTATTCTTCAAGTCTTTGGCAGTGATTCATGAAGCATTTACGCTTTAGTGAATAGTTTATATGGATTTGCTAGGTCAGCCAGCATGTATTTCTGCTGTGAATGTTTTCAGGTTCAGAGCTGGGCTGTGCTTGTTTGCACGTTAGCCTTCCAAATTTAGTAAATCCAAATTGTTTGATGCTGGTTTTAAGTGGTGGAATTTAAAGTCTGGCACATGAATAACATTATGGCAAATGAAATTTTGAAGAAATTTGATCAGTGTGCAACATGATTCAGAAAATAGCATGTTTTCTTCATTAGGAACTGAAGCAAAGCCTAGAATTTGTTATTATATCCTCACAGACAGCAGCCCTCCGGAACAACCCTTCACTAGCAAATCATTGTTCCTTTCCTCCTTTCATGCAGGGAGGCTGATGCTGTCATGGTGGGAATGGCAGAGGGGCTTTATGTATGTTGGTACTATCACTGAGATACCAGTGGGCTCTGCACACACCTGGGCCAAGTCCCTGCCATCAGGAAAATACCTTTTCACGTCTTATCAAACTCTCCCTATCATCCAATAGGAATATATTGCAGTTGTGAAAATGGCTACAGCCAAAGCTGCTGCTTTTACACTCGCCCTGCTTCCATTTCCTCTCTGCCACCCAAGGAGCTCTCTCCTTGTCACCCTACAGCTTTGGTCAATGGAAAAAGAGATGTTTGATAATCCTAAGGACTGGTGGTTTCCTAAAGATTTCATTCCCCATGCTCAGAGAAACAAAAGGAGGAGATAAAAGCTGAGGACGTAGCTGGAGCAGGGAGGCACTGGGGGTTTGCTGTGCAGCTGGGTGACCTCAGGAGAAACACCTGACACTGAAATTATTTGTCTCATTTTACAGCAGCCAAGAGTTTACTGAAAAAGCCGGATGGAGTTAAGGTAGGTTCAACACCTGCTTTCCATTTCAACGATAAATTCTTAGTCTCCACCTGTCTGTAACTTCTGCCAGGTTTTAGAATTGATTATTGCTATTTCTTTCCTTCATAGATTCTGTTAGTAAGTACCTCTCACTAGCTATTTGGAGTGGTTCAAGTTAGTAGCTGAAGCTTAGAAATGAAATAAAACAAATACTGGAAAAGCCAGCATTAAGTAAGCAGAAGATAGAAAAGTACTGGAGAAAATGCTTTTTCTTGCTTTTTTAATGAACAATGATTATGTAATTAATGACACAGAATTATCAGTTAACTTGTGAATAATGGTTTGGTGGTGGGCTTTTTAGGCATCACCGTTTATGTGCAGCTCTGTTGCCTCTTTGTTTCCCCTTGACTTTCCATTAGATTTGGTGGAAGACCAAAAGTGTCCGTGTAGGCTTGGCTCCACATGAGGTGTGTTCTGCCAGATGTACTTGCTATATTTGGCAGAACTTGAGGGGTTTACTGTCTCAGATCAGCTCATCCTGACTAAGAGACCTTGCTAAGAAGGGAACATTTTGGCAGCTTTCGTACATGATTTAGAGCTCCTGTTCTCACGTCACCAGACCCTGCAGGAGGAGAGATGCTTCACAAATGAAAGTTCTGCATAAATACTTGGGGGAAAAAAAAGAAAAGAAAAAAAAACCCCATTCAGCAGAAAACATATTTTGGTTTTTTTTCTCAGAGGACTCTTAAAGACTAATGTAATGCTATAATGCTTCAAGCTTTCATTGTCAGATTCAAAAGATATTCTTCTGTGCTCTGTATGTTTATTCAGAAGGGTGTCTTTGACCTGAATTTTAGTTTTCTATTTAATCCTAATGTCTTACTTTAACAAAACATTATAAATACTTGTTTAAATACCACATTCACAGTATATTTGTGCCTGCTTTCTGACAAATGCACTTTGCCAATCAAAAAATCCCGAGCCTGACCCCCAAAGAAATGAGTACAGTACCATTGCATTGCTTCTCCCTGCCAAGCAATGGAGGCCCCAGTCCCATGGAGAGGCACACTTGGAACAATTCTATCACTGCTGGAAAACCCTGACCATGTTTCATTGTGGAACAGATAAAATTTATGCACTCTCTCTGACCAGTTTTCCTTTCTAAATATCATTCCTCCTACAGGTCTACGATGCTATTTGTTCTGTCGCAATCTCAATTATAATATGGGAAACAATTGTTGCCAAAATTTTGCCTAAATTTCACCTGTTGGGATTCAGTTCTTTGGTTTTCAGCACGTGTTATGTATCTGCTGTTAGTCTGCATGGTCATGTGGAGCAAAGGGAGTAAATGTACATCTGGGGAAGGGAAGTCTGTTTTTGTCATTGCTGTTGTTGAGATGCTGTTATTGAGATATTCTGTAGCATTTTTCCACCCCTTCCAACAGCTGTAGCTGTCTTTTTCATATTTAAAAAAAAAAAAAAAAGCCAAAAGAGAAATATACTGTACTCCATGCATTGATACTGCAAATCCAACCAGTCACGTTTTCTTCTTTTCCTTTCTCTCTGACTGGTCAATTCAGAAAAGGAAGTCCAGTTCGAGTGTTCAGATGATGGTGAGGATCTTTATCGACAGATTTTTTTTCCTCCTGTGAAACGTTCACACTTAGAAATCAAGCAGTTGCATTTAGCTTTGTTAACTTACTGTGAGAACTGCAAGACTTTAAAGTACAACCTTGTGAATTTTAAGCCTGCAGTTGCTATATGCCATCCACAGTGAATTGTTCAGCCATTCTTTCAAACAAGTCTTTACTTTTTTTTAACCTGGGGACATAAAAAGCCAAAAAAGTAGATGTAACATCAGCCAATGCAGCTGTTCTTAGTAAATAAGAATAGTAACAAAATAGTAATCTTGTAACAGCCTTCTCTTTGTTTTTAAAACCTCCTTATTTCCAAAGCTAATCATATTAATATTGTAAAATGTAACACAAAACAAGTTACACAGTGATAGGATGTTTCATTAATTGAGTCACCGTAGCCCAAGCTGCCATGCTAAATGCTCAGGAGTAAAAAAGCCAAATTCCCAGCCTTCCCACGCTTCCCAGCTCCGCAGCCCAGGGCTGTGTCCCGAGGTGTCCCAGCTGACAGTCTCAATAACTTCCCTTCCTCCCCGACCTACTCTCCATCTTGTGCTCATTCGGGCTCCGTTCACCGACACGGGGACTTCCTCTCTTGCTGTTGGTGGTGGGTTTGAGTGCGACCTTAGAGGTGCTCGTGAGGAAGGATGGGCTCTGCCTGCTGCTGCTGCCAGCAGAGAGAAGGCACAGAGCCCTCATCCACACCTTCCACGGGGAAGCCAGCTCTCCTTGGGAAGCAAAGCCCGCTGGTCAGGCGTGAGCAGCCGGGCAGTTCTGTAGGTAAATCCTCTGTTCCTTGGGTGAAAGCAGAATTCCAGTGGCAGGAGCCACAGCATCCAAAGGAGGGGCGCTGGGAAGGTGCAGTGTGATTATTGCCAGGATCCCAAACTTCAGGTGTGCGTTAAGTCTTTGGTACAGAAGTGGTGTGTGAAAGGTAAAGCCCCAAAATACAGGCCTTATTTGTTAAAGTATTTTCATATTCTATGGAAAAAAGGCCAGTCAGGATACTAGAGTTGTTCCCAGCTGTTTGGAGTGCGTGTATGTCTGTCCTGCACTACTGTCACACCTCAAAGTGACTTTTGGCAAGTGAAGCAGCAATAAAACATTCTCCTTCACAACAGAAGGACACTGCTTAAGCACAAATCAGCTTTGAAGGAACTGTTTCATATGACAATATTGTAATTCTTTTGGAGTGGTTTCCCTTTGGTGTTAAAAATACATGCAAGATGCACCATGTGTTCCTAGATTAATGTCTCTTTCTATGAGAGAGAAAGGTCTATAGCTTATTGCTGTTTTCTTGCAAAGTTTCAAAGGGTTTTACCAAGTTCTGTTTACATGGAAGAAATAACTGTATTTTGAATCACGTTCTCTCTCTCTCTTCCTGAGAAGTGTTGGATTCTCGATATCTTACTGAAGAAGCTTTGAATAGATTTCCTGCAGTTTACAGCAGTAGCTGCAATGAATATTGTTTATTTTCATAGGGCTTTCACCAAGGGAGTATGGACCAAAGCCTGCTCTCCTTACTCAGGCAAAATTGGAATTGAACTTTGACTGGATTTTCCTTATGTGTTCAACCAAGAGCACTCATTTGGGATACCACTTGGGTTTTTGTATTAAGCTGCTGCTGAATAGGGCTGTATGAAATCTGGTGAAATCTTCATTTCTTTCCTTATGTTTTTCCTTCGTGTCTATTTGCTTTTTGCTGGAGTCTTTTTAATCTAGTCTCTTGATGACTACACTGCCACAAAACTATGAATCTGTAGTTACGCGACTCAATATGCAATTTTTGTCTTGCTTGGAAGGTTTAGTCTGCTGTCAGGCAGCTTTGTTTGTGTTCCCACTCTTCTACAGATCTCCAGTAGAATTTTCATTTACTGAAATGGGTGAGATTTTCTTTCAAGTTTTTTCCTGAGTAAGGAGTTCAAAGTTCTGCCCATCTCAGAATCCCATAAATACCAAAGCAAGTGAAATACTTGCCAATACTTAAATGTCCCCGTGGAAGACTTCATGCACAAAGGTGTTTGTTCTCTCCCTATCCTGACTTCAGACAGTCCTACAGCTTACAGCTGTAATTGTGCATAGAGAAATGAAATTTATTTGGCACTAAGTAAGCCAAGTCAGAGCTTAATCAATTGCATCTCAATACTGACTCATATGTTCTCTTAATGACAATTTCTGCAGAAATATCATTGTTTAAAAAATAACTGCTCTTCATCCTCCTGCTGTAGAGCATCATGAATTTTGCTTTAAAATCAAAGAAATTCTATATGGGAAAACAGTATCTATCACAAGTATTATTAAAGAACATTTAGTGTCTACATAATGTTCCCTGATTAACCAACAAAACTACTTTATATTCTTCAAAGCTAGTTAAATGCTGGTTAAAAATTAGTAAATGTGCAGTCTGTAATTCATTACTACAAATCCTGTGGACATTTCCATAATTTAAACATATCCTAAGTAAGATTCACTTCAGCTGCAGTCTCAGTTCCTGAAGTCCACAAGTCAGCTGCCATGCCTGGCCCAAAGTAAAATAATCATCATAAAGTGCTGAGGACATGGAGTCTGGGAATTTCATTTCTTTCCATTCCGTAAAGTTAATTACATTTTTAGGAAAATCCATCTACAAAACAAGTTCAGGCATTTCTGGTTTTGCTTTGCAAACTTACTACTAAGTACTAAGACTAGAAGGTTCAGTAGAACTTGGTTTTTTGGATTAAAAGTCTTTTCAGATCATCTGTATCTATACACCTAGTTCTGCATGATGCTTTGGACCACCCTTGTTAAAATTAGATATGACCAAAATGTACATAATAATTTTTCCTCATTATTGAGAGAGGAAAAAACACATCTTTCAAACCAGTTTGACAATACTTGAATCTTGCTTCTTAGCGCATGTAAAAAGTGGCTCACTACATTATTTTTAGTACTTCTGTTCTTCCCATACTCCATGGTATTAATGAAAGTTAAAGCTTAAAACATGGATGTAAAGGATCAGGTACTTTGAAACTTCCTGCTGAACAGTTTAATTAGTACTGATAAAAGCCAGAAGGTGTAGCCCTGTGCTAAGCAGAGATATTGTGAGGACCTGTATGTAAAGTTAAACAGAGAGGTGCTGATGGCTGGAGGAAGGCTGCAGATACCACAGTGGGAAACCTGCTGCTTCCAAGTCACCGTACCAGCACTGAGAAGCTGCCAATGATTTTCTCTAAAAATAGCACCACAAAAGCTCAAGGGGCACAAGGCTCTTTCTAGCCTCAGTCACATTTATTCCAAAGTGGAATCAGCAGCCAGTAAAACAAATGACAGATTCTTGAAGCACTGCAAATACTCAAATGTTATTTATGGTAGGGATAATTCATTAGAAATAAAGAACTATGGAGTGCAATGAGTGAACACCATTGCATGTCACGAAATGGCAGTGACTATTTAGGACTTTAATTCTTTATTCTTCTTAGACCTGCTTAGCTGCTACTTAAGGGCTCTCTGCTAAGTGTCTCAGCTCAACTCATCCATCCCTTATGCAGACCTTGGTGCAGGGCTCTGGCAGCACATGGGCAGGAGCTGCCAGCCAGCTCCTGGAGTTAGTGTCAGCGTTCCTGCAAGTTCCTAAGTTCATCTTTCTGTATTCTTTATTTCCATATCTATATCTATCTATAGATACCGATGCCTGTCTATAGATGTTGTGTCAGAGATATAGATACGGTGCCTACGGCGAGTTCTAAGGCCTGTCTGTTTCTGTTTTCTGCATACCTACAGATAAACAACAAAACCAACGTGGTAACCAGCCCCAAGGAAAATATTCCTACCCCGGCGCTGGTATACCTGGAATTTTCCTTCTCATGCTGTCTGGAAGTTTTTGACTGTCTTCTGTTTGTTCTTCCTTTTTTTTTTTTTTTTTCCCTCTTTTTTGCTTTTTCATGCATTTACTCTGTTTGCTTTCTAAAAACAGGTTTTGGAAAACCTTTTTGTTTGAATTATGCTGTCTTTTTTTTGTGAGGAAACCCATTAGAGCGTGTTTATTGACAGAAAATGTTAAATGGAAGCTGGATGCGGTAGAGTCATAGCATTTGTAACCGTAGCTGAGTTTTTTGCATGCTGTGCCAGAAAGTGAGTAGAATGCGCTTGGTGTTGCTCTTAGCTCTTTGCCTGATGACTGTTGCCACCTTCTAACGCTAACCTTTTGCACCAACAAAATCTTTTAAAACCAGCTCTTTTATTTTCTCGGCTTTGTCTCAGTTAAAGTGTTGACATCCAGGAGAGCTAACAGGATTATTACTAGGCTGCCGTACAACAGACCTTATTCAGATTTTCATTCCATATTTCCTGAAACTCAGCAGGACTTTGCAAGATTTCTCTGGGATCAAGAGGCATCTAGAGCTAAACATTTTGCTTGTTCCTCTTCCATTTAAATCAGCAGGAGACATTATACATTAATAAGCTCTGCTAAGGGCATATTCCAAATCCAAGTGATGTTCCTGCATGTTTACTGCAGTCTGGCTTTTATTAATAGCCCAATTTCTAAGGCACCTGTGTGTCACGGGGCTCACCAATGTAAATGCCAGTGCCAAAGTACATCATGTTGTGACTTCTTGTTTCCCATGCACATATAAAACTTTGAAAATGGGGTAATTCACACACATTAGGAAGCATTTTTCCTCTGCAGTTTTTTTGAGCAGCTGGCACTGAGGCATGCAGTGAGTTCTTCCTAAGGCCAGGTCAGCAGGTTGCACGCAGGAGTTTATGGCAGTCTGTTCCCAGACAGAGCAGTGCCCAATGGCCCTTGCTGAAAGCGTGCTGGCTGCTGTTTCAAAGATGATTGAACCTTTTTTTAAAAGAGTTAAAGCATTTGGGGAAATTACACTTTTAAATGGCACAAAGATCTCTCACACTTAGTTTTATGCAGCTCTGCCAAGGCAGGAGTTGAGAGCAGTCCACACATTCTAAACCATGGTAGTGCCTAGGGGTAGTCATCCTTAATCCTTATCAATCCCACTGTATTTCAATTCGATCACTTCATGCTAATGCAAGCAAACATGATTAAAGAGAAGTTATTAATGCTTAAAGATGTGTGGCTGCCCTGCCTGTCCAGGTTCAGACAGGAAAACCCACAGAGCATTTGGCTTGCTCTCATCCAGAAGAGCCTCTGCAGGTCCCCAGAGCTTCAAAGCCCTGCACACCCTGGTCCTGAATAAGGTCTCTGCATGCTGCTGCATTAGGTGAGATGGCCTTTTTTGCTGGCTTGCTGTTGAGGAAATCTGTGTTAGAGACATCCAGTTTCACCCCCTGGCGACAGTTAACATTTGTTTTAACTCTTGTCAGTGTTCAGCATTTGTGAGCTGGCTCTTCTTGCACTCCCTCACACCAATGAAAATGTATTTACCAATGGGAACTCTTTCTCTCTTTATTTTGTTCTCGCTCAGGAGCCCCAAACTACAGTAATCCACAACCCTGATGGAAATAAGGTATTCAGAAAGAATCAACTCCATCTTGCTTTTCCACACCACACATTCCATCCACTATTCCTCAGCACAGTAGGGCCGTTCCAAGAATTTGTGGAGGAAAATCTCATTCCTGCATTCATACACCCAGTGTCTCTCGAGCCTGTTTTCATCCGTGTCCATCTGCTGCGTGCGTCCTGCTGCTTCTGAGCTCCTGAAGCTCTTGGGGGAGTCGGTAGCACTGGGCAGAGCTCAGTGCCCTGTGCAGCCCAGCCCAGGGAGCAGGGGATCTCTCTCATTTCAGCCAAAAATGCTGCAGTCTAAGGGAAACCTAAGAGTGCTGTTCTCAGAGTGTGGTGAGATGATCCCCGCGAGTTTTACGCGCAGCCGTCACTCAGACAAAGATGTCATTTCCGTTTATTCCATCTGCTGTTTCTCAGCATGCTTATACACTGTGTCGTGACGTGTCTTTGCACAGGACTTTGGTTTTCTTCCATAACATCACTGGGCAGTTTCCAAAAAAATTTCACATTTCAAGTGACAAAGAGGTCTTTTGATTTTTATGTGTTTTCTTCACGCTCTTTTTCTCATGTGTTGTGATGTTTGCGTCTGGCAGCTGATCCCTAAAACGTGTTTTGTTTTGTTTTGTTTTTTTCATGCATGGACTTGAAAAGGGCCAGGAAATACCATCATTTACATTAACACATGTTCCTAGGTTTCCTGAAAAGAATTTATGCTTCAACAAGAATTTCACTGTTTGCAGTGCTGATTTAATTCACATCCCATTTATCTAGTCTTAACTCCCTGTGGTTATCTCATAAGAGAAGGAGTGGGTCTGAGTGATGACATAACGCATGCAGCCATTCCTCCAAGCATGGAAGTGCTGATGGTGTGTGTTGTGCTTGTGTGTCCCAATCCTTTGTCCCCTGCATCTGTCCTACACAGAACTTGTGTTTCCATGTTACTGCTCTTTGAGCTCCCAAGTTGAAACTCATAGGCCACCAGCAGCCTGTGTTTGAGCAGCAGGCTGATCTTTATCGCTGAAGTCCACTAAAGCCCAGAAAACCCAGATAAAATATTGGCATGACTACATCTACTTGATTTTATTACATTATCTCAACAACTGAGATACTCAATGTCCCAAAAGGTCACAGCAAACAAACCAAGCCCTTAATGTGGAGAGTTCCTCCTAAATTTATCTGAAAGACTGATCCTTGTAGTATGGCAACTGGAGTGGATGCTTCAGTGTTAGAGGCTACATCTGCCCTGTGAGCTTTGCATGGTGTTTACAACTCATATTTGTGTGAGGTTTTTGTTCACTTGTAAGTACTTTATCTAATGTTTGAAGTGCTAGAGCATGATACGTCCGTGCAGAGTGGAATGTCTAACACAGCCAGGGCAGGGGCAGCATGGTGGCTCGTTCAGTTTTGTTTGTGTGTGACTTAATTCCTCTAGTTTGACTTATCAATGCACATTTGGGTTTGGAAGGTCTGAGTAATGCATTAGCCCTCTTGAACGTTCCTTTGGCTCAGCCTTGTGAGGACACAGTAAATGAAGGGCACTGGCAAATTTACCTTTCATTATGGAATTGTAAAATCCTTTAAAGAATTAAATACAGTACCAGTCCTGTCTTCTGTGTCAGATAAAAACGGATCAGTTAATCTTTTTTGTTATTGAGCTGCAAAAAAAAAAAAATTAAATTAACTTTTCAAGAGAGTACAGAGATAAAAAACCATCTAGCTTAAAACTTTCCAGCTCTCTGCAGGTGTTAGATTTGACAGTGCCCTGTTGAATTTGCCCATTATATTTCATGTTTCTGGTAATTAAGGAAAGGCTGAGATAGAATATCCTTGCCTTTTTAAGTGTGATGGCTTAAGAATAAACTATCTGATAGATGAGTCATTCCTCTGCATGACTGGTTGGTTGAAAAATACTGCTACAAAGATGCCTTATTTTGTCAAAGTTCTTAACATACTTTCATCAGTTCTTCATCTCCTTAAAAAAATCACAAAAACCAATATAAAAATGAGATAATCTAATCCAATATGCTTCTGATCACTGTCATTTGAAAATACATTGTATAAGTCACACGAGCAGGAAATTGGTTGTAAATTGTAGCTTGTGGAAGCCTGCATATTTGGAAGGTGAAATTGGAATGGAATGACTTATTTTGCACAGCTGGTTTAATCACTAAGCTTAAAATGGCAAGCACTCCTACTTGGCTGAGGTAATTCATACATTCAGATGGACTTTGTAGAGTTGGACGTTAAAGAAAAAAACCTTTCCTGTACATTCCTGTGAAGTAAAAGCACCAGAGTGCAGGAATTGTGTTTCTGTTCCCTCCTGTGGAGAATGGCAATGTTTGACATCCATTTCAGGTGGAAATGTCTCAATCAGTGTGTGACCATTTGTTTGTGAATGACATCCCACCCTGCTTCAAGGCTTTGCATGACTCCTGTAACTAATCCTGTCATTTTCCTAAGGCCTGCCTTGTTTTGTACACTTGACTCATGTTTGCTTCTCAACAGGAATCTACAGAGAGTTCCAACACGACCATCGAAGATGAGGATGTGAAAGGTATGATTTCATGCTGGAAATGGTTGGAGAAGCAGTAACATGAGTTGTGTGGTTGTATTTCAGTGGGCCATTAAACACAGGAACCCCTAATGAATTTTAGGAGAGAATAGTGGGTTTCCTTCTTTAGAAGAAATTACTTTAGATGTGTTTGAGACTTAACTGTAACTTTTCAGTTCCCAAAACACCATTTCCCATGATGTTTTGGGATTAAGAGTTTAAAGTTACTGCTTTTTGACTAAGATATTAGTTCCAGTAATAATAGAAGTAGATTATAAATGTCTAAGTCAGTGCTTTGTAACATTTACTTAGTTTATGTTTAGCATGCCATTTGTGTTTTGGGTTTGGTTTTGTTTTTTTTTTTCATGTCACCATTTTTATTTTTATTCTGTTCAGATGCCAGTGTATTTGTTTGGCTTCCTTTTGTTCTGTCCATACACTTATTTTAATCTTCTTTTTTTCTTTAAAAAACTGACATCAAAACTTTTTCATAAACCTGGTTTTGTAGCTTCACAGATAATATTTGTTTCCATTTTTCCCTGCTCTAAACATTATGCTGTGATGTTACACATACCTATTTTAATAGCATTATGTTTTAAAATGCAAAGGGTTTGAAAAAGGGAGTATTTGGTTTGTGTGTCTTTGATTCACAAAATAGGTTGGCTTTTGACCTCAAAAACAATGATGTATGTACAGATGAAATGCGGGCCAGAGGTGATAGTAAGATAAAACAGGGAGAATGGATGCAGCAAAGTGGTGGTGGTTTGAGTTGCTGTGAAAGGAGAGAACAATTACAGGGATCTGCAGCTGATGCGTTGGAAAACACAGTGTAATTTACCTTTAATCATAATGTTTTGTATTTCTTTCTTCAAACTATTTGATGTATTTAACAACTAAGCTTATGAAATGAATAATTTAATTATAGGGCCTCTGTGTGATGATCTAATGTAGTGTTATTACGGTAGACTTTCTAGAAAATTCTGTGTGAAGCTTACCACATAGAATTGTACCTCAGGGGATACAATTATACGAAAACACAACAATGAAAATAATTTGCCTAATTCTTTTATGATTCTGCAGTATCATGCAGTTGGATGGCCACAATATATGGTATTCCCAAACCAGAAAAGGGGATCTTGCCATAAGCACAGGTCTGAGGAACAAGATCCTGTTTGTGTCTTTCCCTGCAGTGTACAAGGATTTAATTTTCTGTTCATTTAAGAGACAAATATATTCTCCCTCTTATTAATTGTTCATGAACTTATGTGTTTTTCACTTTTTAGTATTCCTCTCACACTTCCCATCTTTCCTCTGGAGACTGATGTTCATACTGTTTTATTATAAATTAAAGCTAACAGTGCCCCCAGGGTCTAATTTGTAGAGTGATTCAGGGAATAGGGAGTCCTGCATTCCTGACACCTCTCACAAGCTCAAGCTTCCTGCTCTAGCAAGACACTTAGGAAAGATTATTCCCCCCACAGCCAGATTGAGTCCTGGATGTATGTTTGTAGGAGAACAGTGAGAAAGCTGGTCTCTTGTCAGGAACAGCTACTAGAGATAAAATACTGATAGGAACAAATGGATTGCAGAGGAAGGAGAGAGAATTCTCCAGGTCCTTCCATGTATGCTCAAGATGACTCAGGATGTTTGTCACCATGTTCAGATCCAGAAGGAATGCTTTGCACCTTGGATGATAAAGAACGTGTAAGACCTTTTTGCTTTTCATTGCAGTATGGAATAGGCCCTGTCCTTGCTGGGCAGGAGCAGGGGCCGTGGCTGTAACTGAGCAGCAGGGTCAGTGTGTGCTTTAAGGCCACAGCTCCCAGGGAATGGCCCTGCAGAGGCTGTGTGTTATTCCTGTGCCGGTGTCCCAGTGCTGCAGGCAGAGCCAGGGCCCCTTGCTGTGCTGCAAACACCCAGCTCTGCACGGGGGCTTTGTTCTTTGGGGCTCATTGCCTCTCTGGTTTGGGGTGCAGCATCCTCAGCGTGCTCGTGGCTCTGTGCTCTGTGGGAGCCGCTGCGTGTGCGTGTCCGTGCCAAGTGTTACGGATGTTAGGCTTCATTAAGGCAAGGAGCAATTAAAAATATCTTACATCACCTATCATTAATGTATCCTCCGGATCAAATTCTCCTGCTGTCTGTCAGGGGTGCACCGAGCATTCTCCTCTCGTGTCAGGATCTCGTCCCGTTTTCACTTTTGAAGGCAGGTGTTCAACTTGAAGGCAGTAAAATCAGGCTTACTTTTCATTTTTTATTTACTGCAAATCTTAGTGTCTGTAACTTTGCCTTGTTTACATGTACACTTACCCCTTCCAGGACTGGAACATATTTCTTTTAGTGGAAACACTGCTTGCCAAACAACAGTGAGCTTTCATAACTCAAGCAATAAGTTAATTATATTATTTGAGTCTGACATGGCTTGAAGCTGTAGTTCAAGTTCCCTGCTAAGATAAATTTCTGACATTAACCATCGATCATGGGCTTATCTACATGACAGTGATCCCTCCTAAATATGACAGGACAAGACAGGAAGAACATGCTGAGAACTGGACTGCAGACAATGCCTTCTTCTGGGATTGCTTGTGGGATTTCTTCTTCCTGTAGTAATGAGACTGGAACTATTGGGCAGCATCTCTGTAATATGGGTTTGATTTTTCAAGTAATGCTATGGAATAGCATCGTTATTTTTGTCCACAGATTTTCAGAAAGGTGAGTTGTTAGATGGACAGGAGATGTGAATTTTTCATGGTGTCTTTTTGCCCCCAGAGACAAATTAGCAAAAGCATTAGTCAGAATCATGCTTGGCAATGGGGAATTGCTGAGCTTGTAAGGCACTTAGAGATTTGACAAATTGTGATTTACCTGTGCTGCTTAATACATCTGGAAGGTATATTGCCTCAAAATATTTAATGTATTGGTAATTAATTGTATACCTGTTGACCTAATTTGATTTAATGGTAGAAAGAAAGCAGTTTAAACTATTTCTTTTGGAATATACGTTCCTTAAAAATCATTCAAATTTCTAAGAACAGTTTTTCCAAAGCTCTTTCAAAGCCCATTGTGTCTGAGTACCAGATACAGGGGTAAATCTGCGCTGGCATCTGAACAGAGTCACTCACACCTACGACCTTTACAACTGTTCTTTGGTACCCACACTGCCCCTGAAAGTACATCATTAACATTGTTTGTGTGCTCAAAGATTTTCGGAGTTCTTGCTGCTTCTAATTAAATTATCATTATTTTTCTTTTGGCCTTTCTTTTTTTTCTTCCTTCACATGTCCTTGACCCTCACACAGCCTTCACAAAGGAGGAGGACATGGAGAGGTTGAGTTCCACCCACCACTCCTCCTCTTCCATTGCTTCTTCATCCCACTGGTCACCACCCTTGCCGTGCCCCCGAGGCCGCTCCTGCTGCCAGTGCCTGCTGAGGAGTCTGATCACACTCTACCTCTTCATCTTTGTTTGTTCATATGTTGTGTTTCTTTCCATCAATTCAGCGGGCAAGTCCATGAGAAATGCAAACTCAGAGAGTCAATCGCTTGAGTGTGAGCTCTCCCACTCCACTCCTTCCTCTGTACTATGTAAGTTGAGAGACTCATCTGTCAGATGATCTCCTCTGTCTCTCCTCTTCCCTCCCCACCATCTGACAGAAGTTCCAAAAAGGTCAATTTCTGTGATCTGCCTGATCTAGGAATGACCTGTGCTTAGCCTTTACAAAAGTAACATTTTTTAGGTATTTTTTCCTTGTAATTAATTGTAAAAATATTTTCATCAGCCATAACAGCAGGATAAAAATGTCTGTATTTCAGACAGCTGTATCTTGCAGGAGTAATCTTTGCAATAATTTTCAGCTTAGGGAGAGAGATTTGCCTCACCTCTTCCTTGGATCCTGGATAGGGCCTCAGCATTAATTACCTGTTACATTTATTATATCAAGTTCCTTTCTTGAGCATCCCCATTGATAAATCAGCCTTGAAGCTGCTGTGGCAGGTGTTCACGTGCAGCATTGATAGGACAAGCAGGAAGTGTCCTCCTCTGCTCAGGAGGAGATCTCTGATGATCAGGGACCAACTGATGGCAAAGGAAATCTCCAGTGTTAAAATATGAGAGGGGAAAGGCACTCTATTGGTAGAATACACCAACAGCCCTGGGTAGAGCATTTCTTGTTTGTAAATTAACTCAGAAATTCTTCAGAAATTCCTTGGAGGGGCGAGACCTTGTAACTTGAAACAGGGAATGACTTGCTGGGAATGAGGGTTCTGCTTGCCAGGTTCTGATCCTGCAGCCAGCATGTGTCAGGATTGTTGCACTGGTGGTAAGAATGGGAATTTGCACAGATAAAAGTGAGATCCAGGCTGGCCCTTGGGAACAGGGACTGTGTGTTATTGGCCTGAACCTTATTTTAAACATGAGTATATTTTATATATAATAATATTTTAAACATGAGTTTAAAATAAGGTTCGGGCCAAGAATATGACCTTATTTAAACATGAACCTTATTTAAACATGAGTGGAATTTTTGGTGGGGTCAGCTAGAGCAGGTGGGAGGAGCCAGTCCTGGAGGGGATGGGCTGTCTCTGGTCACAGCTGTTGCCAGGTAATGCCAAAAGCACAGCTTCATTCTGTGGGAGCAGTGGCACAGGCTCTGTCAATGGATGGGTGAGTGTGGATCAAACTAGAAGTGCAAACACTGCCTGCACAACCAGCCCAGAGCCAGGGAAAAGAGAGGAATTAATAGGAGAGATCTGGGCTGTGTAACACGGAGGGTTGGCACATCAGGAACACGTGCCATAAGGCTTTGTTCCATCCATGGTGCATACCCACACAATGCCCTTCATGTGCCCAGCATTTCCAGATCTGAGTGCTGGCAGCCTCACATGTCCAGTTCCTCTGAACTAGTTGTGATTAGGTAGGAACACAGTTTAAATGAAAATAAACAGAGCAGCAAAGCTTGTTAATGTCTCATTCATCAAGACTTGAGACACCATTTCTGGAGACAGCAGGCAGATTCCATGAAATTGTTGGGAAGTCACAGTGCAGTGTCTTGTAACTGCAGTGACCATGATGCAGCTTTGAACTGAGACTGCAGGTGATTTATCATTAAAAAATAATCATTTGCCAACATTTGCTATGCTGTATCAATATAAGTGTAATTTTTTTAGTGCAGTGGCATAAAGAGAGAGCATCTTTAGACGTAATTGATTCCATACAAATAAATATATACTATGTATGGCATGTGATAAATTGCTTAATTTGAATTGAAATAGACACATGAATTTTGTTGCATCTGTTTTGTCAGTACAGTGTGGAAAAGCTCCGGGATATTTTTTTCAGATATTTGCCTACATAGCTGAAGAATTGAACATTTTTTAGGGCAGTTGCAGGCTTACCAGTTTTCAGATAGGTGGGAGATACCAAATAACCCTGATAAAATGCTGCAGATCATCCATCCATTTCATAATTGGATGAATCAGTGCTATTCTTTGGAATTGGCGTGCTCTAGGAAAAAGATGCACATGTGAGATGACAGCTCAGATGTTTTAGTCCCTATCAAACTTTAAGGTTCAGTGTGGGCTAAGAGATAAATGCTGGCGTTCTGTGTGCTGAATCTTGATGAACTTCTTCAATGAGAAGTTCCCTGGAGCATGCCTTGTCATCTGATGGTCTAGGTGGTTTGTGTCGATCTGAGACCCAGTCAGTCGTTTATTTTCTTTTCAGAAATTATTTAGTTGGAATATTTGTGGCAGAAATTGCAAGAAAAGTTATCAGCGGAGAATTTTCAAATATTGGTGTCATGAGAATCATTTGTAGGAACATTGTGTGATGTTCAGCAGTCCATGCTGTAAAGCTGAATGAAATCTGGTACATCCGCACAGCCAGAACTTGTTATACAACACAGGGTAAAATTTCCAGTATCTTCCTCTTTCTTTTCAGACTTTGGTTATTTCCAGAGCATAGAAATAATTTGACTGGCTGTGTGCTTTCCATCTAACTGGTGTTTGTTGGGACAATGTTCAGGTGGGAAGTGAGGCCAGGTTCCCCCTGCTGTGCTATTCCATTTTTCCATTTTAGCAGACCGCTGTCATCTCAATACCAGCTGTCCTGTTTAAAACAACAGCACAGCGGGAGGATTTGTCCCCCTGGATTTAACTCTCCTCCACAGCGTAGATATCTGTGTTTGAGATGCTTGTCTAGACTGCCTTTAGCCAATGCAAATAGGTCAGATGAGTCACACTTGTCTTAAAAATCTATTTTAGGATATGATGAATTCTGCCCTGAAAGTGCTGATTTCTCTCCCTTGACTTTTAGGGAGAGGAGTTGAGAGAACAAACTCACTTGTCTGTACTTATATGTGTCCAGAATGCTGTGAGATTAATCCAATCTGAGGTGTACAGAGATCCATAGAGTTAAGAGTACCCAGTTGAAAAGTTTTCAGGGTTTTTGCCTTGAGAAACAACATGTGAGCAAGTCAGAAGCAAAATCATTTTAATCATCTCCAAGTGCATGTGCAAATATGGAACCAGGTTACCTTGTTCTTCTGGAGAGGTGCTTCTCTGCTTAGGCAGTGCAGTGCAGGCATCTGAAGGGTTGATGGCAGCAGAAAGGTGTTTCAATATCTGCCTGAAGTGGTTTCAATTACTGTTTTCACTGGGATCACTTTTGAAAAAAATGATGGGTAATATGGTGGCCAGTGAGTTACAAGGGCTCTTCTCTTGTGTGTCAAAAACCATGAAGTTTTGGCTACAGATATTTCTGAAGGCTCCATTTTCACATATCTACAGCTCATTTTTATACTGCACGTTCTCTCTGCAATCAAAATACCAAAATATCTGTCATTTCTGTGTGATTCTTGTAGGTTGAGTTTATAAATATTTCTTGGGGCTACAGGAAGGGAAGAAAAGCCAGAGTTCCCTGCTGGAAAATGGCAGGTTTTGCTGCTATTTTATCCCTTTTTTTCCTGTGATATTTGATTTCACTGCCTGGGGAACTGCTCCTTGTAGGTTGAAAGTATTGATAGTGTTAGATGTTTTTTGCTTAAATGGTGTTTCTCCTCATTTTATGTTGTTTAAATCTTAATGTTAATGGTGGTCTTTAATTTAGAAAGATTATCCCTCACCCTGTAGCTGAGCAGGGAAAAAAGGTAGTGCAATATAGCTAGAGATTAATGACTCATTTAATTTAACATATGTGCTGCAGCAATGCTGAAGAAAACATTTTAGCCAGTGATTGGAAATGTTCTTGTTTGTTCTTTTTCTTATTATTTCGTCTTTTTATAGCTCTTCTTCATAATATTTTTGTTTCAACTGCCTTTGTCTTAGTCATATGCCTACTCACTTGCCAAAGCAGGGGGTTTGTTTTTTTAGCTGCTAAACCCCTATTAATTACCTTAACTCCTTCAGCCAATGGGGGAAAAGGTGTTGTAAGGAACAGGTCCATGGCATTTTCCGCAGTGTATTTACTTGACCCATATTCTGAGCAAAGAATGTCAAAGCCACCATCTCCTCCACACAAGCTTGCTAGGTCTGCAGTCTGTTTCCTTCTGGTTTTCAGGAAAATGGCTCAGCACCTTTGACTTGTCAGCAGTGTTCTTCCCTCACACCTCAGCTGTTTGAAAGACACCAGGTGTATTTTTGTTCAGTTATCCTTTGTGTACAGAGTACATATTTTATGCTGTGGAAAGCCATTGTCGTATTCTAAAAAACTATAGATGGGTCAGTCTTTCTTTACTTTTTGAACTGACTTTGACCACACTCTGTGGAAAAAGTAGCTGAACCAGTTTTACCAGAATCTCATTACAGTTGTCAGTTTTGTTTAGGAAGTTTAGTTGCTGTAGTTTTATTTAGGGAGTCCTGACTGCACATCAAATGAAAAGTATAATAGCATGAAATCGCCACTGTGCATCAAACAGCATAATTGTCCTAGAATTCAATACAAGCCAAGTTTACTATTGGATAAAAAAATAAATAATGAAACAGTCAAATGCAAATGGTGATTGTAAGTGACAGTTATCTGGCAGATGGGAACTGGCCAGATGCCTCTTCCCTAATGCCTTGTGTTGTCCTTGTATAGTTTGGAGTGTGTGTTTGGATGGAAAAAAAAAACTGGAGTGATGGAAGAGCACGTTATGTGGAGTCCATCAAACTCAGAATGAAAATTGGATCATTTTCTTACCACTCTAAGAACTGCCAATTATTTGTGTCAGGTGCTGTCTGCAGTAGCAGGACACTGCTCCTACCAACACCATTTCACCTTAGTTTATGTCCAGTGCCCTCCCTATTTCGTCCTCTGCACTAAGGGAAGGTGCAGGGATTTGACTGGATGCACATGGCCACCAAGTCACAGCTGTATTTTCCTTCTGCTGCTTTCCAGTCTCCTTCCAGTTCTCTTCTTGTTATACTTCAGTTTTCCCATCTATTTTCTTTTCCTTACTCCTTCCAGGTTAAAATTCTGTTTCAATGACAACGAAGCAGTAACACTTTTGGTCTCTGTTTGTAGTCTGGCTCCCTGCATCCCCACCAATACCCACATGAGAAGGCATAAAAGCTAACAACAATGAGGAGGAGGTTTGTGCAAAATCACAGTGGCTCCTGAGTATTTGAATTAGTCTTTGATGTCTGCTGTTATTTCACACTGCTTTGTTCTTGTGATGAGAAAGGGCTAGGAAGGAGGCAGAGAATTTTGCACGATAGGATAAATCAATTCTGGAGCTCCTCTCTCTGAATTGTGCTTCACCTCTCCCTTTGGCTCACTGCCAGTGAAACTGCATAGCAGATCACTAAATAGGAAGAAATGTAATTTTCTAGTATATGTGTAATTGTGTGTCACTGAAAGGTGAGAGTAACATAGTGGTTTTCATAGTTTCATGTAATGCTTGTAATTTTGTAGAAAAATTGAGGACTGAGTTGAAAGGCAGATGATTTGGCAGCATCCTCCTGTTCCTGCCAAGTCTGCGCTGGGAGCTGTGGAGCCTTTCCACAAGTGCTGACACCAGTGCTGGAGCTGGATGGTGATTGATTGGAGGCAGGGATAAGTGCTGTAATCTCCTTTGCTGGCTTTGCTGCCTCTGGAGCTTCCTGAAGGATGTGTTTGACATCCCCTGGATCCGTCTGCAGACGCAGCTCTCCTCAGTGTGGCTACAGGCAAACTTTGCTGGAACCCCATTCGGTACTATAAGGTGGCTTCTGTCAGAAAGCTTCATGAAAACATAGGTTCCACTGCAATTTCATTTTGGAGCTAAAACCAGGAAAACCAGCAATTTGGCAGCACAATTCAATTTCTTCCTTCTGGGGTTGATGTGGAATTACATCTTGTGTATCTCAACATCAAAGGTACTGTGGTGAAACTCAGCAAAGGCATGGCTGATATTAGTGAAAAGGGGAATATTGCCAACTGTCTTGAGCCAAGTGATGACAAATTATGTGTCCATGTGGTTTTGTGCCTCTTGTGTGTGGGAACTACAGTGCCATTGAAGGCATATTAATTGCTTATATCGTTATCCACTAACATGAGCTCATGATTATGTAGCAACTGATCAGAGATTTTTACCTCATTTCCCACTGTCTGATTTAATGGTCTGTAATTTCCTTGTCTCTGATTGCGATGTGTTACTGGGTTATTTAATCAAATCCTTTAGCTCAGTTATATGTATGTGAGATGCTGTGTGCAGAACTGGTAATTTCCTCACTGCACGAGGTCTGCTTGTTCTGGATCTCTTTTGACAGCCTTCTGTAGGACTGCACCATTATTTCTGACTCAGCCATCCCACCACTTGGCTGGTGCTGGCAATGCCTTGCAGTGTCCACACAGTCTGCCCCATGTTGTTTAAACCAATGATGATGGGGGCGTTGCTGCTCTTCATTAAAAGTCTTTGTTCTTTCCACAATCCTTGTGAAAATAAGGCAGTTCATATTTGAAATGCTCTTAGCCACAGTGCTAACAGTCAAGAGCTGCTCACAAAAAGCCTTGGTAGACCTTTACATCCACTTTTTTTCACCACCACATTTTTCTTTGCTGGTTTCTTTTTGGTCCTTTTCATCAGAATGCTTTAGGTGTGCACTAAGGAGAAGGTTAACACCACAGTGTCAGTTTTGAGCACAGCGTTGGAAAGGTAATTTCTCTGTGTGCTCCCCAGCCTTTTCTTTTCAAGAAGAATGTGATCGCACTCTGCACTTTCAGTTTTAACATTCCAGGCATGTTTTTGTTAATGGTCAAATTCATGTGTGGGAGTTGCTGTTGTACAACTGTTGCTTGCAAACAGAGCTACTACAGCCAGACTGGCTGTAAAACAGTAATCAGCTTCCTGGAGTTTGAAGTCTAGAGTTGGGCTTGGTTTGTTTTGCTTTTTAAACACCAGATCCTCCAGTGAAGGACAGATAATTAGAGTGTGATAGGGAAGTGGATTGATCTTGACATGTGTTTAATTTCCTTGTGGATACAGGAGTGCACTGAAGGCAAATCAGTGTAAAGCAACAACATAACATCATGTCTTTTGGTCGTAGAAAGGAGCAGAGATGGCAGCTGGGGGGTGGCAGAATCCCTGGCAGCTGTCGCCTTCCACTTTGCCTTCCCCTGTAAGATTGGGTTTGTGTCTCTCCCCAGCTCGTAAGCAGGAGATTATCAAGGTGACCGAGCAGTTGATTGAAGCCATCAACAACGGGGACTTCGAAGCCTACACGTAAGCTCCTCCTTTGGAGGGGGTGAGGACAGCTGGGGTATTTGACCCTGGCTGTGTAAGTATGCACATTTCTGTGTGAGTGCCTGTGCTTGGAGTTGGGTACTGTTGAAATGCCTTCCTAGATGCCCCCATGAAACACAAGGTATGTGCATGGCTGCTTTTCCCTGGCTTCATACATCACCAGTTTCAGAAGAGCTGCTAGTATAACTCCAGGGTAGTTAGAAGAAAATATTTAAATCTGGCTTACATCATGATGTGAGGTGTAAAGAATATCCCTTACATTGCACAGCCACGGTTTTCATTGTCACAAGTAAAAATTCCTACTTGTAATAACATTGACTTGTGGGTCTTTTTTTGGTCAAAACATGATTTATGTGAAATGTGGTCCACTCCAAGTAAGCTGACAAATTTACTAATTGAGCTGAAACCAGAACTGCATGCCTGCTCCTGATGTTCTGTTCTTTTCCAGTGTGATGGCATGAGTAGGTGAAATGTTTGATAGGCATGAAAGAAACAGTTAAAAATTATCTCTCCAAAGCAGTGATCCCTAACCACGTGTGCTCATTGCAGAACTTCCTCTTTTCCATAGAAAAATCTGTGATCCTGGCCTTACATCTTTTGAACCTGAAGCTTTGGGTAATCTGGTAGAAGGGATGGACTTCCACCGGTTTTACTTCGAAAATGGTAAATATTCCATTTTCATCTCCGAATCTTCATCTGTTCCTTGTGACTGTGTGTCTCTCATCTAATGAGCTTTTTGGTCTGGGAGTTAGTTAATTGGCTTGGGCAGGGGAAGGGAGTATTATTTTTTTCAGAGTTCTGCTATAGGTGTTTTTCAGTCTGCCTCTGCTCCGCTCATTCACACATCACAGGGCACCTCAGAGGGCAGAGGAGAATTTCAGGTATTTGGAACTAAAAAGTCAAAATTAAGAATAAGTTAAGAGTTGAATTATTCTAACTGAAAATATTGGGTACAAATGTCATTAGATGCAATAGGGAAACTGAAATGTTGGGAAACTCCAGGTGGTGCCCTCCACTTTATATAATCCATATATGTGCATGTGTGATGGTGTTTGCAGGGGTCTGAGGATGAGGGAAGAGACAAGAGTATTGACTCCACGTTTCAGAAGGCTTGATTTATTATTTTATGATATATATTTTATTAAAACTATACTAAAAGAATAAAAGAAAGGATTTCATTAGAAGGCTGGCTAAGAATAGAAAAGGAATGATAACAAATGCTTGTGACTGACCAAGTCAGTCTGATCAGCTGGCTGTGATTGGCCATTTATTAGAAACAACCACATGGGCCAATGCCAGATGCACCTGTTGCATCCCACAGCAGCAGATAACCATTGTTTGCATTTTGTTCCTGAGACCTCTCAGCTTCTCAGGAGAAAAAATCCTAAGGAAAGGATTTTTCATAAAATGTGTCTGTGACATGCATGGATTAAACACATTTGCTCATTAAGTAGTGTATAATAAGCGACTGTGCTCATTCTAAAAAATATTTTAGTTGTAGGCTTGATTATCATAAAACCCTGGCTATGATTGTGTATCTGCTAAGCCTGAGATGTTTGCGTGTAAAACAGGTTGGCATGAGTTCTTTTGGCTTACCCAGAGCAAATGTGGTTTCTCCTGTGCGTACGTGTGTGTGTGTGTGTGTGTGTGGTAGCTCTGTCCAAAAGCAACAAGCCGATCCACACGATCATCCTGAACCCGCACGTGCACCTGGTGGGCGAGGACGCGGCGTGCATCGCCTACATCCGCCTGACGCAGTACATGGACGGCAGCGGCATGCCCAAGACCATGCAGTCCGAGGAGACGCGCGTCTGGCACCGGCGCGACGGCAAGTGGCAGAACGTGCACTTCCACCGCTCGGGCTCGCCCACCGTGCCCATCAAGTAAGGCACTGCCCCAGCACCAGCTCGCTCCTCCTAGGCACACCACGTAGGCCAATAGCTGCTTTGGGCCTTAAAAACCGTCTTTTTTTGTGGTTGTTCATTATGTGGTATACCCACTGCTGTGTGTAGTGTTGGTGACAAGATTTCTAAAATAATGCGCTTTTTTGGTTGTTGTTTTCTACTCTGATGCTCACCGATCCAACTTGGTCCTTGATCTGACAGCTTGAAGATCAGGAAAGTGTTTTAAGCTAGGGAAAGCTTGACAGAAGTCACACAAAACAGGATTAGAAAACCTAGAATACCATTGCTGGAAAACCTGGGAAAACAGAAAGCAGTAGGATATATGGAGCTGTCAGAACCAGAAAGTTTCAAGTAAAATGCATCACTATTAGGAAAAACTAAAGTTTGACTAATATTTAGAGTGATTTCCAGCCACCTCTACTTTCCCAGGCCTAGGTATGTTCACTGCAAGTTGGATTTTAGCCAGTTTACACATTTACCTTGTAAATTGAGCCAACTCAGTCCCTCTCACGTTCTTATCTCTTTCCCCACACTCTCTCTGCCTAACTGCTGAGTATTCCTTGGTGGGCAGTTCTGACATCCCCATGGGACAGCCTCTCATCTCTCCCACCAGCATTTCTCTCTGCTGTTCATCCAGGCCCTGCCACACCCTCAGAGTCAGGCAGGGACCAAGCTCTCTGAGCCACATTGTCACCAGGGTTAATGACAGCACACTCGGGGTTGCAATAACAAAATAAAGAGTCACAGCTTGCTCAGGAGGTTCTGCTCAGGCCATTGGCTTCTCTGCTTCTTCAGCAGCCTCTGCAAATGAGCCCAAACCTCAATGACTGGTGGTTTCCCAAATAGGCAGCCTGGTCCAGGCCTGGCTTTGCTCAGCTGTGAGTCCTCTGTGTAGGATACAATTCCATTTGCGTCAGGTGTCTTAATGTGGAGAGTGGCTGAATTTCCTGGCATGGATGGTGATGGCTTAGATTTCATCTTTTGAACCATCATGTCTCATATTTTACTCCTTGCAACACTGTTCTCCTATATGAAATAATACTTGATGAAGTAAGAAATAAGGTAGAATGAAGTGTTTAACTTCCATGGTGATGATTTTGTATTATTTTTTTATTTAGGAAAAAAGAAATTTTATTACTTAGTGATAACTTTTTATTTCAAAATATGAAGCCAATGGGAACAGGAACCAAATGTTTGTTTCTACATTCCAGCTGCACTGCCAGTGTTTCAACAGATAGTATTTAAAGAGCAGTTACTCTTCCTTGAAATGCAGTTTTAGGTAAATCTTTGAGGTCTTCAAAGGAGTTTGTCAAGGGATCTGAGCTAGGTGTGTGTAGAACCAGAAAGCCCAAGTGAAGCAGGTTCACCTGGCACACTGCACCCTTGAACAGTCAGTTTTTACAGGACAGTGACATGAAATGGACTAGAGAATCATTTAATCTTTTCCCCTGATTTTTTCCCACCTTTGTCTTTTTTGGGAGGTACTGTAGGATGTCCTTTGCATCTGCTTGTGCTCCCTAATAAAGATCTGGATTTCTGTGACTGCCGAGGGTGGAAGGAGAAGAAAAATCCCCATGGAGTAATTTTGTTGCAGTCGCAGAGTGGTTTCTGTAGCGGTGAATCTTTTGAGCCAATGGGTCAGACAGACGAGATTGCAGGATTGCAAGGGGTGTCCAAGCTTAAGGGGTCACAGAGGAGCCTTAGAGCCAGACTGAGGCTTAAGGAGAGATTCCCTGAGTGAGCAGCATAGCCCTACCTATGTAGCATTGGCAACAATGCCACATAAATCCCACAACCAGCTCTCATCTTGAATTCAGGGGAGGCTTTTGGACTTGCTCCTACCACTGTTCCAAAATAGCTTGGTCTGATGGTTCGGAGCCTTGCTTTCCATGTAAAATTTGGTCATCTTCAGGGTATCCTTGGTTCTCCTCTGCCATGGTTGTTCTCCTGCGCTGGTTAGGTGTGCAGACATGAACTGGTTTGTAGGAAGGCTGATCAGATCATTGCTTCTCCTTCTGTAGGGTAAACAGCCAGCCCTACCTCAGATGGCTTTGTCTGATAGGATCTCCATTTTCCTGTTACTTTATCTCCTTCCTTTTTTTGTTGGAGGTTTGCCTTTCCATTAGCTTGGCTTCTTCTGAAATGCTCTGTCCAGTTGTAGTCAGGGCTTTATTTAATTCCCCAATATCTTCTCCTTGCTCTGTTCTTGCATGATTTTTGGACTTTTGTCATCTGCAGCGCATCTCAGACAGCCACCTATTTACCCTCAACTCTCATTTCCAGCCAGTGAGTACACAGAAATTTCTACAGAGCTTTGCACTTCCTATTATTCCATGTAATATTTTTGGATTACCCAGCCCTCAAGGTTATTTGGTTCTCCTTGCACAATGCTCCTGTTTTCTTTTCTTTTTATAGTGCCTTCCACCTAAGTGTCAGTATGCTATATGAGATCAGTCCTTGTGCTCAGCACTAGGGAGTCTGCTCTAGGCTGATAATGCCCCTTTCAGCACAAACATTGCCATTCTTTCTTTATTCCCCATCTTCTAAAGTCTGACTGGGAGATGCCCATGTAGCACCTAGCTAGACCCATCTTCTTCTAGAACTCATCCTGAACATTTTTACACTGTCTCATATTTCACCTTTGCTTTTCCCAGTCAGAGCAGCAATAACTCCATTCTGGAAAACTAAAGGAACTTAATTAACTTATTGTTCTAGTTCCTTTATTTAAAATTTATACAGTCTTCAGCTACTTATTTAATTATTACCAACACACAGTAGTTAATAATGGCAGTTCCATAATAAAAAAGTATTTTACACATCGTGTCTGAAGATGAATTTCAAATCTAATAAAGTTGCAAAAACAGTTATAGCTGCGATCTGCTAGACACAGTATCCCAGATGGTGTTAAACCAGTTGCTGCAAGCACAGTAGCTTCCTTGTTTTCAGGAAGGAGTGTGCATAAGTCTAAGGATAGAACTGAGCTCTTTGGTAGCTATAGGTGCAGGGAAAGGTTACCTTGTGGCAGAGAACTCACTTGAAAAAGGATATGAGCACAAGTATGTGTTTAGTTTATAAATAAATTTTATTCATGGTTTTGCTGTGAGTGAGATGGGGCAGACTTGGGTTTCTGTCTGGTCCATGGTTTCTCTGTGAGTGATAGGAGTGACGGTAGGAAGTTGTTCTGTGTATCCCTGTTCTTGGGGACCTGTGCTAATGTGTTTAATGAGCTGTCTGCTTCTCCTCAGAGACTGCACCTGCCCAATATGGGCACTCAAAGGGCTGCTGGGCTAAAAGTGACTCCCTAACCTAACTTCAGCCTCCGTGAGGCTTATGTTCCCTCCCTGATCACTGCTCACACCTTCTTGTACTTTGATAAGCGCAGTGCCAGAGAGCAGGAATGCAGAGTAAAGAGTTTGTTCTGTGTTTGTGCAGTGCCTAGCGCAGAGGGATCCCAGCACGGCTCCAGCCCCTAGATGCTACGGTAATACAAATCATGCTGCAACCTCAGTTAGCTCCATACTTGCTTCCAGCTCCTTTCCCTTCCTTCTCTCTCTGCATTTGGCCCTGGCATATCTTGCATGTGAATGACACCTCATTCTTCCTTGGCACGTGGTCCAGTCTTTGTACAAGAGCCTCAGTCCATGGCAGTGCCTGCGATGTCCATGCTGAGGAAGTGAAGTTACAGCCAGAGATTGACGGCTGAATTCTACCCTTCCTTCCTTAGGAATCCCTTAAGACACTTTGGCTTCCTGCCTCAGTTTTCTTTTTTATTTTCACAGCCTCTCTGGCATCTTGTAAAGATGGAAAATGTCTGTTAAGTGGTTTGATAAATAAAGGAATGCTTTGCCTGAGTGGAGGTTTTTTCCCTTGTTTTTCCCCCAGTATCATGTTTAGTGATCTCGACAAGATGGTTTTTTTTCAATAGCATTGGCTAACACTTGAGCATGTGTTGTTATCTGGTGGTGATGTTACCTCAGTAATGGAAATCTGTTTGTTTTTTTTTCTCCTTCCTCCTAGCTAAAAATATCAGCGGTGCCGCTCTTGCATTTTCTGTACCCAACGCACCTGGTTGATTACCATCTTGGCCATCCCGTTCTCTTCATGCATGTTTCTGAGTGCATGAAGTTGTGAAGGTTCTTCATGTAACACATTTGTGATGCACCACGTTGCTGTATATTCCATCTGTACACTGTTAACATTTCAATGAAGGTGATGTTCCATGCAAATAGAGAATAACAAGGCGTAAAAGACAAAAAAGAGATATTGGATGGACAGCAGTAGACACACAATACATTTGTCACTTGCTCCATTTATGCCAAGACATAAATTTTGACAGACAACTTTAAAATCTAAGGTGTTTATTAAAAAAAAAGGAAAAAAAAGAAAAAGTATATTTTACCGTCTTTTTTTAAGAACTGGTTTTTGACTCCTCCTTTTCTCCTGAGTCCCAGGATTTTGCTTTGGTTCTGGCAGGAATGGTTAGGATTTCCGCTGGCAGCTCCATTACTGTAAAACAGATTTTTATCCTAGATGGACAAAATCACTGATAAATGGGGAAGTGTTAATATCTTGGCTTTGGACCAGCTGCAGCCTTTATAGTTTATTAGTCTTTGTAAACTGGAAAAATCTCTTCATTTGCTGGCCTGGCCACTCCAGAATTAACTGTCAGTGTTCTGGTGAGTCAGCAACTTCCGTTTTTCTTTTGAGTCCTTTTCGCTTTCTTATTTTGCTTAACTGAATGGTTCTGTTGGATAATTAAGCAAAATTAAAAATTGTAAGGAACTAACTGATAATTGAGAGACAGTTTTTGAGGATTAAAATGGAAGGAAAGAGAAAGATTTTTATCGCTTTTAGGATGTACTGTAAATTTTTTAAGGAGGCTTTAAAAATTATAATATGTGGGTTAATGTATAGACCAGTTGTGTGGATAATATACTCAAGAAATATTAGGCCTTAAAGCTAAGTATGAAGAGTTTACTTACATTACACTGCTGCTTTTGCTTCTCTGGAAATGAATTACGGAGACATGGGTTTTCCGTGGAGCCCTCACACTGTACCGCAGGTTTGTGTCCCCCTCTGCCCTCAGTCCGCCCGTGGTTTCTCCAGCCGCCCTGGCCGCGCTCCGTGTGGGGGCCGGCGATCCCGCCAGGCTCGGCCCGGCTCCAGGCCGAGCGAGGGTGGGACGCCGTGCTGGCAGCACAGAATGCAACCTTTGCAACAGGGACTGGTTCTCCTTCCCTCACGTTGCTGTAAAAACACACCCTGGCAAGAATTCCGGTTTCTTCCCTTCCAGTGTTGCAGGAAAGGCCAGGCTGGGCTGCTCCTGTTCTCCCCGTGGTTCTGCTGGCAGCAGGCTCCTGCTCCCGCAGCGCTGTACAGTGCATGGTGTCTGAGTCAGTGTCCTTTTTAGCCGTCCAAAATTTACAACTCGGCAGCCAGAACTTTTTAAAATGGGAAAGCTTCCTAATTTGTATCATTTCACCTTTCTGTGTTGATTACTAATCAGAAGCAGTTCTTAAACATGTTGATGTTGTTACTAGTGGATGTATGGTAGATGGACTTAAGCTTCTCTGATAATTACTACATGATTTTAAACAATATATATTTAAAGTAAGCATCTACAATAAATGTGTTGAGCCATATTAACCTGCCAATGGGATCTGTGAAAAAAGTAATGGCCTCATTTTTTTCTCATTAATTTCTTTTTTTTCTTTTTCTTTTTCTTCTTTTTTTTTTTTTTTTTTTTTTTTTTTTGTGAAGCGGCTATAAGTGGCATAACTGTATTTAAAATTAACCAATTAGGTGTAGGGTGTTTTTTTTATACTTCTAACATAGCATGTGGTGTTGATGTATTACTGTAGACCAAGTTTGTCTTCCACACCAAGACGTGAGGAACTTGTGATTTGTTCTCTCCACCACAACTGAATTATACACTTCTGTCATTTTGGAACACTGCAGTTTACCATGGGACACAGTGTACATATTTCTTGCCATAATGGTAAATGATTGATATATTTAAGAATTAATAAATTTGTGATTTCTGCTGACATTGTGCTTGTCTTTTAATTTCCCAATTAGTTGTGATCTTTGCAGTGGAAAATATGTAGTGTCTGTTTGAATTAAGACGCCAGAGGCATGGACGCACTTTCTTAGGAGATGAATTTTTGGTTTGAAAATAGAAGCGTTTGCTGTTGTGGTTTTTCCTTTGGTTGGTTCCTAAGTGCCTTTCCTGGGGCTGACGGCACGCTGCTCATGCTCTGCTTTGTTGGTGGACTGTGCACATACCTTGTGCTCGTAGGGCCATATTTAGAAATGTTTTAGGTAGTTCCAACACTTCTGTTGCTGCCTTGCTGTATTTCATATATATGCTCAGCCTGTAACACAAGACTTTATAAGATAAGTTATTGTATGCTATATAATGCCATAAATATATGTAGGAATATAAAAAGATACATGTAGAAATATAAAATACACTTATGTCTATAAATAATTAGGATTTAAAATAACGCACCAGTTTAAAAGCTTACATATATATCTGTAGTGACTTCAGGCTGTTTTAAACCATGCTGAGCCACAACTGAGGACAGTCTTTTATACCAGCAGAAAAAAGAAGGACGAAGGAGAGGAAACAACTTGCAGCTTTCCTGGGTCAGGGAGTGCAGAGCTGGAGCGGGGCCAAGGCAGCGTAGCTGGAGCAGCGCGTTGGCGTGGCAGGTAGCCAGGGCCTGGCCTGGGTTGGTCACAATTGCAGTGCTGCTTCTTCTTGGGTGGCATTTTGTAAACAAAAAAGGTAGTCAGGAGAGTGCTCAGGGGATTGGAATTTTTCACTAAACCCCAGAAGGAGCAAAAGCAGTTTAATTTAATGGGAGGTCTCATATTTTGTCATATCACTTTTACTTACTTTTTTTGCTCATTTTTTTCCAGTGAATGCTATGCCAGAAATCAGTTTGATTTCCATTTTAACCATGCTCCTGCATAAAGCTGTTTGACAGCAGTGGAATTGCTACTGATTTCAGGTATGCAGAGAAGAGAGATCAGTGGATACAACCAAATGTTCAGCAGGGGGCTGGAAGAACACATTTCTTCCATATCAGGTTGAACATTTGGGAGAGCACCAGGGTTTGGGGGCTGGTTGGGGGTTTTTTAATGGTTGTTCTTTTACAGCACAAATATTTTAATCTGCTGCCTCCTGGTGGCTTTGTAATACTGTTTTCTGTTTAGGAGTGTTCGAGAAGAGGCCGTTTGCTCTGAGCAAAAGGGAGCCCAGTGCTTTCATTTATTCAATTTTTAATATAAGTAAGGAACAGAATATTTCAGGGCCTGAAAATTACCATTTCCTGGGTCTTGAATATGCCCTGTACATACACCTGAGGTAATCAGATTGATTCTGTTTTCTAAATATGGCCTCCCAGGACACATTGAAGAAAAGTACCATCTCTTAGGGCTGTATATTAAATCCAGAGTTCATTGTGTCTAGATTAACTTCACTGTTTCTTCAGTGAGTTATTAATCCATAGTAATTTATCATCTCCTTGGGCTGTTCTCTCAGAAAACAGAATTGCTTCATGCTTCTCAAGGCTTTCCTTTCTTCTTAAATTTGTGCAGTCATACTTTATACGTAACCCATCATAAAAAACACCATTAGTCAAAAAATTAACTGTAGTAATTGAGGAATTGATCCAAATTGCTTCAGGAGTTTCAACTTCTTCGTTCCTTACAGATGATTGGTAAAAGAGAGGAGTGGGTGGACTGGAGTTCAGTGCTGCGAGGTGCAGCTGCTAAAGCAGAGTACAGGGAGGTTGGCTCCTCACAAATGGGGACACTTGGTAGTTCTGCAGCCCATCCAGGCCTCACAGGAAGGGCAGGCTTCTCCCTCTTCCCCTCCCTCTCTAGCAGAGATGCTGTGGCTGAGCAGGACAGGTTGTAGGATCTGCTTCCAAGGCAGCGTGCATGTGGAAGGAGGCAGGAGTTCTGTGTGCTCACATGCTGCAGAACAGCAGTGCCAGGGCTGCCTGTTCTAACATATGCTTGTCCAGACCCAGCCCAGGCCACAGGCACTGCAAACAGTAAGTTTGGAGAAGAGGAGAACATTTAATCAGAGGGCGGGGCAAGAAAATCAGTGCAAAAAAAAAGACAAGCTGATAGAAAACAGGATTTCCAAGGCAAAGAGAGAGAAGAGCGCTATTTCTGTGTTACAGAAATGTCACATTCTTTCTTCAAAGCGGTTTCCAGAGCCCAGCTGTTGGGCTGGACCATCTTAGGAACTAATTGGGAATTAGGCCCATATAACCTTTTTCATCACAGTGACCTCTGAGTAGTTAAATGGCTAAATGTGGCAAGTAGTTGAGACAGGGCTGCTTCCTTAAAATAGCAAGGGCTGAGTGTGTGTAGCCACCCTCTGAAAAGTTGTGTTAAATTGCAGCACAGCATTTATCAGGAATCTGACACACCTTACTGCAGCCAAGGGCCTTGCTCTTACTTCTGCTATCCTCTGAAGTCAGCCTGTAATGGGAAGGTGGTGTTTCATGTCAGGGCAGGACTGACAGCAGTGTCTGTCTGTCTGTCACCAAGTCCCCTGCTCACTCTCAGGTGATTCCCAGGAGCCAGCCAGCTGGTGCAGGGGAGAGAGGAGTATTGGTTCATTAATTCACAGCCACTGTGCTGGGAGAGAGCCCGTGGCAAACAGCATGGCCCTGGGGAAGCAGAGACTGCTCCGCTCTCTTGCCACTCCTTTTCCCACCCTGCTGAGGCATCCAGGGCTGGCTCTCAGAGAGGGCAGCTGCCCGGGGTGGTGACACTCACAGGACCTTGAGTTACACCAAGGGACCCTGCTAGCAATAGCCAGCCTGAGAGCAGGGGTACGAGTCTGCCCTGGGGAGCCATAGAGCTCATTGGATAAAGGCATTGCTGAACATTGGTACCTAAACACAAGTCAAACCCTTAGTGGAGATGTAGAAGAGAGTGCTTCCAAGCACCCACCTCTGTCATCTTAGAGCAAGACATGAACTGAACATCATTCAGAGCTGGCATTGTGTCCTGCACACCAAGGAGAGGTAAGTACTGAGTCAGAAGCGAGAGTTCAGTTTAAGGTACCTGGGTAGGTTCCTCAGACAAAACGGGCACCTCAACATCTACTCCCTAAATAAAAGTGGTGATTTCTGGGGCTTTTTTCTGAACAAAATTTTAATTTAGAGAGTAAAGCACAAAAGTGGGGTCATGCCAAAATTTGCCTGCTTTGTTCATTGTAGCAAATAGAGTTATGGAAATCTTCATGGATGAATGAAGTTTCTCAAGTGGATACCTCAATTCCAAGCAAGTCTTTATAAAGAAAAAATCACAAACACAATGAGTAAGTATGTTTGAAAAGTCTTGTTCGTATCCCACTATGTTATCAAAATTCTAAATCATCAAGCCACTGGATCACCCAACCAAGACAGAGACAATCAGAAGTTGTGAAGGTGCACATTTCTTTTTCCAGTGGTTCAAATCAATCCTCCACCAACACAGGAAGACTTATGGAGTTTACCCTTATGGACATTTGCGCTGTCATGGGTATTTTTTGATTGAAAGTAGGTACTTTTAAGTAATATAATTTAGTAAATGGGAAAGATAATTTAATAAAGTAATTTGGAAATTGGTTGGAAAGGAGATTAGTGACAGAGAATATATGTTGTAGGTGAGTAATTGACAGCTTTGTGTTCTTCTCTTGTAGCAGACTCCATGTGAAACCCCCACAGTCCATAAATCACAAAGTAACAGAATGTTTGGGGTTGGAAGGGACTTCTGTGGATCCTGTAGTCCAGCCCCTGTTCAGAACAGGTTCATCCTGAGCAGGTTTCACAGGGTGATGTCCAGGCAGAGTTGAACATCTCCAGAGGAGACTCCACAGACTGTCTGGACAGCTCCTGCCAGTGCTCTTTCCTTCTCAGAGCCCCTTCCCGGCAGGTCGGGCCCTCACTTGCGTGGGTGCATGGAGTTGTTCTTCCTGAGCTGTCACACCCCACACTTGCTTTAGCTGGGCTTCTCTGAGTTCTTCTCCAGCCTGTCCAGGTCTGGCTGAATGGCAGAACAGCCTGCTGGCCTGTCCTGCCCTTTTGGAAGACTGGGATGACATTGGCTTTCCTCCATTCCTCCTCTTCCCCATGACCTTTCAAGACACACCTAATCAAAGATAAATCTAATCATACTGAAAAGTTATTCTAAAAAGGATTTTGGATACAGTAGGGCACCTTTACACACAGTAAGAGAGATTGGTAGCACGGCCAGGCATTATTTGCAGACTTTGTTTCTGATCCTCAGGGTGGCCTTGGGCTGCCTGGAGGGTATGGGGTAAATTTGTGCACTTGTGACTTGGAATGGCAATTCCCATTTCCAGCCTTTGTTGCTATTCTTTGTGCAGGTAATGTTCACATCATCTCTCTAAACCCTGGAGAACCAGTGCTTTCCAGGGTTCTTTGACAGTGAACAAAATTACCTTCTCTTAAAGATTTAAACACTCTCCATGTAAGGATTTTGAAGAACCTGAAGTATTTTTGAAGAACCAGCATCTGAGAGGGTGCTGTCACATCATTGTGGGGTCTGGTTTTGGAGGCACCATTTCAGTCTCCTGTTGGGATCTCAGCACTTTAAATAGTTCCATTCTCTGTGATGGAGCCAGATAAGCGCAGCAGCAGTAGGCTGATTTTAGGGCCTGGATTTAGATCCACTGACAGGAATCTGGGAGATGTGAGTGTGAGTTTTGGTCTTTTGCATTCAGGCCAGGAATCTGAGCCTGCGTTCCTTGTGCAAGGTCAGTGCCATAACTACTGAGTGAATACCTGAGACAGTTCTCGTCCATTTTTTCACTGAAAAATAAGTAGGGAAGGATCTATATTTTGTTTGGATGCAGTTTTTAAGAAATGGTCAAAATCTGCCTGACAACAGCAAGAAGGATCCCTTTCCCTGTGCATACATTAAGCAAAGGTGCCCCAAAGGTTTAAAAATGTCAAGCACTAATTAACACAAAGCTGAGAGCAAAAAACACTCCAAGTCTCTTTTCTTAAACAAATGGATGTGTTTGAGGATTTCAATATGTGAACAGATAGAAAAACTGAGGCTTAAAAGGTCCTGGGGTTTTGCTGATCCCTGCTTTGCAGTGGGTTTCCAGTGCTAGGAGCCTGAATTGCACTGGGTGTTCATTCTCTGCTCTGTAGTTGAATGGGGATCTCAGTATTTGTGTCTCACCACGTTCACACCTTTCTATAAACAGCTTCCCAGTTAAGCCCAGCTTTTCACACATGACAAGGCAGAGCTACTTTGCATCCCACGAGTCTTACACCGCCTGCCAAGAGGATGTAAGGGGGATACTTGGGAGAGTGGAAGAGCCAGAGGATAAGGACTCCAGTTTTCATTAAGAGGTCTCAGCAGCTCACGCTGCTCCTCTCTGAGGAGGAGTAGCTGGCACAAAGATCCAAACATTTTTATGGCAAGAGGAGACAGCAGGTGGAGGCTTCTCCTCTGTAAGATCCTTTCACTGCTCTGCCAAAACGCCCCTGTGCTGCTCCATGCCCCTCTGTCTGGATGTTTGCCTCTTGCCTTTCATGCCGCTCCTGTCCTACCTTCCTTCTCTTCCCGACCTTCTCATCTTCCTCCCACATGAAACCCCATTTATCTCATTGACAGCAACGTGTGCCGCTCCTTGGAATGAATCATTTACTTGTATGTCTGAAATTCTACTCCCCCATCTTCTTTTTTTCTTTTTCCATTTCTCTTTTGTGTATCACTCTTTGATGTGAGACCCGTTCCCAGGATGCAGCAGCAGCTGGAACAATGGGCAGTGTTCCTGGGAGCAGCGTTGCTGTGCCCTGGTGTTTGACTGGGAGCCTTTTGAAAGCATTAGCTAATTACTGCTCTCGGTGTCACTGCCTCCCTGCTTTCAGCCTGAGATCCTGGCAGCGTGTCATCTGCCCAAGGCCACAAAGTTATTGGATGGCAGGGGTTTCTAGGTCCAAGGGTGAGTTTCCTTCCCTCAATGACAGTGATTGCAGGCTGCCTGTGAAGGATTTATGGCCAGAATATAAGGAGAGCTCAGGGAGTCTTGAGCTTGCTAGCAGCCCAGCATTAGCCCCAGGGGAGCTCCCTGTGAAAAGCCAGGTTCACATCTGTCCTGGCAGCTGGAACTCTGCAGCACTTCTCAAATCTCTAAAAGGCACATCACACTGTTCTGAGGGCAATACTCCAACTGAGGGCAGCAGCCACAGACTGCTGCCCTCACAGAGCAGGAATATCCTGGGAGTACTGAATGTCACACAGTTAATTATATTAGCTAAACCTAGCTTCCTGCATCTGTCAGCACCTCAGAGGTAAGACACCTGTAAAATATTAGCACTATATTGTCTTTGTACATCCAGAAAAAAGGCAAAGAGGAAAAAAAGTAAAACCACCAGAAATCCTTCCCAGGAAAAAACCCAACCCCAGAGTTTCTGGGGTTTCTGTTTTATTTTTGACACTGGTACTGACCTAGAAATGGAGAAAGAACCTGATCTGATGTTTAGATACTAGATGAATCTTTCTGAGCTGGCAGTTAGACAAAGGGAGATTTGAGATGGTGATGAATGCTGGAGAAGATGTAACTGCAAGGTTTCAGTTTTACAGTTTGAATGTGGTGCTACAGAGCATACACACACAGCCTGGGACACAACAAAAGGTCCTGTTACTTATTTTTGCAGGGGTGACTTTTTTGAACCTAAGAGCTGACAAAGGGGTAACAGAAGTTTAATGGCCAGCCCAAGATAGTTCCACTACCTGCACTAGGAGATGGCACCAAAATTACTGGGAGCTACTCCAGGTCCATGAGCACAAAAAGATCTGTTTTGTTCTTATAATAATAGAATCCCAGAACAGTTCGGGTTGGGAGTGACCTGGAAGTTCCAACCCCATACCATGGGTAGGGGCACCTTCTACTAGACCAGGCTGCTCAGGGCCCCATCCAGCCTGGCCTTGAACACTTCCAGGGATGGGGCAGCCACAGCTTCTGTGGACAACCTGTTCCCAGGTCATTGCTGTGAGATCCTGTCCTTTGGCCCTGCTTACAAAGAGCTCGTGCTCTGTTCTGAGGGCTGAAAACACCCAGTGTGCTGATACAAGAGAGGTGACCAGTCAGGTAAGTGGTGTCCTCAGCTTGTAATGAACTGTGATGGAAAAGGGGAGTTCAGGATTGGAAAAACTTCTGTCCACCACCCTTCATTAGCATCTGCTTGCAGAGGCCAGTGCTGGGGGTTTATTACCTTCCAGAACAGGGGGCCTGGATAACAGAGTTCAGGTTTATTCTTTTTGGAGTCAATTCCCTCCACTTACGTTCTTCTTCCAGGAGGCAGAATTTACCTACACACAACATGAAATAAATCTCTTCAGCTTAGGCTTTCCATCACATTTCAGGGAGCGAGTGCTCCTGTGGGAGCTATGGAAGATAGTCAAGGCCTACTTTATTCCTGTAGCTCCTCAAAGCAAATTTCAAGATGCAAATGGGAAGTAAGCTAAACCAGCATTGGATTTACAATGCAGATATTATTAGGGTCTGAGTCCCTTTGAGATGATTGACAGTTTGAGATGTCCACAGCACAGCTTGTACATCTGCAGTGAGGTCATTTGGGCTATGCACAAATGGCTTTGAGCAGAACTGCTCATTTTCATAAAATAATGCAGACTTTATGTTACACTGTGGCAAGAGTCTGATCAGGTGTCCCACCATCACACAGAAATAATGACTCCCCACAGGAGTCATTCATCATTTCTGTGACAATTTATCGGAGCACCCACTTGTTATTGTCAGCAGTGACAATAATGATGATGATGGAGAATCTGAGCACAACCTAGAAAAATGCATATTTGTATTTATGAGAAACATTGCTTTTGCTTCACTTCTGCCAGCCAGTCTGTCTCCCCTCAGGAGTCAGCGTAGGTCAGATGAGTGAGGAATGAGATGCCTTTGATTCATAACTCAGGATAACATTTGAGAAGTTTCTGGAATACTTTTACACATGAGCGGCAGTTTCTCATGAGAGTTTGTTTCAGGGAATGAAACAGCAGTTACAGAGAGAGAAAATGGGAATGTGAGGGAGAGAAATATTGTGTATATGTCTTCCATTTCCTCTTTAGACTGTAATTTTCTCCTTCTTTGTCCTTTGCAGTCAAAAAATAAAATGTGAATTTAGTGGCAGGTGAGAGTATAGAGATGTTACAGACACAGCATAGGCTTAGTCATACTCTTCTGCTGCACATATCTTCTTTGAACTGCACTTAACCATGTGAAGGATTTACATCCAGACAAGCAGAGGAAAGCTCCAGAATAACACAGTTTATAGGCATTGCAAATAAAGTAAACCCAGCTTCCATTTGGCAGAAGAAGGCCATTTTCAGACACGTGCAATGATACTAGAAGCATTTCTAGTGTAAGTACATTCTTGATGTGACAGTCTGACCATTGTTCTCACTCACATATCCTAAAAATCCCACCTGGTTGTTTTTCATGGTTGTTTTTCATCTCTATTCCCAGTTTAAGGGTCGGGGGTTTTTTGTGACTTGGGCAGTGCTTCAGGGTGTGCATGGAATATGTCATGTACAGGCAAACAGCAACCTGCAGGGGAAAATTTCTCCTAATGATGGATGTAACAGTTCAGGCAGCATCTGAAATCATAACAAGTAGATAAAATGCTTGCTGTAATCAGTGGAATGGGGAGGTTAAAGAAGTGCTGAGCATGAGTGGTGTGAAGACTTGGCACAAGCTTAGTACATTAAGGGACTCGGACTCTGATGTAGTTCCTGGCATAAATTTGGAGCTGTACTTGGTGATTTGTAATGAGAAAAAATTTCTGTTGAATGTAATTCAAGTCTGATAGCAAAATGATTCTGAAGATGGTTGCAGACATAGGCTAGAGCTTAGAGGCTGTCAGGGATATAGAAGTCCTGTCACTATCAAAGCAGGTCTGAATTCCCATATGCCATTTTACCCGTCTCCTCCCACAGAAGTATTTCCACTTCCAACAGGATGAGGCATTTTGCTGTTTCTGCAACATATTTATTTTTAAGTTTTGTCCCTGCCCAGGGCTCTCTCTTCAGCACTGAAATAATGTCAGTCCAGGAGACCAGAAACCAACCAGGACCATTCAATATTCCAGTGACTTAATGTCCAGAATCTGCAACAGCTTTTCTGGTGCCTTTCAATTGTCAGGCAAGGCCATAAATGCCACCCTGTAATAAGTGTAATTCAGCGTCTCTGTTGCAAAGACCTCAGAGAAATGGCAATTTCTTTTTCAACATGTTGGAAGTAAATGCACAAAACCTGCTGTACACTATTCAGTCGTGATACTCAGATAATAAAATAAGCAAGCTAGGGAAATTTAGTGCAGAAGCAAAGACCTCTAGGCAACAATATAATATAATACAGAAAAGATATAACTCAATTGGAAATAGCCAGCTGGCATTAATGGCTCATTCGTTTAGACTCATATTTCTGGGCTGTCTGGCTTTTGGTGAGATGGAAGCAAGGAAAATCACGCCTGCCTGCCAACAGCTATCAATAAAAGCACTATTAAGCAGAGCCCTGCAGCTCAGGGGCCACTCCAAACTACCTCGATAACTGGGAATGGTTTGAGGATAGGTCAAGAGGAGGAGATGGTCAAGAACCCAAGCTTTGTCTTCTCATCAGTTTCCTGTGGTACTGAGGTTTGGATAGTGTGCTGGGGGTGGGAATACACCCCACCTCACTACACACGGCCACGACAGAGCGCTGTGCTTTGCACACAGCAGAGGCCTTGTCTGTGGCAAGCCTGAACCAACTAAACTGCCTTTTAGGGCCCTTGCTGGGCCTGACAGCACAGCTTGGAATGACAATGCCAAATCCAGAGCCTTTAGATGTGCTGGAGGAAGGGTGAGAGCTGTGGGAAGCAGTGGGCACCGAGCATCTGGCTGGGAATGGGCTCTAGCACAGGAGTGTGGCCCAACTGTCTGGGCATTGCCATTTTGGGATGGAATGCATCCTGCCTGCCTTCCTCCCTCCCCTCTGGGCCTCCTGGACACAGAAACTGGTTTGACTCCTTGATGAGGAACACAGGCTTGGTTTCAATGTCCTACTCCACCTGCTGTGATCAAGCCCAGGCCCCATTCATATGCTTGTATTATCCCTTCTTTCCATTGTTTGCCCTCTGTTTTGTCATCATTCTGCCTCACTTACTTTGCCCCAGTACCCTCCTGGATGAATAATGTGATGACTTTTTCCTGGATGATCCTAGTTGTAGTTCATCCATAGCCACACTTGGTACTTCTGATACTGTTACCTCGAGGAAATAATAATAATAATAATAATAATAATAATAATAATAATAATAATAATAATAATAATAATAATAATAATAATAATAATGGTGATGATGATGATGATGATGGCAACAGCAGTGACAAGGCTATTATTACAGAGTGCCTAGGAAAGGGTGGCTGACTGGTTTTGCTGGCAGGTATCCATGGCCCAGTGGTTACAGCTGTACACAGGGAGCAGCAGGGCCAGAGGAATTAAGTCACTGAATGTCAGAGTGAATGACCCAAAGCTCTTGGAAGGAAAACACAAGAGAGTGAATATGTCCTGTGGCACCAGTTAGAAATGACTCATAAAGAACCATACACGATACACAAATTTTGGGTTAAAAGGACCTTAAGGTTCATCTAGTCTAACCCCTCTGCCACATGTAAGAACACCTCCCACTATCTCAAGTTGCTCCAAGCTTTGTCTAACCTGGCCTGGGACACTTCAGGGATGGGGCAGCCACAGCTGCTCTGGGCAGCCTGTGCCAGGACTTCCCCACCTTCACAGGGAACAATTTCTTCCTCACATCCCATCTAAATCTGTTCTCTGTCCATTTGAAGCCATTCCCCCTTGTCCTGTCACTCCATGTCCCTGCCAAAAGCCCTTCTCCAGCTTTCTGGTAGCTGCTTAGCTGCAGTGACTTCACATGTATATGTATCTGATGGCTTTTTTTCATTATTTTTTATTATTCTCCTTTACGTTTCCAAAGAGTAAACCACACCTGGAGCTGAGTTATTATAGAAGGGTCTGGGTTGGTTCTCTAAAGGTGGTTTAGTCCTGGACATTGGACTGTTAGGTAAGGTGCCAGGTGTTCCTCATTTCCCATCAGGAGAGAACACAGCTCCTTTATTTCTCTGAGGGTGGTTGAAGGAAGGTGGTCACCCATTCTGTGGGATTTGCTTTGTACTCCTGTGAGAAGAAACTTTGAGGAATTTGCTGTGGAATTTGGGATGCTTGAGCAGGAACAGATTTTCCTGTGAGTGCTCTACAAACCGTGAGCCTAGGCCTCAGTGGCCTCATTGTACATTGTGTGGGGATATGGTGCAGCAAAGAGCAGTTTGGGGGACTGGGATGGGGGGAAAAGGCTGCCAGAAGCTCCATGAAAGCTTTTTAAAAAGGTCACGTTCTGCTGATCTTAGCTCCTGGTAGGAAAGCAGGCCTTGGGGGAGGCCTCATGTGTGAGGGGGCTGAGGGGTCCCTCGTGTGTGAGGAGTTTGGGGGCTCTCATGAGGGTGTGGGGGGCTCTCATGCGTGAGGGGGCTTTGTGGGGGGGGCATTGCACGTGAGGGGTTTGGGGGGGCTCCCGTGTGTTAGGGGGCCCTCACCTGTGAGGGGGCTGGGGAGGGTCTTGGACATGAGGGCTTTGGGGGGCCCTCGCATGTGAGGGCTTTGGGGTGGGCCCTCACCCGTGAGGGGGCTGAGGGGGCTCTTGCGTGTGAGGGGTTTTGGGGGGGGGGGCATTGCACTTGAGGGGTTTGAGGAGCTCCTGTGTGTGAGGGGGCTTTGGGGGGCTCCCCTGTGCGAGGGGGCTCTTGGGCACGAGGGCTTTAGGGGGGCCCTTCCCCATGAGGGAGCTCTTGTGCACGAGGGGTTTGGGGAGCCTTTGTGTTTGAGGAGGGCTTGGGCCCTCATGCATGGGGCTGGGGCCTTGTGTCTTACACAGCAAAGCAAAGAACCTGGAGGTGATCTGCCAGGAAATGTGGCTTGGAATTTTTGCTTCTTTTTTTTGCTCCTTGTGTGGAGGAGCCTTTAATTTTAAAATTGTGGTTTCTGCATGGAAAATGGAGTATCAGTTTGCCAGGGGAGCTTCCACCTGTGTTGGTACACAGCTGCTCTTGATATTCAATTGGAGCACATGAGCCTTTGTTTAAATAATGTTTCATATTTTGGGAACTTAGAAGTATGTACAAGTCACAGTGTGAGAGCAGATTAGTTAAATGTGCTGCTTTATTTTCACAGACTTGGAGTTAAGTGTCCTTTTGTGGCAAAGGTACTGCAGCTCACGATCCTTTTTTATGAAAATACTGTTTATAAGAGTAATGAATTTTTGTTGTGCTGGGAATTTTACTGGATGTGTGCCAGGACTTTAATGTTGATGGGTTTTTTGTATGTTCAGCTCTGTCCACACCTTGATAAAAGTAACAGAGCTGTTGGAGTTTTTTTGTGGTTTTTAAAAGGTGCTGATTAGACTAAGTGTTTGTAGAGCTTAAAGAAATTATGTAAATGTTCTGGTTGCTGTTGATTATTTCCATGTGTTCTTGTTCAACCTGGCCACACTAGAATGAAACAAGAGCATGAAAAATTTTCTTTGTTATCAGACTAATAGTAGTGGCTTACTCTTTATGGAAAATAGCTTTCTATATTAACTTCTGTTTTCTTACAATTTTTAATGGATTGATAAGTGCTGAAATACTTAATGGTATTGGAATGATTATAGAAGTGTGCAGTTTTATGTGAGGTTCACTTAAAACATCTCTCCACTAGCAATGGTATGTCAGTCACTGCTATTCTGGTACCACTGTGGAGAGACTGAGCCACACTTTAGCTCTGACTGAAGTTTTTAACTCATTTTCTCAGATGTGCATGTGACTGAGATGTGCTTACATGGGTTTCATTGTTTGAACAAATATTTGTTCTACCAGTAAACTTAAAGTGCTGGATTGTGGCCTGTTAAAATCCTCCTGCAAGAGGCAGATGAACCATGTTGCAGTTTCCACCACTGAAGTGCTGTGGGAGTCGTGTTTCTCCCCCCATCTGATAAGTGAGTAAAAATATGTTGTGGTTCAGATTATGTTTGCCTAATTTCAGCCTTGTAACTGAGAAGAATCTCATATTGTTAAATGATTCATAGACTGCAAGAAAAATGATAAGTTATTTGTTAAAAGTGAATGTTAAGCTGTAATCGTGGAGTTTTCATGTGTTGGGGATTGTATCCCTTCCCTTTTCTGATTTAATTTCAAATGCTTTGTTTGATAAGAGTCTTGAAATACCAACTGAAAAAAATATGGTACTGGTTTTTTAGTTGTATTGATTAGTTAACAGTTCTGATCTTGTTCTAACAAACTCAAAGAAACTAAAAATGTTATTAGAATAGTTGTGATGACCTTGTACTGGAGATGTGATTATCATGTACTGCAGAGGTGTGTGAGGAAAAAGGGGCATTTGACTGAATATCAGTTGAATTTGTACCAGCAAAAGCTGTGGTTATGTAATGCTTGATTTTGCTGGGTTTTTAATGAATTTCTCTGTTTCCATGAAAGATAGATAGCTTTGTGGAAAATGAAATTAATAACTGTGTTCTTAGTCCCCACTGACAGTTAGCCTGTTGATGTGTATTGCGAAGGGAGAAGTATCAAATCTGTGCAACAGTAAGCTGCTCCACAAACTTTAACTACAGATGGTTTCTGAGTATTTCTGTTTATGTAACTCTGTATAAGTGCTGTTACTGTTGGAGAAAGGCACAGACAAAGTCTTTGGAATGTATTTTAGCGTTACAATCAATGAGGATTTTCTATACAGCATCTCTAAGTCCTGTTTCCCAGGGCAGCTGGTGAAACAGTTTAACTGCAGCAGTTTTGGATTGGTATAAAACTTTCTGAAGGGTCAGGTTGGGCTGAGCCCCCAGCCTGTGCCTTACCTTTACAACCTTCTCTGAGTTTGGTCAGCTAAAGCAGAAATAGGAGGGCCAAAACTATTCATGTTTTCCCCTTTCTTATTTCTTAAATGTTCTTTGTTGACCAGAGAACATATCTCTGTGACTATAAATGTATTTTAAAAGGAGAAAACTTCTGGGGAGCTTTGGAGACTAGGAAGAAAATACTAGAAATTTTTAAAAACCCCAAAACTATTGCACAAAAACCTAAACCCCAGAGGGTTTGCAGCCAGTGGTTCTAGACAAATTAGAGCACAGAGTCCTCATGTTCTGGGGCTGCAACCCTGAGAATCAGGTGAAGGGTGGGAACATGGGAGCACTCTGAGTACAAATAAATGCATATGTTGTTTAAATTCTAAAATTTAGAATAAGGGATGGGTAGTTTTTTGCCATTAGAGGAGGACTTGACTGCCTTGTCAAAGAAAAACTTGTGGCAGCATTATTGGGGTTTTTTTTTTCTATGAAATAGTGATGGTTTGCTGCACTCTAGTGGTGTTCAATAGGAGTCTTGTGCAAGTCTCCAAGTTCTGCTCAGAGAAAGTTGAGGGGTTATTTCTGTCTGGCCTCACAAATGGTCAGCCAGCTCTTTTAAGCTGTATTTTAGTGTTTTTCTTCTAGCACTGGAGATAGTCATAGAAACAGGTATTTTCAGATGCTCCTTGTGTGTTTGGGATGACTGGGTGAGGAGGGATTGGGGATTTTGTCCTTACTGCTAGTTGTGACTTAGATCAATACTCAATGTTATCAGCCCAGTCCTTCTGATTAGCACCAGTGGCTTTTCATTGTACAGCTTCGACTGTTGGTGCACGATAAAAAGGCTTGTGCATGGTAAAAAGGGACTGACTCACGATTTGCATGATTTCAAGCAATACTCATTTAGGGGTGTGGGATTCGTATTTGTTTCGATCTCCTGCTCTTCAGCCTGATATTGTGCAACTCGGAGTCCAGGCAGCATCGCCTGGAGGCGGGCGGACTGGGTGCAGCCTGTGCCATTACCTGGGGTGGTCAGCTGCAAAGATTGTACCAGAACTCGGGGCTGTCCGCGGGAGGGCAGCACCGCCAGCGTTACCATTGTCCCTCTGGGTTTACCCTCCGCTCCGTGCCCTGTCCTCCCCCAGCCATCCCACGCCTTTCCCGCATGCTGGGGCAGTGCACGTGGGAATGAGCGCTTCCAGAGCACGGCCGCGCTTCCTCCTGCCGGCACACTTACCTTAAACTTCCGAAGCAACTGCGCTGTCACTTGTCTGCTCCTCCTCTGGCTGTTGATCCTTATTTCGGTTTCTGCCCCAAAAGCCGGAGTGAAAGCTGATGTCTGGGAGCGGGAACAGCCACACCGCGGCCTGGGCCTGAGGCACACCTCACTGGGCAGGGCTCCCTGTCCCTCAGGTGACAAAGCCAAGCCTAAAATTTCCTGCCTCGTGGTCGTAAGGTGGCCATTGATAGAGAACCCGTGAGTTTCCACTTCTGTCCTGGTGCTGGTGGGAGCTCGGTCCTCCTGCGCGGCCGCGGCGTCGCTGCTGCTGCGGGGCCGGGAGGCACAGCCGAGCTCCTGCTCCCTCCGGACCCGGGATTGTGACTTTCTCAGCATGGATAACCTGGGCAGAGAGAACCACGCGTCCTGTGCAGCTGCCAGCACCCCCAGAGGAGGGGGGCTCTCAGTGAAGGGCTTCGTTTACTGTTTATTATTTTTGGGGGGCGGAGCAGGAAAGGAACGAGGCAGAGGCGTATGATGAAGAGTAGGCTGCTTGCAGGGGTTGCAGTTTGCTGATTTGCTCCCTTGGGAATGATTCCTTGGATGAAAGCACAGCTCGCTGCCACTGGCTGCTCACCAAGCCACCTGCAGAGGCCGAAGCAGCCCCGGGTGGGTGTTTCCCCAGCTTGCAGGGCATGTGACACAGCAAAGAGATTTCCCGTGGCTGGCAGGGAAGGGCTGATGTGTGTGAGAGGCCTTTTGCACTGTCACAGAACACAGAACTCTTGGTTAAGCTGAGAGCACCGACGCTGACTTTTCTCGAGGCCTGGCTGCTCCTCAGTAGATTTCAGTGCATCCCCACTGATGTGCTGGAGGCCATCAGTCTCCCCAGCGAGTCATTCCCTGAAAGACACACACAGAGTTACCATTGACTGCTCCTCAGTGACTCAGTGGCTGCATTTATCCTGTGCCCAGGGGTCATGTCATACATTCCTATCCCTGCTCAACATACCGACTTCAGCATGGTCATTTTAGTTTAAGTCATAACACAATCCTATTAAAATACTGTATGACCAGGGATCCCAAATGTAACACATCCAATGTAAAACCTGTTGAACACCAACCAGAACACAACTTAAACAACTGGCAGTAATTCCTGATCTGTTTTACAGCAACATCCTGGATTAATCACACTCAGACTACCAGGCAGGCACACAAAACACACATATTGTTGTTTAATAGTTACAGGACACAGGTCTGTTACACAGGTTGCACTTGTGCTGTCCAAACCAGCTGTGCAGGAGAGCAGGAAGTTCCATCCAGCCTTTCAGATGTCAATATTTCCATAAATCATTGCCTAAACTCTTCAGCATAAGGTCTTCATCCGGTTACTGCTCTGACTGAGAATATACCAATTTGTAGTGCAATATTAAAAATAAATTTCCTATGTATATATAAGTATATATGTATTCCCAAGAATACTCAGCTACCCCCAATTTACATGCCAAACAAGATCTTGGTTGTATCTATGCAGCTTCATGTCCCGGAAACAGGGACTGAGGCCTGGGTTTGGGGGGCAGCAGGCTCATTTGGCCGGTTTTAGGGTCCTGTAATAAATAAATCAGGCATTTTCTTTGGCTCAGAAATGAGGCGAGTCCCACATTACTGGCACTTGGAGCCAAGCCCGTGTAGGCAGTCTCAGGGCTGTGAAACAGACTGCAGCCCTGTCTGGGGAGTGCGAGTGGGGGCTCATCCAGGCACTTCTAGGCTTTGACCAGAGAGCCCAAATCCTGTATTTAGAATCAGAGAGCCCAAATCCTGCCTTTGGGGGCTCAGGGCACAGCCCAGACTGGTGAGACACGGCGGGAGCCGGGGGCGGAGCGGGACAGCCCCGGCTGCGGGGCGGGCTCCAGTGTTCAGGGTGGGACTGGGAGCATTCGCACTGCGGGAGTTGCTCCCCTTCCTTTCCTCTCCATGCCCCTCTATCACCCAGATGCTGTTTGCAAGGAACAAATAGAAATTGTGCCACGGACAAAAGCATTGACAGCAGAACTGGATATACCTGGGCAGTGTGAGCAGTCTGTGCAAGTCAAACCAATGACCACACAGAGGGATTTCAAATTGGATACTTGCAGCTTTCATTTCACGGGAACTCAAGGTTTTTTGGCACCTCTTGCTTACATGCTTCCCTGTTGGAAGAGGTCAGTTGGTCTTTTTAATGACCAGATTAACCAGCACAGGGAAAAAACAACCAGCATTCCCTGAACACCTCCATCACTTCCATATCCATCTGCAATCAGGGCCCGATGGACAGCAGCGTGCCCTGAACAGGCTCCGAGGTGGGACTGGATGATCCTTGAGGTCCAAACCAAACCGTTTTGGCGTTCCATGGACAGTTCCATGAGCTCTCCTCGAGTTTATTTCGCATCCTGTCCTTCCTTCTGCTCCCAGCAGATGGTGCCGCCGGCCTTCCAAAGAGATGGAGGCGTCCTGGGACACGGATCGGCCCTGCCGCTCACGGAGCCGGTTTTAAAACTAAAAGGACAATATTCTGCAATGAATCCGTGATGAGGATTCCATGCTGATGTTCCACGGGGAATGGGGGAAGCAGAAAGCGATTCCCTGCAAGTCTCACTTCCCTGCGTTGTGGATATTTTGTTGCTTCCATCAGTAACACTTGTTCTTCTGAAGCTCGTTGGGTTCCAAAGTGAACTCGCCACCTTTCGGGCTTCCAGGCAGAGGGAATGTGAACATAGGGAAGTGATGGGGAGACAGAACTGCAGCAGTGTGTGTGTGTGCAGGAAGAGCTGGGGTAGGAATTCTAGACAAAATCCTCTTACCTGGGTGCAGGATCCTCTCTTGGTCTGAGGTTTCTCTGTGGCTTTTCAGTGCATCCAGCTCCAGGCCCCCAGTCCAATATCCTGGATTCTGGGATTCCATCTGCTGCATCCCACAGGGTAAAACTGCCCTCACTGCAGTGTCTGTGTGTGGCTGGAGCTTCTCAGCCTCCATTTACAGCACGGGATGATGCCATACAGAGTTGTTATAATTCCACACTGAGTTATGCTGGAAAAGAATTTGTTGGTTTCAATTGATATTGGGATATTTGCTTGTTCTGTCAAATTTAAATGATTTGTTAAAGGACTAATTTTTAAACTATGCCAGGAATCAAAAGGGGAGTGTAAAAATAGAGAATTTATTCTTATTAAGGAATGATTCCTACGTCCATGAAATCATTAGTTGGAAGCCTGTTCTCCTAGAATCTGTCCTTGGGATGCTGCTTTTCTTTCCAGAAAAACCCGATGCAGAGGCAGGTAAGGCAGAACCTGCCATTTCACCATTTCAACTACAGGGGCCACCTGGTTTCACCTGGGCCACACAGACTGTTGTTTTGGATTTTTCCCCCGAGTTCCTGATGTAAGAACTGGAATCTCTGGAGAGCCATGACCTGAATGCTGGAGCTCGGCAGGTAGGAGCAGAGTCTGGGAGATGCCACAGTGCTGGGAGCACTCGGAGCTCTGGGAGAGTCTGGATTCTGATGGATGGGGGGTGGCAGGGGTGGCACCTGCAGAGGTGACTTCCTGCCCCTTGGAATGAGCTTCCCAAGGCCGAGGGATGCCTCAAGCAGAGCAGGGAGGCTCTGCAATGGAACATAGCCCAGAAACTCTTCCAGCCGGGCAGCCCCGAAGCCCCAGGGCTCGGCGCCTGGCTTTGGGCTGGGCTCTCGGCTCCCTCCTTCCTCCTGTCCCTCCTCCCCGCCTGAGGCAGGAGCCGCAGGGCTGCGGGAGCGGGGGCCGCAGCCTCGCCTCGCTGCTGCCTGCGGAGCCGGCGGCGGAGCTGAAAGCGGGGTAGGTACCCGGGGGGATCGGGCTGGGGCTGCCTTCCCCCGGGCAGGGCTGCTCCTGCCTCCCGCTGCAGCTGGGAGCTGGGGAAAACCGCGGGAGCGCGGCGAGCAACAGGTCTGTGTGTGAGGGAGAGAGCTGGAATGCTGCTGCCACCCCTGGAGGTGCCCCGGTTGGCAGAGGGGCACAACACTGCCTGCCCCGGGATCCCGGTGATGCCAGGGCCCTGCCGGCTGGGAACAGCCCCCCTTGGGCTGCCCGGGGTGGGCAGGGCTGGGATAAGGAGCAGTTTGGGATGGGGATGGCAGCAGGTGCCGCTGAGCCTCTGCCTTTGGGGTTCCAGCCCCCGTGCTGCAGGAGGGCCTGGGCTGGGAGCTGCAGCACTCTGCAGAACTCCAAAAGTGGGGAAAGAAGATCCTGGGGCTGTTTGTTTTGTTTTGATTTTTCTCAGTGATTAGGACAAGTTTTATTTTGCTCATTTTATGACAAGACATTTTATTTTGATCTTCTATCAGTAGCAGGTACCTCCAGTAGGAGGAAAGTGTCTGGAGCTTGAAGTAGCTCATGTTAGCATTTAAATCTGAACTTGCCAGGGGCTGCAAAGTCTGAAATGCAGTGAGATCAGTTTGGGGTGTTTTGCTGGGAAAAGGGGTAAACAAGTGTAACTCTGAGCATTTCCTGAGGCTGGTAGGTAAGAGGGCACCTCATCCCAAAAGAACAGATCTGTGCTGCTGGGTTTTTTTCCAAAAGAAAATCCTAGCAAGGAAAACTTCCTTGCAGTCCTTGCTGTTTGGACTGCTGTGGGTTGCAGCTGTCATTTACTGAGCAGAATTGGCTTCAACTGGAGTCAAACCAGGAGGTTTCCCAGGTAACCTCTCAGCGTGTCAAATTCCTGACATCAATCAGAGGTACCTATCCATGCTATCCAGGTAAGGCTTAGACTTTGGTGTTAATTAAAATTGAGTCACCGAGGCAGCAGCAAATGGAAATTCAAGAGCACTAAAAGGATTCAAATCCTCAGAGCAGGTCACAGGAAAAAAAAAAATCAATGATTACCTAAAATCCCTGTGTGGATGTGATGGTGATGTAAAGGGAGCAGTCAGAAGGTAGGAAGGTGCAGGGAGAATTCAGCCCTTCCACAACCATCATCTTTCTGCAGAGGTGACACTGCATGTAAACCTCTGCTGTCACCCACAGCCAGTTCTTCTCCTGTGCACTTATTTAAGACTAAAGGCAGTGTCTCTGGGCAAATGCAGCATGGGCTGAGGTGGAGTGTTCCTATCCAGCCCCAGGGTGCTGCACAGGGAGCGCACCCGTCCTGCCCTGGGGCCAGGCAGGCTGCTCTGCCCAGCTCCCAGTGAGGCATGATCCAATGATCCAATGAGGAGCTTGGCTGGGGGGTGACAGGGTGTTTATTGTGACAGGCTGCAAGTCATGGTGCCCTCACTGTGTGACCAGGTCATGGGCTGTCTGCTCTCATGCCTGCCTCACACAGGGCAATGGCACTTCTGTGCCAAAAGAGATGGAAATCAAACAATTCCGTGGCTCTGGCTGGTGCAAAGAACCCCTGACGAGTGCTCTGTGCCTTGGGATAGGTTTGGATTTTCTGGTATTTCACTTGGCAGTGATTACAGGATCCTCTGTGCCCCCCATTTTGGGGGGACACAAACTGCCTGCTGGCAGAGCTGTCTCCTGTACCGGCTGCATTTGCCCTCACTGGCTGATGGGCCCCTAAACCACTTCTGTTGTTTGCCAATCCTGTCCTCCACTGACTCTCTCATGATTGTCCCACTTTTCAGGGGTGGCATTTACCTCTATCTGCCTGCTCCCCAATTACTCCCCTCAGTTTCAGTGCCCAATGACAGGGCTGTCAGGGAGTGACTCATGAGCACAGGCTGAGCTGAAAGGTGCAATTTAGGAGGCTCATGTCCCATTTGTGGGGAATTTAGTGCTGCCAAGAGCCCAGCAGGGATCATTGATTTAGCTCTTCCTATAGACCAAACCCCAGCACTCACTGCTGAACTGCTGGAGCATCTCTCCAGGGAAAAAGCTGTGGCCAGTCCAGATATTCTGTGGGGGGTCCCTGCCCAGTTTCCAGTGATGGATGGGAAACTGCTACTTGGAGACTGGATCCCAGGAGAACTTGAGTAATTTCCTACTGAAAGCTTTTAAAAGAGGGACTTGCTTCCAAGGTAAGGCAGCTAAAATCTTATTGCTTGGCCAGGCTTCTCAATAAAGTGGTGGCATAAGTGTGCCTGGGTGTGGAAATCTTACTTTAACCTGATTTCAGGGAGCAGTTGGCTGAGATTAGTTCAGATTTAAAACAGCCTGTAATGCATCAAATAAAAAAATGTGTTTAGAAGCTTAAAGGTTGACTAATCATGAATTAAAGGGAAAAAAAGGGATTATAATGACAAGAAATAGGTAAGCAGCCTTGGCTCTAATGAAGCAGGGTGGAAATTATATATATATATATATATATATATATATATATATATATATATATATGTATAAAAATACAGAGCCATTACCAACTTGCTGTGAATGCCTCACCTGCCATTTGCATCTTCTGATTTACAGTTATAATTTGGCTTTGAAATGAAATGTTTTCTATTCCCAGCTTGAGTGGATGAGTAATCTGCAGCTAAGTCTGGTGCTTATTCCAGTCATCCTGCTGATAGCTTTGTTCTCCATCATTTGAAGTTTGAGATCTTTCAAAAAGAAACACCTATTTCAAAAAGAAATACCTACAAACTATTTCCTTTGGCCCCAGCTCAGCCTATGCAGATAAATGACTCTGAGGGGAGGATAAGCAGTTTAAGCTCATTGAGAGGAGATGTGTGTGCCACTCTGAAATAGGCACATCTGCCTGGGATTGCCCATTTCAAAGTGAGAAATTTGCTTCTCAAGGTGCACTTGTTTTTCTTTATGAAAGTAAATGTCAGTAAGAAAGAATGATTTGATTGCAACTGGCTATTTTTAAGGGTGTGTTTTCTTCCACAGCTCCTTTCTCTCAGCTGGAAACTACTGGGATATTTGGGCTTATTTGGAGATGAACCACTCTGAGATGTGTCATATAAAATATGGTGGAAATATTGATGGATGAAAAAGTTAAATACTTAAAGAGTAAGTTCTATTACCTTAATTCACAAATATCCCGAGTCCCCAGCTCAAGCCCTGCATGGCCCAGACCAAACACCTCCTGCACCACTCCCTGTGGAACTGGGAATGGGGGGTTTGGGGTGGCTGCAGCTCCCCCTTGCTCTGAAAGAGAATGCCAGAGGAGCCCAGAATCCCATGGGCTGTGCACGGGGTCCCTGTGGAACAGCATTTCAGGTTTGTAGTCAGTGGCTCCTTCCTGGTTCCCTATGGCAGAGGATGATCCGTGAATTTCTCTCTCCCTTATTTCTCAGACACTCACAGACCAATGTCCTGTTCTTTTTGCCATCCTTCAGGGGCTGTGTTTTGCCCCTGGGAATTTCTCACTTTTCAGCAGACCAGGGATCATTTTCCAAAGTGGGAAACCTTGGGAACTGGGAGCCCTGGGAAGTCTCTGTTCTTGTGCCATTACTGAGACCAAATTTTTCAGCACTTACCACATGGAATGTTCTTCATGTACAGCTACATGCTCCTGCTGTTCCTCCCATCTCTGAAGTCTCCTTATTTTTGTTTCAGCCTCAGAGGATCCTGTGAGGGTATTTCACACATAAAAATGAAGATATCAAGACGACAAACCCAGCAGGTTGTACACAGGGGTGAGGCAGTAGTGGCTGCTCCAGGGGATTTCTTCAACGTGCCCAACATAAAAATAATGGCATCACTTCCTAATGGCTTGGAACTGCTGCTCTAATGAGGGAAAACTGAATTTCTCTGCCCAGAGGTACACAATTGTCCTGGTCAGGCTGTGAGATGTTACATTGTGTATTTGTCCATGGAGGCTGTGTCTGCGATTCCAGCAGGGACTGAGCCTCCTGTGCTTGGGAACCCACTGAGGCTTGGGGCAGTTTTCACTCAGGGAGGCTCCCTCCCACTTTATTCCTTTGCAGATTTTCTCTGGCCTATTAAATGAGGAAGGAGGCCTCGCTCTTATCAAGTTACCACATGGAAGCAGATTACTGTTATTCATCATCTTATACCAATTAGGTATTGCATAATTTTTTCTCTTTTCTTAGATGATTTATGTTTCTGTCCCCTGTGCCTCTCTCAATTGTTTATCACTGCTTGCTTTAGCAGGCAAGGCCCCTGTGAAAACACAAGGCACTGGCTTAATTTCTCCTTCCAGCCAATCCTCCTCCCCCTCAGCTTCAGGATAATAGAAATCCATGGAGCTTTTCCATTTCCTGTCATCTGAAGTGTTTGCACAGCCACTTCCCTATGCCTGCACAGCCAAAATTTCATTAGTGCAACTGGGATGAGACTCAGCTCCAGTTTTGCCTCAAGGCTGTTTACAACTTCTTGTTTACCAGCTATGGACAAAAACTATTCCAGAGATCATTACTGAGGAGATTAGAAGCTGCTGCCTCACAGCACAGTGTCAGAAACAGAGAGAGAATACAAAATATGTATCCAAAATAACCATTGTTCCTCCTGCTTTTAGTGTGATAAGGGACAGCCCTGTCATGGCATGACCAAGAACTTCTGCCTCAGATCATCAGAGACCCCTGGAAAAGCCAAACTACAGCAGGTAAGGGAGGAAAGGCACCTCTGGGGACAGCCCAGGGACAGCTGGGCATGAGGACTGGGAATGTGGTGGGAGCCAAAAGCCACCTTCCCCTGGCCACAGTGTCTCCCTAAAGCAGCTCCTCTGGGAAGCAAAAGATTATGACAGAAAATTAGTGGGTAATAATAATAATAATAATAATAATAATAATAATAATAATAATGTGGTGAAGAGCAGCAAAGGGAGCAACAGGAATGCTGCTTTTTAATGGAGAGAGCATCTCCTGAGATTTATAAAGCCCAGCTCCAGGTCTGGGATTAAAGGAGCAGTGTAAACTCATGTTGTCAAACATCTGTGTTGGCATTCTGCCAGAGTTCCCCACCCTGAGGCCAGGCTGGGGTACAAAAGCACCAGTGCTGCTTCCTTGAGGGATCAGGAAAATGGGCATTAAAGCACTTCTCACAAGGCTGACTCTGAGCTCTGGCTGGGGAAAGCATTTGGCACATCAGACATCTCAATAAGATCACCTCCAATGATTTTGAAAGCATGTTGAGTAAAAACTAATCAAGATAAACAAGCCTTTGTCTGTAAGGACAGCCCCACAGAATGTACAACTATTCCTACACTTGTTCAAACCTACAAGCAGCTGGTTTTTGGTGAGGGACTCCAGATTTTTGTCTCCCTGCCTGGCTGTGCAGGCATTTAATAAGTCTGTAAAATACAGACCCATTAAGACACTGCACTGCTGCTGATTTCTGAACAGGCACAAGAGAGCAGAACATGATGGGTGTTCACTGCTCTGCTTGTTCCAAACCTGTGGCACAGCAGAATAAATACTTGTATTTTTTTTTTACTGCATTTAGTTCTTGAGAGTAAAGCACTTGCAAGGGCTTTGCTGAGCTTTCATACAAGCTCATCAGGATTCAGGTAACTTGTGCCTAAATTTAAATCCTATTTCTATTAAGGAATTTGGAGCATCTTGAAAGCACCTGCGCTCACACTTGAATTTCACGCCTGCTGCTACCAATTAATTTTGCCCCCTGCTTCTTTAGGCATCCTCATCTGGGAGACAAAATATATGTGGAAAAGAGTTTGGAATGCTGCCTCCAAGTCAAGTTAGCTGCTTGGAAATGAACCCAGCTCTCTTGTAGCTCAGCATGTTTCAGACACAGTGTGGTGCCTCTTGATTGCAGCCTTGGAGTTAGGTAGCTTGTGAGCAGGGAATTAAATCCTCCAGCTGCACACAAAACCATCTCATGTCCATGAAATAGGGCTGGATTTGGATACTTGCAGGCAGAGGACTTGTGCCACTTGAGAAAACTTTAATCCCTTTTGTTTTTTTGTGTTGGAGTTAGTGACTTTTTAGTGATTATTGTTCAGCCACCTCACTGCTGCCAGGGTGTGTGTGAGTTTCATGCTTATTTCAGCACACAGTGCACACAAAACAGGTAACAATGCTATAATAATAATAATAATAATAATGATAAGAATGATGTCATCACATTGCTTCAGATCAATTGCAAGCTGACTAAAATGGCCTCTTTACAAATATCTTTTAGGGCACATTAGAGCACAAGGAGGAGAATGGACTCAAACTCCTCATTGGATTGGCCTCACTTGGATTTGCTGGATTACAACAGGACCTACAAGTACCTTTACCTGGAAGGAAATGTCTCCTACGTGGACTTCTACCTCCACCAGCCTTGGGTGGCTGCTGTCTTCATCACCTCCTACCTGCTCATCTTCCTCCTGTGCATGGTGGGCAACGGGGGGGTTTGTTTCATCGTGCTGTGGAGCAGGCACATGCGCACGGTCACCAACCTGTTCATCCTGAACCTGGCCGTCAGTGACTTGCTGGTGGGGCTCTTCTGCATGCCCACCACCCTCCTGGACAACATCATTGCAGGTGGGCTGGCTGCCCGTGGGCTGGGGAGAGCCAGGGCTGTGTGTCCAGGGGGCTCTGTGGGCATTCTGAGTCAGTGGAAGGTGTCCCTGCCCGTGGCACGGTGTTCCTGGCCATGGCTGGAACCACCCCATGAGTCTACAGTTCTCCTCACGAAATGGAAGATGAGAGCAAATTATTTTAAGCAGAGTCCTGCAATGAGATGGCAGCAATTCCAAAATGCCTGTTTCCTTGCAGGGTGGCCCTTTGGGAGCCTGGTGTGCAAGATGAGCGGGATGGTCCAAGGCATCTCTGTTTCTGCCTCTGTCTTCACTCTGGTTGCTATTGCCGTGGACAGGTAAGGTGCTGCGGAGTCTGTATCCACCAGTGTCATCTCCCCTGACCACCCTGAGCCCTGTCATTAACCCTCCCAACACCACAACAAATCCAATGCATTTTGCTCCTATGCAAAATAAAATCTGTGCCGGTCTAAAGAGCAATCTGCTCCTCCAGCGGTGTCTCTTAAAGAGGGCGGAACTGGGCTATCCCAGCCTGCCTGGAATTGGTTTGTTTCTCAGCCATGAAGCTGGATTGCACAGGCAGCAACTGCCAGGGAGGATGAAAGACAGGCAGTTCAAAATGTGTGTGCATCCCTGCCCGGGATAGGAGGCGTTCCTCACACGGCTTCTCCGGGGCCCTTGCCGCAGGTTCCGGTGCATCGTGCACCCCTTGAAGCCGAAGCCGACCGTCCCCGCCGCCGTGGCCGCCATCGCGGTGATCTGGGCGCTGGCCGTGGCCATCATGTGTCCCTCGGCGGCGCTGCTGCGGCTGCGGCAGGAGAAGCGCTTCCAGCTGCTCCTGGGCACGGGCAACGCCACCCGCCCGGTGTTCTGGTGCCGGGAGGAGTGGCCCGAGCCGGCCATGAGGAAGGCCTACACCACGGTGCTCTTCGCCAACATCTACCTGGCTCCGCTGGCGCTCATCGCGCTCATGTACGCCAGGATCGGCGTTTTCCTGAGCCACGCCGCCGTGCCCGGGCCGGGGGAGCGCGGCCGGGAGCAGCGGCGCGGAGCGTGGAGGAGGAAGCGGAAAGCCATCCACATGCTGCTCCTCGTCACCCTGCTCTTCGCCCTGTCCTGGCTTCCCCTGTGGAGCCTGATGCTGCTGTCGGACTACGGCAGCCTGTCGGACGTGCAGCTGCGGCTGATCAATGTGTACATCTATCCCCTGGCCCACTGGCTGGCCTTCTCCAACAGCAGCGTCAACCCCATCATCTACGGCTTCTGCAACCGGAGCTTTCGCCGCGGCTTCCAGGCCGCGCTCCGGCTCCAGCTCTGCTCCAGGCCCGCCTCGGCCCAGCCAGCCCCGGGCCAGGCCGCCCTGCCCGCTGCCCCCCGCCCGCCTCCCCACACAGCCGAGGGAGGAAACTGGGTCAATAAGCAGCAGGATTTGCTCATGGAGGAGCTCGAAGAGAAAGGGGTGGAGTGACAGGTGCTGCGATTCTGAGAATCTCTCTGTTCCCCATGGAACAGGGCTGCTTGAACCCTGTTTGTGGTCATATTTCATTCCTGTGAGGAATCCCTCATCCTGTAACTCTCATGGACTGAAATACTGCGGACCCAGGCTGGCACCCAGCCACTCCTGCATTATCTCATGATTGTGCTTCTTCCTGGACATTGTGAACGCTGGGTCCTGCTCAAATGACAAAATTTAGCATTTTCCGTCACATTCCATTTATTCCCCTTGGTTGCTGTTATTTCTGTCACGTCCATTATTATTGCAGCTAGAGAAACAAATGGAAATTTGAGAAATAAAGGATAAAAAAACTGGTTCAGTGGTGTTTTTTGGGGAACTTGATTTGATGTTGCAGGGGGATAGAAGTCACCCAAAAAGACTGAAATTTAAGTACGAGCGGGAGAGAAAACACTTGAGAGCCCATTGGATGGGACAAACCCCAGCAGGGACAAGAGTGACACTGGAGCAATAGTGAGGAATGGAATTTGTGCAAGGAGCAGCACAGGATCGCAGAGCACTAAGGCTTATTCTGTAAGGCCCTACAGGAGCCAAATCCCAGGTAAAGCCATTTCCTAGGGCAGTCCTCCCTCAGATAAATAGGAGTGACTTCCACATTATGACATTCCCTGCTGCTCACTGTCTCAAAATGATCATTCTCTTCCCTACACATTACCTCAATTGTATCCTCAAACATTTGCCTGGATGTGCCTCAGTTTACCTCTAAATGTTCATTTTGTGCACTACAGCCTACCTCAGATTTGCTCCAGAAATTTTTCCCTGTCTGTCCCCTGCTTGTTAACTCATTTTCTCCTCACAATATTCATTTGCCCTAGGGAACAACTCAGATTTATGGAGGAGCATTTCTCCCTCATTTTAGGAGGAACATTTCTCCCACAAGCACACACTTTCTTTCACTCCATATCCAGTTGAGGAAACCCCAAATCAGTGCTTGGCTCTGACATAAAAGAGAGGGAAAGGAGATTTTGCTGGGATTTGGGACACGGGGCCTGTCCCCCCTCACACGACCCCCGAGGAGGCGGGAACGGGAGAGGCCATGGTGAGGGTGAGAATCTCTGATCTCTGAGTCTGCCTTGGCTTCCCAGAGCCTCTCCCCGTACAGATTATGAGGGGAACATTTACTGAATCGGTTGGTACTGATCTTTTTTGTGTCGAATTGATGCATTTTACTCATTCTGTGTCATTTAAGCTTTAAGTGGCATTTTTAGGTGGCATTTCCTGTGGGGCTGCTGATGTGCTGAGGGTGGCTGTTGATGCTGGGAGAGGCAATTTCCCTGCAAAGCTTTTCTGTAAAACATAACCATATGAAATAATGGAGTTTCTATGATAAGAACAGGACTTAGGCTCCCAATAGAGAACTGGGGTGTACTGGGCAGGGACTGGGAAGCATGCAATTATTTCTGTATTAATTTCTCCAAACATTTATTTCTGTCTGTTGGCTTCAAAACTTGTTTGTAACTTCAAAAACTAGAGCTGCATCACAGATGATATCCAAGCTCTTCTTTAGGATAGGGAGCAGAACCCAGGTTCAAGTATAGTGAAACAATGCCAGGAAAACATAAATCTCGCAGAAAATAGCAGAAAATAATGCATTATAAATGTCTTTATTTCAGCCAAGTGCCTGCCACTAAAGTGGGTGAATGTTCAGCTGTACTTACTGAGATAACACACAGGTGATGCACTGGCACTCCTGGATTGATGTGAATTGCTGCCAGGTTGTTGGGACAGCCGGAGCCCCGGCGGTGCGGGGCGCTGTGTTGAACTGCAATGGGGGACCCGCAGAGCGGCTCCGGCCCCGTGTGGGGACCCCAGCGAGGGCGGGGGCGCCGGGCTCCGGCCCTCAGGGCTTTATTATTGCCCGGCACCCCGAGCCCCGCGGTGCGAGGGAAGGAGGAGAGGGGAGGACGGGGAGACAGGAGAGATGGGGAGGGAGAGGGGTCGGAGTGAGGAGGGAAGCGGGAGAGTAAGGGAAAGGCCGAGGGGGAGAAGAGGGACGGTGGAGAGAGGAGGAATAGAAGGGAGAAGCGGAGAAGGGATAGGACGGGAAGGAGTGAGGGGGATTGGGTTTGGGAGGAGAGGAAAGGAGCGTTTCAGGGCAAGAGGAAAGGCGGAGAAAGAAAGGGAATACGCGGAGAAGGAGGGAGGGGTAGAGAGAGGGACAGAAGGGGATGAAGCAAAGTGAAAATTTTCCAGGGTAGAAATCCATTTTAATTTAGGTGAAATGTACATTTTTGAGTTGAGTCTGTGGTTAGAAATCATAGTTATTTAGCCAGAGTGCAAGGCCTAAGCTCAGTGAAGTTACTTCAGCGAAGGACAGAGATAAAGGAGGGCAGACAGAAGATGATAGAGACAGGGATTGCTGTAAGGGCAAGTCAACCTGACCTAGGAATTCTTTCTGATAAAAAGGAATTAGAGGTAAAAGTCACACGAAACCCATAAAAATGAATATGTATGAACCTATTGTGAAACTGTATGCATATGTATTTGAGAGAGAGATAAAAAGAGACCTGAAGATCTCAGAGGTACGCATGCCTTTTTTGAGGAGAGCAATCTCCGCACGCGTCCAGCGCTGTAATAAACATACCAAGCTTTACAACTTTCACAAAGTTGTGAGGTTTCCTCTTTTCTGCGCAAAACAGGGAGGCCAAAACCTCCGCGCCTCACCTGCGGAGCCCGCACAGGGAGCTCCGTCCGCACCGTGCTCTGAGTGAGCAATTGGCGATCGAGGCGATTTCCGGGGTCTAAATCACCTCGGCCCCGCCCCGCGCAGCCGCTCTGGGACCCCGCGCACCTGAGCTGGCCCCGCCCCGCCCACCTGAGCTCTGGCCCCGCCCCTTGTGCCTCCCGGCCCCTCCCCTCACCCCTGTGCTGGCCCCGCCCCCCGCACCGCTGTCCCGCGGCCACGCGGGGGCGCCGCGCTCGCCCCGCCCTCCGTGTCCGCCAGAGGGCGCCCTGCGGGGTCCCGGCCCCACACGGCGGCTCCGCGCCCGCACCGGGGATCAGTTTGGGGCCCAGGTGCGGGATCGCGGCCGTTCCCCGGATCCCCGGGGCTCTGCCGGGGCCCTGCCGGGAGAACGGCGGCAGCGGTGTTTTGCGGGTGCCCGCGGTGTTTTGCGGGTGCCCCCGGTGTTCTGGAAGCCAGAGCGGCTGCCTGTCTGTCCCTCCTCGGGCGGCCCCACGAACGCACCGTGCGCTCCCAGCTCTGCCTTCAGCATTTCCTGCCCTCCGTGCCTTGGGAGCTTAGGGAGATTCAAACAGCGGCTTTTTCCCTGCCACCAGTAAGGTGCGGCTCATCTGACAGCTGCCAGGCGAGATCTGATCCTCTCCTTCCTCTCCCTCAATTTTCCGAACATCACACTCTCCAATGGCAAAACTTCCGTTTTTCAAAATCCCGTCAAAATATTTAATTTTTATTTCCAGTCGGGGAAGGTCCTGCCTGGGATGGAAATGGCTGAAAGAAGAGGAAACAAAAATGCCAAAACCAGATGCTGCCACATGAGTGAAAGCAGGGAAAGCCTCGGGATGTCCAAGGTTTGTTTTACTGTCACGTCTGAAGCCTCTGCTGATGGCCAGTGCCACCCTTATTTCCCCCGAGGCACCCACAGGGCCGCCAGGATGTTGCCACAATTGTATCTTTGGGCCCCCATCCCCTCACAGCATTAAATGGCTCCATCCTGGGCACTTCTTACAGGGGAGCAGCGATTGCACATGAAACTTTAATCACCACTGAGAAACGAGAGAGACCTGTGATAAAAAACCATTTTTTAAAGAATAAGACCAACAATTTCTCCACAGCAGTTGAGCAGCTTCAATATGCATATGACACAGCATCTAATTCCATCTCCAGATTTGATCTTGGCAAAAGGAAGAGTCACCTGCCCCCAGCATACATATTTAGTACACAAAACAATGTCAAGAAACCCACTTTTAATAAATATCTGCAGTTCTCACGCCTATAGACAAGTACTTTACAGCGCTGTGCCGGGGAGAGCCCGGCCGGCTGGGCTGGGACAAGGTGGGGGTGGACATAAATTAATTATTGCAGTCAGATGCGCCGTGGGCAGGGAGGTTTGGAGCTGATCCACGTTGGAAATACAACAATCTCTCACACCTCAAAATCCATCCTGAAACTGCTTTCAACACCAGCCCTTGGAATGCTCATAGGGCAGAACTTGATGGCCGGCACCTGGCCCTGGAACAATACAGGAAAACAGTTGTGGGACAGCACAAAACTCTTACAACAATGCTGCTTTCCTGCATTCGCCCAACAGCTGCAGCGGTGCTCGTGCAACGACGTCTGTTCCCAGGCAGACCCGAGTCCGGTCTGCGGCAGGCGCCTCACGAGCGTCCGTGCCTGCTCCTGCCTGCAGTGGGGCATCTCCTGCCACGGGGGTGTTCAGAGCCCGGAACCACAGGGCTGCTGAGGTCAGGGCTGACTTCTGTGCCCTCAGCGACTCCCACTCGCTGCCAGGAAGGTTCCTTTAGTGTTTCCTCTGCGTGTCCCAGCCGGCCAGGGAAGGAGGGGTGGGAGGAGGCCGGGAGCACCAGAAAGTGAACCAGCACTTCTTGTCCTTTGTATTTACAGGGGCGACCCGTGCCCTGCAGTGCCCTGCCCGGGGCACGCTCTGCAGAGTCCAGAGGTCGAGGAGTCGCACACGGAGCACCAGCAGCCCCTTTCCACGGCTGTCCTGCGCAGGCCTTCCTGCTCATCGCTCCACAGGGGCGGCCCTCGGAGGCCATCGCTTACCTGCGCGCCCCTCGCCCTTCCCGGAGGTCCTGGCTGGCGCGGGAGCCCCCGCCGGCACCGGAGGCAGAGCCGCGGCCGGCGCCGGGGCACGACCGGAGCTGGGGCTGCTGCTGTTGGCGGGGGGCTGCGGCAGGAGAGCCGGCGGCCGGGAACTCTTGCCGGCCACGGGAGCTCTCCAGGGCGGAACGGCGGCACCTCGGGGCTCGGGGCTGGACGGGGGCGTGCGCCGCTCCGCCTGCTGCGCTTCCCAAGGCGGCCGGCTTGGAGAGCTGCTCCCGGGCAGGAGCTGCGCCCGGGCGGGCACCGCGGGCGTGGGCACCGCCGGCGCCCTGGGCGGGCTGCCCCGATCCAGCGCTGCGTCCCGCTCGGTGCCAGCCCCGCCGGGCGCTGGGAAGCTGCTGCTTCGCCGGCTGCACGACTCGCAGCACAGCTTGTGGTAGCCAGGGATGGAGCAGTACCGGGCCAGCACCTCCATCTGGCAGAAGATGGACTTGTCTCCCAGGCAGGGCTCATCTGTAAAACACATGTCCCGGGGATGGGAACCCACTGATGGGCACTTGGGAAACATTGACACGTGGCATTTTTACAGGAGCACAGACAGCAATTCCCGGTGCCAACCTCCCAGAGCTCCCCCGCACACTGGCTGTGTCCTACCCACCCTAATGCCTTCCCTTCAAGCCTGAGAGGACATCATCCATCAGCAGCATTAAAGCCAAGACAAGCTTCCTTCACAGAAACTAAATCCCAAGCAATAGCCCTCAGAGATGCCTTAAAATAAAAAGTTCGAGTAAGATGAAGTTTTGTTCAGATTAGGCTTGCTGTTTTTCAGGAAGCAAATGGATCTGTAGAACCGATGGAAAGCTGTAACAGTGGGTCACACCTGAGGTGCCTTAAAGGCAGGGATTTGCATCCCTTTGCTCAGGAAAAAGAACTTCCAAAGGGTCTTCTGGAAGGTTTGAACCAAAATGAGCTTTCTGCAGGGAAAGATGTCGTCAGCTGGGCTCAGGGGCCGCCTCACCATGGGCTGGAAGCACATCCAGCCGCGCCTTCTCCGGCTTTAAAACATCCACGGGAGCCTGAGCTCAGAGTGGGTGAGAATCAGCTCAGCTCCAAGGAACTCAGTAAAATAACCCACATGGTCACCACTGGGGCTGGGGGACGAGGGCTATAAATAGCAAATCCTATGGAATATAGACATGTCCTTGTCCTGATCCTGCTGAGCTTCCTCAGAAGCCTTGCTGGTTCCTGACAAACCTGGGGTAAAGGGAGCAGCTCTGCCTGGGAATACCCGTGTTCCATGAGGCACTGTGAGGCTATCCCAGCCTCAGCGTGGAATTCTGGGCTAGAGGTACAATTCCTTTTGCCTCACCATAGTGACAGTGACCCTCATTTGGTCCTGTCCTCTCATGGTTCATTTGGGAGCATCCATTTGTGCTGGTTTAGATTCCGTGACTCCACCCACAGTGTGGAGATTTGGGGTTATGCTTCTCCAGTTCCAGCAGGTTGACTGCTTTTCCTACCAGCTCCTGAGCAGTGTCAGGGCCACCACGAGGGAGTTAAAACCCCAATAAACCCCAAGTCCTACGGAATGAATAAACCAGGAAGAAATCCACTGTTGTCATAAAAAGCTTCAAAACCTGTTAAAAATTCTATGAAAACAATGTAGTGCATTCCCAGGAACCTCATTAGTGCTCTTGGTTCCACATTTGTGTATTTTTATTCCCTCACCTGGCAGCTTGCAGAACTTACCTGAGATTTAGAGGTCAAGCAGGGTTTGTTTTGAATTGCCCTTCACCTCTGGCCCCAGCCTGTGCCAACACCATTTGGGCCCATGTGGTTGAACCTTGTGTGAGCACGTGTACAGGACAGACGGCAGCGTGGGGAGCTGTGACACCCTGACACTGCTGGGCTGAGCACGGGAGCAAAGGCTGCCCCCGTGTGTGACCCCTGTGCCAGCACGGCGCTCCCAGGGAGCAATCCCGCCCGCCTGCAGCCATCGCAGGGTTCCCTTACCATCGCAGGGAGCGAGCTTGCAAGGCCTCACCGACTGCGGCCGCTCCCCCTCGCAGCGGTCCCCGGCGCGGCACAGCACCTGCCGGCTCTCCGTGCCCTCCCCGCACGTCACCGAGCACTGCCGGACACAGAGGGCACGGCTCAGGGCACCCTGTGGGCAGCACCCGGCACGAGTTCCCCTGTGCCCGCCGGGGCAATGCCGGCGCTGCCCACCTGGGACCAGGGCCCGGCCTTCCACGGCGCGGGGCAGGCTGCCCGGTTGCAGGGCCGCCGGCTCTCGGGGCGAGCCCCGCTGCAGAACTTGGCGGGGAGCGAGCGGTTGGTGCCGCCCGCCAGGGGCTGCAGGCAGCGCACCGTGCGCAGCTGGTAGCCGGAACTCCCACACGTCTTGGTGCAGTGCTCCCACTCGTCTGCCGCCCAGCTGGGAAGGGAAATGCGGTCAGACACCGCCAACTGTTAACCTCTTTGTCCTGCTGCGGCTGCCTCATCCCTGGAGCCAGCTCATCTAGTGGAAAAATTCCCTCCCCCAATGGCAGGGGGCTGCAAAGAGATGAGCTTTAAGGTGCCTCCCAACCCCATGATTTTATATATAAAAGTACACATATAAATAAATATAAATAAAGTAAATACTATAAATAAAAATAATTATATATACCACAACCACCCAATCAGATTAGTACCCATGCTTACACAGGTACAAACTCCCCTCCACAGTCAGGAACTGCAGGCTGGCAAGCTGTCAGCATGCCCTCAGATTCATCCCATCCGATCTGGCCGGGACTACTCCTGTCTGAAGGAGCAATCCCTGCTCTCACACTCACAGGGGCTCTGTGCACTCCTGCAGGTTGCACATCCTGCGGATGGGCTTTGGCTTTTTGCTGCCTTCGCAGAAGCTTCGATGAACCATCTTGTTGTCGCTCTTCCTGCGGCATCCGTACTTGGTGTACTGGAACCCTGGGAAACACATCAGAGGAATTGGGAGAATCAGGTCCTTGTTAGAATGTTTGGCTTAAATAGGGTTTTCTGGCCTAGTAAATGGGTTTACAGGACAGGTATTTTGGAATTTGCATTCCCTATTATTTGCTTAAGAGCCATGGACAGACCATGAGTACAGGGAATGCTCAGGAGCATCAATGCCTGAGTTTGGGCATCCAAAGTAGCTTTGGGGTCTGAATTTAAACACCAAAAGAAGCCTTTTTCTTCCTAGGCTGCAAGTGTGACACCTGGGAACAATCGCGTACTTCAGGTATTTTAAGCCTGAGCCCTAAAATAACAAACCACTGGTAAAAAGGGAAGCCAGGAATATAAATCATTCCCTCCTCCTTGCCTTTTCTGGCAGTTTGTCCCTTGCTACAGGTGCTCATCAGCGGCTCACCTCCACCGCAGGGCTTGGAGCACTGGGACCAGCTCTTCAAGGCCCACTCGAAGGTGTCCGTGTCCTCCCGCAGCACGTTGTTGCTGTGGATGGTGGGCACCGAATCCTCGTGGATGATGTACCTGTAGGTCAGGCTGGAGCGGGTGTCGTTCTCCCGGGGAATGATCTGGGAATTAGCAAACATAAACCCAGCGCTGGTTCGGATTCCTCTGCTGGGTACAGACACCGAGGCCGGGCTCTGGTGGCCCCTCAGGCTGAGCTCAGCGCGTCACCCACCAGCACCACCACGGCGTCGTGCAGGGGCCCGTCCGTGTGCAGCGTCTCCGTGCTGTCCTCGATGCTGTACTCCCACTGCACGCCCAGATCGATGAAGGAGCGGGACCTGGCCTCCTCCCCTTTGCCATTCAGGATGTAGTGTCCCGTAGCCTGGTTCTTGATTGCTGGGAGGAGGGAGAGCAGAGCCTGTCGTGCCTCCCCCGCACTGGCGGCAATCGGGGTGGCACGGGGAGAGGTATTTCCATCAGATTATGAAAACAACAGACCTTCATCACGTTTTACTTTGCCCTGCGCACACAGGTTAGGGTGTCCCACATGCTAAAATCCATAAGTGATGCTAAAATCTGCAAGTGAAGAGCTGAGGAACAGGAGCCCTGTGGAACTGCCGGGGTTTGGGCTTCCACAGCACACCTCAACAGCCAGGTACAGCGGGGACTGTGATGGTGACGATGACAATGCTTCAATTAGAAGCCAATGCATTAAGAGCTGGGATCACAGAATGCTTTGGATTGGAAAAGACCTTAAAGATCAGCCAGTTCCAAGACCCACTGTTCTTCCGTACAGCTTTTTGCAATGTACCATAGGAATAATTAAAAGATACTGAATTAGACTCACCCTGGAAGTTCCCATGTTCATGTGAGTTATCACAATCCTTGGTTAGTACACGTGCAAACTGGGGCCAGTTTAACATTTTGGAGAATTCAAATGAGCAGATGTTTGTCTGCTGAGCTGTAGGACTGCAGGACTAGGCCCTGACCATGCAATCTGGAAAGCCCACATTTACCCAACCCCTTCACTGGATTCTCTCATCCCTCAGATTCTCTGGCCTGAGTCCCCTGTGTTTCTTCTCGAACTTGAGCAGAAAAACACTTACCAAGAAAGTGAGGAGAGGCCTCATCTTCTTGGATAAACACATGTCGAGCCCCAGGAGGGATATCAAACATCTTAAGGTACCCTTTGGCAGGTGCAGGGTCAGTGGAGGCAGCAGGGATGGAAAGAGAAAGGAACAGCCATGGTCAGGAGGGCAGGGCATGCCCAGCTCTGCTTGCGGGAGAGGGCACCCAGCAGTCGTGGATAAGCAGGGTGGGACAGGCCCTCCTGGGCTCTTCTCCTCCAGGGAGAGAAGGGACACCAGTTACAGAGGGATTTGCCACTTCCCACATGGGGTCAGTTCAGTATTTATGGCCATGCTGCTCCAAGCAGCATCTATCAACAATTCAGGCACAGAGATGTCTCCTGTGTTCCTCAGCACAAGCACAAGTCTTTCTCACTACTTTCCCAAATCAGTCCTCAGCCAGGTTGTTGGACTGGAACTTACTGACTGCCCTTTCAGATGGACATGTCTGCAGTGAAAGTAAAAAGCTGCTCCCAAATAAAAACGTTCTTAGTTTCAATGTCAATTATTTACCAGTGCAAATCACAGGTAATTAGTGTAAAATTCAGGAAGCACTGCCATTAGGAAGACTATTATCCCTTCTAGGGATCAAGAGCTCCCGAAGTTCTCTGAGTGCATGGCATTTTCATATTCCTGTTATTTTCTTTTAACAACTGCAGATTCAATTAACCAAAATCACTGGATTCTGGGACTACTGGATGTACTGGCAGTCTGTCCTGCTCCTGAAAAAATCCGAGTGAAGGAACAGAAGAGCTGGGAATAGGGAAGATCACAGGCCTGGCTGAGCAGTACCTGTGCCCAACAGCATTTCCAATCTTTTCCTCCATTGCCCTTAGAGCACAGGGAACATCAAGATTTTGCCTGCTTTAGCATTACCTGTGTGTGTCTACAGGATGATAGGAACTGCCATTCCCAGGGATGCCTCTCTCCCTACAAGCCTTGCACTTACCCAGAATGTTTTGAGCCTCCTTTGCCCCAGAAAGGGAAACACTGTGAGCTCCTCTGGGTAAGGGAAAGGCTCCTCTGTTTCTGTTTCTTCCCTTAAACAGAACACCTGGATTTAGTGTCCTGAGAGCTGAGTCTGGCCATTCCACTGACTGGGGGTCACCCAGATGCTCTTTACAAGCAAAACATGTAAATTACATCACAGACAAATGCATTTACAGCAGATTTGGACACATCTGGGCAAGACAACCAGTCCATGGAAGTCAGATAATCCAGGCAGGAGTTTGAGTTGGGCACTTGCAGAAACTGTTTTCTAGAACCTCAAATTCTTTTTGAGCACCTCTGGCTTGCATGTTTCCCTGTAGAAAGAGGTCTATTAGCCTCCTTAATGACCAGGTTACCCAGGCTAGGGAAAATCTATCAGCATTCCCTGAACACCTCCATCACTTCCATATCCATCCACAATCAGGGGCCGATGGACAGCAGCGTGCCCTGAGCAGGCTAAAGATGGGCCTCTTGGGATGGTGTTACACCCAAGGTGTCAACAATGATGGCATTATCTCATGTGTGTGAGTGTCCCACAAAGCCCAGAGGCAGCAGGAGCCCCAGCCAGCTGCAGGCAGCTGCTATTCCTACCCAGCTTCTTGGGAGTGCGGGTGTAGGTCCCCTTCACGGTCCGGCAGTGGGAGTCGTCCCCGCCGCACACCCCGCACTGGTCCTCAGCCTTGCTGGAGCCAATCTCCTTGTCACAGCCCACTTTCTGCACAAAAAAGGGCAAGACTGGACATTAGGAGGGAATTCTGTCCTGTGACAGTGCTAAGGCCGTGGCACAGGTTGCTCAGGGAAGCTGTGGCTGCCCCAGCCCTAGAAGTGCTCAAGGCCAGGTTGGATGGGGCTTGGATCAACCAGGGCTAGTGGAAGGAAATGGCAGTGGGGTGGAACTGATGGGCTTTAGGTTCCCTTTCAGCCCAAACCAGTCTGGCATTCCATGATAAGGCACAATGAGGGGAAGACAAGCAGAGCATTTCCCTGGAACAGGTCTGTGCTGGTCTCTAATTTAATTTCCATCTCAAGGAATCAGAGGAATACAATGCTGCAAACAGGGAATTCAGAGACCTCTGCAAAGCCCCTCTGTGCCCATGAGCTGTCCCCAGAGCAGGTGCCACTCACCACGCACTCCCCACGGACACAGATGCTGTAGGGATCCCTGTAGGAGCAGCGAGTCCCGTCGTGCACCGGCTGCTTCATGGGAGCCACATCCCCCGTTTCCCGGGACTGGCAGTACAGGTGACACCGCTTGGCAGCTGTGGAGCCAGGGAAAACAACAAAGGGCTGCAGGAGGGCAGTGATCCAGGTGTGCTCCCAGCAGCTGTGCCACCGGCAGAGCGAGCAGTGAGAAGGGACAGGTAGGTTTGGGGGTGAGCATGGGGGCAGAGCAGGGGAACGGAACGGTTTGGGAAGGAACGCGTGCGCTGTGGGGAATCTTTGGGGGAAAATGGGCATTTGGGGGGAAAATGGGCATGGTTCCGGCAGAAACCTGGGGATTTTGGGCAAAACTAGTGGTTTCGAGACACAATTCTGCAAATTTGGAGCAAAAATGTCAACTTTAAGGATAAAAGGGCATGTCTGGGGGGAAAATTGGCCATTTGGGGTAAGAAGTATCCATTTTAGGGATAAACAAGCAATTTGAAGTAATAAAGGTGAATTTTAGGGTTAAAGTGGGGGCCTGGGAGGAAATGGGGGATTTTAGGGCAAGACTTGTGATTTTGAGACACAATTCTGCAAATCTGGAGCAAAAATGTCAACTTTAAGGATAAAAGGGCATGTCTGGGGGGAAAATTGGGGCTTTGGCAATAAGAAGGGCAAATTTGGGTCAGAGTAGGGAAAATGCAGGTTAAAATCAGGGATTTAGGGCAAGTCTGCTATTTTTTACATATAATGTGCTGATTTAGGGTCAAAACTGCCAATTTTAGGGATAAATAAGAGAGAAATTGATTTGTTTGATTGGGGCTAAAATGCAAAAACTTGAGTCAGAGCAGGGAATTTGGTATTAAAGTCTGGATTTAAGGCAAAACTATTGATTTTCAGCCATAACAGACAGACAGATGGGGAGGGAACCAACTCATTTGCTTTTCTGGGAGTTGTGGGCCTGCCCCAGAGATATCCAGGCCAAGGGGAACGGCTTCAAACCCTTTCAAGAGTCACTAAAGGCCCAGAGCAGGACGCACGGTCGGGGTGCTCGTAGGGCAGCCAGTGGTGTCGGCTGCCCTGGAACTCGAAGTGGGAATTGCGCTGCTGGCACTGCTGTGCCCTGAAGTCCTCAAAGTGCTTCGGACACTCCTCGGTGCTGCACAGCTGGAACTCAAAATTCACCCCGGCACAATCGTCACCTCCATTGATGGGCCTGGGAGAAGAAAATATTCCAGAGATTTTCATCAGGGAGAAGCAGAAATTGTTCCCTCTGAGGGTGCTGAGGGCCTGGCACAGGCTGCCCCATCCCTGGAAGTGACCAAGGCCAAGCTGGACAGGGCTTGGAGCAACCTGGCACAGCACAAGGTGTCCCTGCCCATGGCAGGAGGAGGAATGGAATGGGCTTTAAGGTCCCTTCCAGGCCAGCCCAGTCTGGGATTCTGTAATTCTATGGAATTCTTGGATTCTCCACAAATGATCCCATTTTGAGGGGCTTGAACAGACTGTCCACCCGAAACCCAAATGCCACCCAAGTGGCCCCTCTGAGGAGGCCCAGGTGGGTGCAGCTCCCACACCTACATTGGGTTGTTGCACTGGCGCGTGCGGAAGCGAACCCCAGTTCCACAGGTCCGTGAGCAGGAGCCAAACTTGGTCCAGGCTCCCCAGTGTCCATCCTGCTTCAGCTGGTTGGTGTTCTTCCACATGCAGTGACCCTTGTAGCACCACTGAGGGAATTGGGGCAGCAAACAGGTGAGAACGGACACAATCCCCAAATCAAATGTATAAGCACTGGACAGCAATATTTTGCTGCTGCCTGGGGCACATTCAGATTGTACAAGTGGCTCTCCTGTGTTTCATAATAAAGGGAATTTGCTACAAAAACCCAGGTATCTGAGTATAATTTCATAATTGAAAATGGACTGGCAGCAGGACACTCACTAATAGGGATATTAAAGGGAAAAATCAGGCACTAATCCTCAGTCTACACAAACATTTGCCACAGGGTGTCTGGACAGTGAGTTCTGAGCAGCCATCCCACAGTAACAGCATCATCTGCTTCCCCAATTCCTAAAGGCACTTGATGGAAACTTTGCAGATGAGACCAGAAAACCTAACAAAGAGGCCACAGAACAGGTTGCACCTCAGCTGGAATCTCTATGTCCAAAATGTGCAAGAGCAAACCTTGCACAGCTCCCAGAACACCCCAGTGGGAAAGCACAGCTTTCCCCAGGAATGCCAGGCAATTCCCCGCTCCCCTCTGTGCCCTTCAGCCCAAATGGAGGAAACTGTTGGTTTCTCCCCAAGACAAGCAGAGTGCCAGACTCACTTTTCCTGGGGCACACTCGGTGCCATCGAGGGGAGGCCCTTTCTTGGTCTTGCAGAAGTAGGGGTTATCGGGGTGGCTGCACCACAGCTGCTTGCACGGATCGAAGGTTCGGAACTGAAAAACACAGAGACACCAAATGCAGAACATGAGATGGCTTGTACTTTTTGGATAATAGTCTTGTATTTTGTTTATAATTTATTTGTATCTGTTATTTTATTTATACTTTTTGGATAAGGATCCAACCCACTCTGTAGATTCCATCTCATACACCCCAATGGGCCTGGCATCTTCAGGGCAGTGATTATTCCTTGCATCCCCCAGCCCTGGGCTAGTGAAAAGAGGAAAGAAGACACCCAGAAGTGGAACAAAAGGAAGATTTTTGGTTTTCCTCTTCTTTCTTGGAACTGCTCTCACCAGTGTGTGCCACATGGACCATGCTGCCACTCATTTTCCCATTACTCCGCAGGACCCAGAGGACTGAGTTTCCCCCATAAATCCCTCTGCTCTTTACAGATCTCTAAATTCTGCATTAACTTCTCTCCAACGATGATGGCACTGCAGCTCTCCCACCAGGCCCCACGCCCTCGCCGAGTCTGGACGTACAGCTGTGCACATCCTGTAGCCCACACCAAAGTCGAAGCGGCACTGCTCATCCATGGAATAGTTGATGCCCGGCAGCTCAGGAAGCTTGGGCCAGTCATGCTCAAAGGGGTCGTCGAGAAGACAGTCATAAGAGCTATGGAAAAAGACACAGAAAAAAATACTGTGAGAAGATGTATACTCTGAATTCCTGCCCTATCCCTGGAACTGTCCAAGGCCAGGCTGGTGGCGCCTGCTTGGAGCAGCCTGGTCTAGTGGAAGGGGTTCTTGCTCATGGCAGGGGCTTTGGAATGAGATGAGCTTTAAGGTCCCTTCCAACCCAAACAGATCTGGGATTCTGTGACAATCTGAGGCCTATTCCAAATCCCACTGGAGTTAGAGGGGTCTTTCACCCTGAGTGGATGGGCTATGGACCGTGTGAGGACACAGCCTTCATGGGTCAGAGCTCTTCTAACAGAGCTTTGAAGGGAAAGAGGGTCTGAAAAGCGAGGGCTCAGAGGCTGGCTGTGCCAGGGAGGCCTTACTGGATGTATCTCCTGAGCTCCTGGCCGCTGCAGCGGGACCAGTGGTAGCGGTGGAAGGCGGCCTGCACCAAGGGGGCCATGACACTGCCCATCGCCGTCTCGTCCCCACATCTGTTCCCTTGCCCGTCGTGCTCCATGCCCAGCCTGCAACAAAGAACTCCCCTCACAGCTACTGCAAAAACTGTAAGGAAACAGCTCTGGAACAGGTACCAAATCTGACCCACCCCCAGCACAGCCAGTTAAGGTGAAGGCAGTGAAGGACACTCCTGCCTGGACCTCCCAGTTCCCTTCCTGACCTTTCCCTCACCCCAGAGAAAACAAGTTCACCCTTCATTCCTTCCCTCACTTGTCTCTCCCTCTCTTCAACCACTACTGCATTCCCAGGGGGTTGGAAATAAAATCAGGAGAGCTTCCACAGAGCCATCAAATCCAACACCCTTGGAGCAAGCAGGAAGTGCAGCACAGCATTTTGGTGTGACCTGATGGTCAAAGTGGTACTTACACGTGCCCAGTCTCATGAGCAACAACAAAGGCTGATGAGAACCCGTCCTCGTGGTTGAGGGTGCAGCTCCGGACCGGGTGGCACATGCCCGTCACAGGAGCATACCCTACAGAGAGACATCAGGGCTGAGTCTTGTGCCCAGCACTTGGATTTTAAATGAGAACCCCCAGAAAACTTCCTCAGGAAAAGCTAACGTTGCTCTAAGGCCAGGGCAGCCTGCCTGGCTCCTCATCCTGACCGCTGCCTGCTCTGACACATGCCAAACTTTGGGAGTTCCTGCCCACTATCACTAGTTCCCTGAGGCCAAAGGATGGATGCAGGCCTCAGAGTGGCTGGGATGTCAATATATGGAAATCTGGGATGAAAGATGCAATAAAATAAAGGGAGTGGAATGCCACGTGCGTTGAGGTTCCCAGTGATCCCTGCACATACAGGAGTTTGAAGAGAGCTAAGAAGTACTTATTTATTTACAACTCTCAAGAAAGAAAATCAATCTGTGGTTGGATATAAATGGCAAGGATTCATGGCAAGGTCTCCTTGCTTTTGAAACCACTTGCAGAATGAATAAGGCAGGGAGCTCACAATGCAATTCCCAATTTTTCCTCTTTTCTGGCAGATGCCAGCCAAGAAACACCGAGCCCAGAGCTCTGCTCTGGGTCAGCTGCATTACCTTGCATACCAGCGGGCCCAAAATCTTGCCTGGTTAAGAAGATGGCATGGTCGTGGTGCTCGGCGTGGCTGGGGTCCGGCTTCTGCTGCTGATAGGCCCAGCGGCACACGTTCTCCAGGCTGCGCGAGGGGTTCCCCCTTTCGATCAGGCTGATGGACTGAGAGAGCCACACCTTACACCCCGCTGCTCCCAGGGCCAGCCTGCTCAGCAGGGTCTGCATTTTCTGCCCGGGGCAGGAGGGGGGAGAAGCGGCTCGCTCACCTTGGCGTACCCCAACATGATCATTCGGACCAGCACGACGTTGATGTGAACGCCCAGGGACTCGTCGTGGTAAATTTCGTTCACCTGAGGGAAAAAAGGGGAAATATTAAAAAGGAAGAAAAACCCACTGATGATACCAAGGGAACTTCCAAGGCCACGGAGATGTTTTTTCAAGTGCCTGTACCACTACAGTCCTCAGAAGAGGATTCAAGTCTCAGATCATTTGCTCAGCGGAAAGCGTAGATTCACTTCCTGTCATCACATACCCCCTCTTCACGTGGAACTTTGGGAAGCACATGTCAGGCCTCCTCTCATGTTTCATGGATCAGAGCTCAGAGAAAAGGGGACTGGGGAAAAGACTTCAAGTACAATCACAGAATCCCAGACTGGTTTGGGCTGGAAGGCATCTTAAAGCTCATCTCATTCCACCCCCCTGCCATGGCCAGGAACCCCTTCCACTAGACCAGGTTGCTCCAAGCTTTGTCCAACCTGGCCTGGAGCACTTCCAGTGCTTCTTGTTTTGAAGAGTATTTTTTTAGGAGCAACTTATACTGCTGCCCTACTTTTTCGAGATCTGTTAGAAATCTGTGGTCACTTCTGTACTAAAAAGAGGCTTTGTGGAAGGGAAGTTAGAAAAACAGAATTATGCAGATGGGCCAGAAGTTGTCCTTCTTGAGGCCCTTCCCTGTGTCTGGGAAGGTGAGAAATGTCCTGGCACCAGAGTGTGAAACATCTGCAGGTCCTCAATGAAGCTCCTCATTCCCCTAAAAACAAAATAAATATTATATTATGGGCAACTGGTGAGAAATAAACACCCCTGTTCAGAGGTTCATTGGTTTGAGCAGGAGTTAGAGGGTTGTTTTATTTTTCAGTCAGGCTAAACAGAACTTCCCCTCAGGGAAAAAGGTCACTGGGACCTGTCCAGACTGTGGGCCCCAGCACGAGGATTTCAGCCCGTGGTTTAAACCTGAAATCCCTGCGGCTGAGAGCAGAGTCAGCAGGGCAGTGGGACACAGAATGAGCACAGAGCTCAGGCGGCCTGTCCTGTGAAGCAATCATCCTAAAGGTCAGGTATTCCTCTCTTATTTTCTCCTCATCAATGAAAGAGCATTGCTCCCACAAAGAGCTGGGCCAGGATAAGTGTTCACAACTTCCCTTGTGCCAGCAGACAACAGGGGAGCTTTCTAGACACTGGAATGACTTCCCTTGAGATGAAAAGGACCCTGGAGTTGACCTTAAATTTCAAGTCTCCAAGATTTCCCCATAGCCCCCATTTTATCCCCTTCTCTGGATGGCTCTGGGCAGGAGGGTGGCAGCTCGCTCTGCCTTCGGCCCCAGCAGATGGAGCCACAGGCATGTGAGAAACCTGGAAGTGGTCTGGGCCATGGATCAGCCCTGCTGCTCACTGAAAAGGTTTCAAAACCATAAGGACAATATTCTGCAGGAATGTGTAATGGAGATTTAATGCTGATGTTCCACGGTGTATGTGGGAAAAAAGGAGATGATTCTCTCAGTGACGTTCTGGAAAACATCATATTGGTTGGGTTAAATTTCACACAGGAATCATTTTTTTCCTCCTAGATTCTAAGTTCTCAAATTTAGAAGCTCTGAAAACCCAAGGAATAATTTTTAAATTATTCCAGGAATAAAAGAGTGTAAAATAGATAACAATCATTCCTACAGCCATAAAATCATTATTAATGGGAATAATTGTGGGAATAATTAGTCCCCCATCCTCATCCTTAAGAGACTGTTTTCATTTCCTGTACAACCTTATGCTGCCACAGTATCTAAGACAGATCTACTGGTATTACCAGAAGGTCTACTCTGTCAGAGAGCCATTGAGGGTTTAGAACTCCTTTTCCTCTAGATATTTATGCTTTAATCAGTTTTTCTCCAGAACTGTGCTGTGACAGAAGCTCAGAATTACTAGAAATGGATTAAGTTTACTTTTTTCCCCTTACTATTTTTCAACTATTTCCTCATTATTGGAAATACCCTCGGAATGTGCCCTAGGAAGGAAACTACTGCGAAAAAGATGAATTAAAGGAACATCTGTAAACCAGAAAACCCTCTCCAGCAGCAGTCAGAACGATCCCATTGCTGCTTTCCCCAAACCTGGCACTCCGACAAGAGCTCCCAGCAGCTCCCAAAGGATACTCACGATGTTCATGAGGGTCAGGAGGTAGTTCTGGACGTGCTCCTTGCCGTGGAATCGGACCACAGAGTCGTCCACGCCCAGCAGCACCTCGATGTTGTGGTCGCCGTCCCCGGCGTGGCGGCGGCGCCGCAGGCTCTCGTTCAGCTGCCGCTCCACGCTCAGCGCCCCGAGGCCGGCCAGGAGGGGCTCTGCAAGGACACGCTGCCCTCAGTGAGCCGCACTCCTGCCCCATCCCTGCCAGCGCTCAGGGAAGGGCTGCACGGGGCCTGAGGGGCTCTGCAAGGACACGCTGCCATCAGTGAGCCGCACTCCTGCCCATCCCTGCCAGCGCTCAGGGAAGGGCTGCACGGGGCCTGAGGGGCTCTGCAAGGACACGCTGCCCTCAGTGAGCCGCACTCCTGCCCATCCCTGCAAGCGCTCCAGGAAGGGCTGCACGGGGCCTGCAGGAACCTGCTCTAGCAGAAGTGTCCCTGCCCCTGGCAGGGGGCTGGAAACGGGTGGTCTTTAAGGTCTCTTCCAACCCAACCCATTCTGTGATTTCACCAACGGAATTCCAGCTCCATTTTGGAAAGCATCCTCCCACAAACCATCCTCGCCTGCAGAGTCACCACTTCTCTGGATAAGATACATCAGGAACCCTGAAAATTTATTCTTGTGGTGTAGGGCTGGGAGAAATCACCAGAAAACCAAGTGAAAAATTCATTCAACCACACGGATCAGTAAATGTCCATGGTTCTTATTCCACACACAAAATCCAAAGCTGTTACTTCCACTTAGGACAGTAAAACAAAACATTGCCAGGGATTTTTGACAGGTAAAACGGCACAGCTGCAGGACACTTGGCTCCTCCCAAATCCGTACCAGTACTCCAGCAATCTCTGAGCAACGAACATCAGTGAGGAACATCTCGTGGTGCACAGTGAGCTGTGTGCTATGGTTGCTGTGTCCCCATGACAGTCAGGAGCACCCCCGTTCCCCCACTCTCCCCAAAAACATACAGGGAGCTCCCTGCCCCACAGACCCAGCTAGAGCAATGCAGTGGATGGAGAGGAGAGAACACTCCTGCTTTGCACTCATGATGCACCGGGGCACTTTCCCCTACAACAGCAAACTTCCAGCCCTTCTCCTCTGGCTGGAATTCATGAATGCCACGGCTGCAAGTCCACAAACCAGCCCTTGCTGTGTCTTCAGGCACTCTCAAGTACGCCAACCCCAGGGCAGCACAACAGTGGGAAAATCATACACCCACTCCAATTCCAAAAACCGCTCCAGCTGGCACAGCTGCCAAGCACAGCATCCAAGGGAAACCCAGCTGGAACACTGTCACATTGTGGTGCCCACGGTGCCAACTTCCCATAGCTTGCAGTGCCCAGCCCACAAAGCACCGTGTCATGGGAGGGGTTTATCTGTTCTGCAGTCCATTTTCCATAATGCAGCCCTTCAGAGCAAGCAGCCAGGCTCAATCCCAGCTTAGAGGAACTGCCCACTTAACAGAACATGTGGGATCCAAGTCCATAGGGCCCAACTGCCCCCCAGCACTGCAAGGCCACCACTAAACCATGTCCCCAAGTGCCACATCTACGCAGCTTTTCATTCCCTCTAGGGATGGAAAACCCATTGCTGCCCTGGGCAGCCTGTGTCAGGGCCAGACAACCCTTTCTGTAAGAAATTTTCCCTCATGTCCAACCTAAACCTTTCCTGGCACATCTTGAGGCATCTCCTCTTGTCTGATCACTTGTTACTTGGGAGAAAGATAACACATGGGGCAACAGTGAAGAAACACACAGAACCAGTCTGGCTGTTTGGGGATTTGAGCTAGACAGACTAATCCATCCTAATCTCATTCTGGAATTAGCTGGTTTGTTACCTCTTCCTTTTTTAATTTGCTAGTCACCTGCACCACTTACATCCCAACCTTACCTGCAGGAGCAGAGCAGGCCATGCTCCTGTGCCATGAGAAATGGCTATTCTGGGTTACAGCAGGTGTTTGTCCTGGAGTGTGACTTTAAAATAATGGAACTACAGCTCTTTCCCTGCCATTGAATAAAGCTGTGATCTGCCCAAATCCCATTTCATCAACACTGTTATCAACCAACCCTGCTAAACCCTCCTAAACCAACCCTTCTGTGCACTTAAAGAGAACCCGCAGCATCACTCACATGGGAGATTCTTATAATCTTATTTTATATTGTAAAATACATGGGCTGAACTCTGTGCTAGTGATAGAACCATTCCTTAAATATGTATGTATATACACTTTCCATCCATCCATCCATCCATCCATCCATCCATCCATCCATCCATCATGTTCCTCCCATATGTTCACTAGCTCCATTGCCTAATTTAGCCTTTTTCTGAATAAAGCAAGGAAAAGTATCTAGGGAAGATCCACACTGTCACTAATTCAAAACGAAACTAATGAGAAATCAGTGTGGAACCCACTGAGATCAATCTAAGTCCCTTTCCAAAGAGTGTTTTAATGTACAAAATGTCCCCAGGGACAGACATGTTCTGCAGCTACTAAAAAATTCTGTTCTGCTATTCCCAAAGTAAGGAAACTAGGCCAGTCCATGCCGTCACCTCCTCCTGAGCCTTATTTTGAAGCGTGCCTTTTGAAAAAGCAGCGAAGAGAAAAAGAATCATTTTGTTCAAACACACATTCCAGGCAGCTCCAACATAACTCCCAGTGATTTTCACACAAAGTGTGCACATGCAACGTTGCTGTGGTGCTGCTGGTACTGCCTGACGGGGAGGGGTCAGCAAGAGAAAGCACCCAGGCTGGCAGGGTGAAGACACGATGACAGGATGTTCTCATCAGGGATGGGCTGCAACTCGTGTGCTCTGATTTATTAGGTCCTTAAAAACAAAACCCTGGCAAGTTACACATTCCCCCTTATCTTTTCTTGAAGAATTGCCTGAAATTGCCTTTTCCTCCAGAAGTGTCAAATGACTTTCTACCACCACCACAACAGTTTTGTGGCATGAAAAGAATGTGTCCTGTCCTAAAGTCCCTGTCCCAGACCTCCTTCCCATGTGGAGCACTGACACTGGGACCTGCAGTCCTGACTCCACGATTTGGGTTCTTAATGCTGTCACTGTCTCTGTAGGAGAGTTTGTTGTTTGCTTAACTGCTGCCAAAACTTCTGCTTGTTTGTTTTTGGGGGCTGAGGGGTGAGTTTGTCTCTGCAGCAACCCCAACTGAGCCAGCTGGCCATAAAAATACACAGCTTTACTTGATGTTTCCCTGTATGTCCAAGGCTATATCCATGAAGTGCTTCCAGAAGCCCCTGCCGAGTGTCTCTCTGGGATATTTCACAATAAATAAATATTATCTATGAACTTTTGATAACACAAAGCCAGCCAGCTCTGCCGCTGCAGAAACACAGTGCAGTTACACAAAAGAGAACGTTGGATTCAACACTTCCCTCAGGGCAGGTGGGAGAAACCACTTGAGCATTTGCAAAAAACCAAACCAGAAAAGCTCAGAATAGCCTGCAAGTCAGTCAGGTTACAAAAAACCCTTCTGACCATCGAGTCCCACTGTTCACACACCACCCTGATGTGGTCCATCACATGAGGAGGAAGTGCTGCTGCACCTGTGAGCCTTGGCATGTGGCAGAGAAGGCTTGGTGCTGGTGTCACCTCTCACAAAGGTGTCTTGGTGTCAGAGGAGGTGTTAGCAGAAGGCAAAGACACTGAAGAATTTACTAATGGAAATAAAAATGCCAGCAACCAGGTTCAGCCACAGGTCCACTTTCCCAACAGTTTCATCACACTAAGGAATGAAGGAAAGGGAGAGAAGAAGTTCTCGTGACTTTACACACAGACCTCCTGAGATGAGTAAGCTTGGAGAATTACCTCTGTTTATGTTCCCCTCCAGTGGGACCTCTGCAGTGACAGCGACTGGCAGAATGACAAACAAACAGGGATTAAAAGAAGGTCTGAATCCCCAGGCTGCAGGATTAGTCACGAAATGCATGAACTCCATGGGCCACAAACACAGACCCCATCTCACTCTGTTCTGACACTTGAAAGAGCAAAGCAAACATCCTGGAGCCTCGACTGCCTCCATGACATGTGTGCTTCTCTGGTACCTGGGCAGCTCCAGCTGCAGGGTGATTCTGGGAAGGATGGAAGATTTCCTGCACTCTGTTCCTTGTGCTGACATCACAGGAAGGCTCTTCCCTTCCACACACCATCAGCAAAAACAGCTCCTAGCCCTCATTTGCACCAGGGCTCGATGCCAGCCCCACACTGAGGGAGCCACGTAGAAATGCATAATCCTCTGTGTATTTGAACTACGCTTAGAGCCAACTCAGGATAAATTTTTCCAATAGAAAAGGCTGGAATTTTACCCTGTAATTTTCTTGTCATCACTTCCCTCCCTGGCATGAAGCTTTCTAGGACTGCAAGGTTATCCTTACCTGGCAGCAAACACACACAGAACAAAGCCAGAACTGAAGGAAACTATAATTAACCAGGCCTGAATTTAGGTCAACTATTAACTGTTCTTTTTCCATCCCATGACCAGAAACAAACAGCAGAGAGGAATGCCAGCCTGTTCCAGAGCTCTCAGTGCTGGAGGACACGCCTGACACAGCCTGCAACAGCTCTGCACTCACCTGATTTGTGGTGAAAGTGCTTTTGGATCCATGGACATTTAGCAGGGGTGGAACTGTTGCTGTGAGGCTCCAACACACAATCAAAAGAAGAGGAGGAAAGCTCAGGATCAAACGAACTTGTCTGGAATGACGCTACTGCCCTCTAATAATCCAAAGCTGAGGGAGGGCACAGGACAAGCAGAGGAGAAGCACAGAGGCTGCTCCCTGCACAGCCCCTTGCCTGGCCAGCACTCACAGCAATCACAGCTCCAGGCTGGCTTAACTCGGCCTCGGGGCTTGCCCGGCCCTGCCCTGCCTCATCTGCTCTGCACCTTATTTTTAGCTGGGCTTTAACCCTAACAGCCAACTCAGCCAGTAGGTAGTTATCCTGGAACTACTATCCATGTCTCCTGGAATTCCTGCTTTCCCAGGAGCAAGACATTCCCCCATTCCTCATTTCTTTAATTAATTGGCTCTCTCTACATATATATAGCAAGAATTGCATCATAATTTTATTTTGGAGGCACAGGTGATTTTGTGGTTAGTTTTGTTTGTGGATTTTTTTAAGAACAGGTTAAAAATATATATTTACTACATGCCATTATTTAAAAAACTTAATTATGGGTAGAGCTGGAGTCTGGCTTTGACCCTAAATTTTGAAGTACAAAAATGTATTAAAAACAGTCTTTTGACAATCCCAGGTCTTTTACCAAGACATTATTACATGGTGTCACTCTTCCTTCACTTTAGCAACTTACACATGTAGCTCAGAGCCTTTAATAGCAGTAAACTGAATTTTTCTCTTTAATCCCAGGAGAACATTCTGTTGGGTAAAGGCCAGGATTTTTTTGGACATTTGAGGAAGACTTGAGCATTTGGGTCTGGCATTTTAGGAGACCTGAGCGACACCTTCTGCTGGTGCTTCCACAGAAACAGATGGCATGGAGAGGCCTGCAGGTCACATATTGGACACAATAAACCAAGCAAAGCTATCCCTTTTTCACTATACACCACATCAAGTTCTTTGATTCAATATCAATGGTGCCCTTCAAACACAGCTGCAATAAAAGGTGAAAAATAAAAAGAAGTCCCAGTTTGCAAAATCATCATCTGTATCAATGTCCGAAAGTATGGAAAAAGCATCTGTAGAGGCTCTGAAATTTGGTTTGCAGATGAGAAAAAGTAAGTCAGCAACAATGAGCAGCCTGGCCCAGTGCTGAGGAGCACACCTGGGGTACCTGGGCTGCTAGAACCAAACCCAGTTTGGGTATGGGAGGGCTTGATTTTACAGCTCAGAGTGGCCAGGCTTTACTCTGAAGAGCATTGAATCCATGACTTTCCAGTCAGACACTCACCCAGGAACACGAGAGAGCTCTGCATTAACAACCTCAAAAGCACTCATGCCTTCATGTACCATTACATCAACCCAAAAATCACTTTTACTTCACAAAGGAGTACTCTTAAAGCATCCTTGGATTCCTAACTGGAATAATGCACTGTAAAAGGACAGAGCAATCCAGAAAGGGGGGTATCCACTACATTCTGAAAGCACAGGTTGCATTCATAATTTATCTGCTAATTCAGAACTTATTCAGAACAAATGCCGGATGGCCTGAGCTGTCTGCGTTTTTGGGCAGCTCCCCTGAGATCCCAACAGGCTTCACAGGCATTCCAGGGTCTAAACTCTCTAAGCAGGTATTTTCAGCACCAGAGCACTACTGTGAGCTTCCAGTGCTGCAGGAAGCTGCTCTGGCAGAGATGCAGTGCCCCAGTGCTCATGAACGAAGTCATTATCCCTCACTCCTTACTCCTTGGCATCTGACCCAGCTTCTGCCAGCTGGCTGAAAGCACAGCAGGGGCCAAGCTTCCTATGTCGCACACCCATGGAATGGTTTGCCTTGGAAGGGAGCTTGAAGCCCATCTCCTTCTGCCTCCTGGCCACAGGCAGAACATCTACTAGAAAAGGCTGTCCAAGCCCCATCCACCCTGGCTTGGACACTTCCAGGGATGGGGCAGCCACAGCTTCCAGGGAAAAGACACTAAGTGAATATTCAGTGGGAAAGACTGGGGCAAATGGGAGCAGTTTCCACAGTGAAGGCCCTAACTACTCCTTGGGTTGCTCATTTCTTTGGGATAAAGGCAGAGCTGTGTTTACATGCAGCTGCTTGTTTTTAAAAGCTGTGTAAGGAATGTGTTCCTAAACATGTGGGACCTTTTGCTGCCACAGGAACCGTGCGAGAGGACACAGCCTGGCTGGTGATCCTCTGCAGGCCCAGCCACAGCCCAGTGCCCACTGCCAGCAGCAATTACCCTCTGATCACCCCTTGATCTGCCCTAAGCCTCCAGGAGTCAGCAAAGCCTGAACACTGTCCAGACACAGCAGCGGGACAGCGGGACACAGCCCGGCTCCCTGAGCAGGGGATTATTCTGAGCAGGGAGCTGGCCTGGCTCACACAGCACACACACACACCATCCTCCGAGCCCCTGGGAATGAGGGATGAAGCTTGGCAGCTGCTGAGGAAGGACTTGGGCAATGCACAATGTGATACTTCACCTAAATACCCCAAATGTGGCGCTGCTGCAGCCCCACAAAGGATGCAAAATCCCTGCGTCGGAGGCCTGCTGCTCTGACCCACGCCAAGGGGAAAGCTCTCCCACCAGCAACCATGCAAGGGGAAATCTCAGCAAGGAATCTCTGCCCTTCTCTAGGACAGGTTTGCTCTCTCCTGCCTGTGGAGAAGCCAAAGAGCCTGTCTGAAGGGCAGAACTGCTGTCCAGCTGGAGAGCAGAGCCACGAGCAGCTGAGTCCGCTAAGCTTTTCCATTGCAGTGATGACCAGCAGCGAAAACACACTGTAAAAATCCAAGGGGAGAACGCCAGTGGGGACAAGGTGGGGCACAGCAACACCCTTTTTGCTACTACAAAAATGCTGAAGGACACTGTGGTGGCAACAGTGGAAAAAGCAAAGAGGCACTTCAAATGTTTCCTTCTGTAAATGGAAGAGACACAAACACGCTTCCCAGTGACTCGCTCCAAGTTCTCACGAACCTCTGAGAGTCAGAGGAGACCACTACCACAACAAATTAGGGACAAGTTAACACTGGGATCTGGGTGCTGGTGCTGCCTTGGCAGCTCTCCCCTGGCCTGTCTGTGTGATGGAGCTTTGGAATCTGGATAATCCATCTAGAGGTCACTGGCTGGAGTGAACATGTCACCTGTTACAATAAAACAGCATCATGGAATTGTTACGGTTGGAAAGGAGCTTTAAGAGTCTCAAGTCCAACCACCCAACACCTGAAGTCTAAAAAGCCAAATGAGAAATGGAGGAGGGAAGAGATGAAGTTCTGTCCAAGTGCCAAAGCCAGGAGCATTGCACATAAAGAAATCAAAGGAGATTTCTGAATTTCCTGGGCCTTAAGCCACTTCTTTCCCCCTCTCACAGAAGGTTCACAGAAGACACAGGACAGGAAGAACAGCTGGGCCTGGTTCCATTCTAAACAGAATGAATGGGTCTAGAAGGCAAAATTATTGTTCAGCACCCTCGGTGTGATTCCCTGGCACGGCCACTGGCACAGGAGGGAACCAAGGATGTGAACACCACAGGCAAGACTCAGCTATCCCATGGCTTCTGCTGACACCAGTGTTTCAAGGAGACAGGAGAATGGAATTCACAGTAATCACTCACATAAAAGGAATAACTGAGTGTGTTTGCAGAGTTTAATTTGCCCATTAACCCTACTCCAGCTGAAATCCTTAATTTTTTAATTAACTTGCACACAAGAACTGACTGAATTAATGATTAAGGAGTAATTTTTTTTTGGAGGAATAAAAACATACATGGAGTGATCATAAACATATTCCAGCTAGCTGTGCTGGGTCAATAAATTCTCATTCTTTGTTGAAAAATAATATTCAGTGACACACAGGCAGATTATGAGAAATCACAGAAAGGCAGTCAAAGCCTCTGCTCTCTCCCAGGCAAGCATTTTCTAGAAGGGAGGATTTTAAAACTGGAAGGGCTGACAGGGAGAGAATAGCCCTGAAGTAAAAGCCAGCTCTCAATTCTCACAATTCCTTACAAAGCAGAACCTCATCTACCCACAGCTCTGCCTATAATTACATGGAGTAAGTGTGATACACTTACAAAAACCACACAGCCTGACATTAGACATACTGACATCTCACTATTTTTAGGGAAAAAACCCAGCAAAGAGGCAGCTCGGGAGGGTTGATTTTCACTGCCACACCACAGCACTGGTCTGCAAACAAGAGGGTCCCATCTCCACTTTCCTGCAGTCATTCTTTGGGGGAAAGAGCTTTCTGCAAGGCCCAAATGCCGGCCCTCAGAAACCAACACAGATTTTTTTCATTATGGATCCACCCCCCTTTATACTTTCCTTTTTTCATATAGACTCTTACACAACGAAGCACTTTTTTTTCCTTTCCACCTCACCAAATTCCTCCGAGCGTGCCAGCCTCGCCTGCACCTCGCACAGATGTGTTATGAATCTAACTCGCACTGTTTCCACACAGGATATTTTGATCATTCCCCTCTCCTTTTCCCCATCCCCATCTCGTCCAAAATAGCACAGAGTCAGAATCATAAATTCTCCTGTTCTGACCTGAAAGACCATTCTTTCAAGGACTACTTCTCTTGAAAAAGCTGTGACTAAGGAGAAGGAGTTTTTCAGCAAGGTTCATCCCTGCAGTCTGCCACGGGAGGTGAGGTCTGCTGGAAACATCTTCCACAGGGAATTAGTACTTCTTTCTATCCAGAGCCCACCTTCTCCCTCCTGACACTCCAGAACACTCAGGCAAAACATAAATTTCCAACTCCCACATACAAATTAATTCAAATAAATTGGAAGGTTACTGCTGGAACCTCATCACAATGTGTGTGTATCCAAATGCTATTTAATTGTGGAATGACACTGGACCAAGGGTTTCATGTCCCTTCAGTAGCACTCCCTCAATGAAGCTGCTCCTCAAATCCAAGGAATTTTCCTGTCAGAGGAGAGCTGCCAACTTTCCCTCTCTGGCGAGCAGGGCTCCATTCTTGCACCTCTCTCCATTTCCTGCACAGTGTTGCTTTAATGAGCCCTCCAGTCTGGTAGAAAGCTAACAGAGACAGTGAGGAAAAGCACAATAATAAAAAGGAGAAGAACCTGAGAGGGGAGAAGATTTAGGAAGAATTTTCCACTGAATATACAGTGGGTCTGACTAGAAATATGACAAACAGGAGACAGTTCTCCTCTGCAAAAGGAAGGAAAACAGCCCAAGTGTTCAGTTTAGACACATCAAAGGATCTCTCCAGCTAAGTAACAAATTTAATGTCTTAGAACTACAAAGAAGAAATGCTTAGTCAAATATTGTGTTGCAGAAAATGCAGTGAGAAAGAGTGCTATTTTCAATCCTGTCATGCAAAAATGCAGAGCCCTCATCTTGGATTCAACCCCTAAGGAACACAAAGGTGAGCTCAGCCCGGCCCTGATCCCAGGCTGAACTCCCAAAGGAGGAAGGCAGTGGGAATGATGTGAGAGTGGCAGCCCAGGGTGAGAGAAAGCTTGTTCAAAACTGGGAGACAACAGAATGAACCAATGGAGCAGAAGAGTAGAAGTGGCACAACAGCAAATAATGCCAATTTTAAAAAGTGTATCCAAGCGTTAGTCACGGATAATAAGCCTCTCTTTCTCGCCACATGGAATTTCAGCCATTTCTCAAAATTCCACTGGCATAAATATAAAGGAAAAGCTCCAACTATAAACTGTCACTGAATGCTGTTGAACTCGGGCTCCTGCTTTTTTTTCCATGAATGCACTGTAAGTCAGCATTCCAAGAGCAACAAATGTCTCCAAGCCCAAGCTATTTCCCAACAGTCCATGGACCATGAGAGTGTCCAAGATAACAGTGAAAATATGTACACGGCCATTCTACCCAGATAGCACATGCACAGAGGAAGGGGGTGTCCCAAAATCCCAGGCTGATCTGCACAAAGTCTTGGGTTGGGACAAGCAGCTTTAAAAACCCAGCTGAGCACAAAGATCACCACACTGCTGCCCTGAAAATCCTGAAAAAACAAATAACACCCGAGCCATTAGCGAGGGACTCGGGAAGTTTGATTTGGATAGAAGCTCTGCCACTGTGGAACAGCCATTTCCAAACTGTGGGCATCAACTTACCCTCTTCTAGTAGGGGTAATAGCCTGCAGTGTCTTTGAATATCCCACTCCATTGTAAATATCATTGTCACTCCACATAAGCCTCCACAGAAGATGCTGAAAGCAGCTTGTTATGTCCCAAGTACCTAAAAGGTTTCACAGATGCTCTTGGTTGTCCAGTTCTGCTCTTCCACAGAAAAGCACCTGGGAACTCACTGTCCAGCAGCACAGCCTTCCAGTTTCTCCCTGGCTTTCCAGCTTCTGCCTCAGCTTCCCTGGCACTGCAGACACAATTCTATCTTTTACCTGTGCCAGCGCCTCATCACTCTCATTGGAAACCTGCAGAGGGACTGCAAAGTGTGGAGCCACTGGAGATACTGGCATACCTGCACACTGTGCCATCACCTGTGAGGTTCAGAAAAGGAATGGTGAATTCCATGCAGGGAATTCTCTCCCTTTAAAGAAATTTAAACTCTAATTCCTTAAGGCTTTAAGAAGGGAGGCAGGGCAGCTTCAGGCAGAGGACTCTGGATTTCCACAGAGCCTTACATCTGATGAACAGCTGCGAGTCAACCTGCGTGGCAAAGGCTCAAGCATACAAGTGCTCAGCCTTAAACCCCACAGACACAGCCAGGGAATGACCTGCAGGAGACATTGCTGCCTTTTCCCATTGCCCCCTCCCTCAAATGCCACAGGGTTCTCCTTTACACGGGAACAAATATCCCAAATAAGGGATATTAGAGGGCCTGGTCAAGAAACAGGCATTTGGGATTGAGTGCCTGTTGAATTTCTCTCACTATCAGAAATTCTAAGTGAGCCTGGAGATGGAAAGGGAGCACATCTGTTCACTGCAGTGCTGGTGAGATGTTCCTAGTAATGAGGCAGATGTTTCCAAATGGAAGTGGATGGGATGCCCAGATGGCTTTCATTGTCCCATTTTTCCAAGCAGCCTGACAAACTTCAGATGCAAAAAAATAAATATGAATGATGATTCTGTCTCGCCAGCAAAAAAAAAAAAAATAATAGAGCATGTTTGACAAAGAGCAAAGGAAGCAGATCTGAGCAGGTCAGAACTTCATCAGCCTTCCTCCAGTTAAACCAAGTGTCTAATCAACCCCCACAACATGGCACAGTGCTGCCTGAGCCCTCAAAGAACAGACACTTTTAATTGATTTATCTTCCTTTGTGTTCCCTTTTAAAGAACACTGTTAACTAAAGGAAGACTGATTTTTACTTCTAGTAGTAAATCTCAGCATCAGAAACTTGGAAGCTTTGAAGCATTCGAAGTAATGAAACTATATTGTTACTTATTCTTGGCAGGGAAAACTCTGATTTAGAAAAGGGGCTTGAAATAAATCAAGAATCAACCCTGTAAAAGCAAATTGAAAAATACCATTAAACTACTAAAGCAGAGGCTCAAATTCATCTGTTTGCAAATTCACTTCTGATCAGGAATAAAAAGAACATGGAGCTGGCTATGGAAGAACCTGAGCAGAACCCAGGGATAAGGTAGTGCATTTTCAAGGACTCTTTAGGACAAACTAATTAAAACAGATAAAAAAATTAATTACATAGTTTATGGATACTCACTGCCTATTCGGTAGAACTGAGCATTCAAAAAGTAAATAAATAAGGTAGCAAATTATTTTATTAACTGGATTTTTACTGCCATCATAGATCTATGGCATACAGGGCTTTTGCTGAAAATCAACAACATCCATGATACTACTAGTGACATCATCTGTGATGATATTAATTAGTGTTTCTCCATAAGCCACAGAGTATACTCTGAGTATACCCTGAGTTGCCCTTTCACTCTGAGGTACTTCTCAGGACTTTTCCAAAGCGGTTTTTCCACAGATCAAATGAAAGCAAGGGATATACTTGGAACTGCTCTCAGTCGAGAAGCAGCAGCTGCATTTTTCCCGTTCAACAAATGATTTTTAAGTAGAGTTTGAGATATCTGCTCCATGTCATGAGGAAACATGGAAGAGCAGAACTCAGTTTGACCATGGGTTGGCCCGAGCTTCCTTTCTGCACTAAGCAAGGGGGGGAAAAAAGCCCACAAAGAATCTTCATCATCAATTCACAGGCAGTCAAAGGCAAATGAAAATCTACATCCAGAAACAAAAGAAGAAAAGGACACTAATTTGTGGCTGGCTCCTAATTAGCAGAGCTCTCCATTAAGAAAGCACAAAACTCCTTGCATCACCTGTTACTGTTTCCAGCAGAGACTAAAAAAGCTCAGTTAACACTGTGTTTAACCCCGTTGCAGTTGAAAATTTGTTTTAGGCATTATTCGGATTTTGCACAAGAGGATCTGTGCATTTGGAAGTTTTTATTCTAATCTGCACTAACCAGGTGGTGTGGATTTATTAAATGATGTCTCTAGGATTACAGAACATAGTTATTTCAAAAATGGCTACAGGATAGTCATTTCACACAAAAACAGAGTGCTTGCTAATCAAGTGTGCACTTCCACACACACTCACAGCCCAGCACTCCTGTCCTCCGTGCAGGATGCCAGTGTTGAACCCAGCCCTCTCCAGGTATCTAGGTGCACTGCTGGGCATCCTGCGCAGGACTAGGGGAGAAGAAAGAAAATCCCACCCTTTCCAGCCCCCTGACAGACCCAGTCTGCTGCCAGGAACAAGGGGAAGGACAAATCTCTTCCCTGCAGGCACGTCACTGGCTGCTTGTTACCTGGGTGGAGAGGTAAAATGCCAAAGGAGACACAAGGCCATGCCTCCTGGGGCGAGGTCCTCAGACTTTTCCAGGGAATGCTCAGGAAAGACCCTGCTAATAACGCTACAAAGGAAGACACAGCAATGAAACGCTTCCCTGGGCTGCTCCTGGAGTACAAGCCACTTAAGCTCTTCATCCCTGCCTGGGTTCTCCTCCCAAACCACATGGCATGTGGTGGAATCCAGCACAGAGTTCCACAGGTCAGCCTCTCTCCAGCAACACGCACGAGAAGTCAGCTTCGCTGAGACATCAGTTCCCTCCTTTCCAACTCTAACTGCAGACTTGTGTGACTTTTAATAACCCCCAGAGCCCTAATTATTTGGCTGATCCTGTCCCATGTTATTGGAATACTCTAAAGAATGATTAGGCAAGGTATTCTGGAATAAAAAACCAAAACAACACTGTTTTCTTAGCAAACAACAGCTGGGTCATGCTGTTACTCTGCAGTGTTTTACTCTTGCATTTTGGAAAGCTTTCTGCACTTGTGTAACCCAGATATGGATCTGAGGAAACTCAGTCCCCTGGGAGCAGTGTGAAGAACGAGGCTGCTGTTCGTGTCAGTCCTTCCATCCCTGCTCCTGTCAGCTCCAGCTGCCCAGCTCTGTGCCATCCCACACACCACACACAGATCAGTTCATCCAGCACCTGCACCATGCTTGGAAGGGGTAAAGGGAAGGGTGCTAGCAAGTTCTGGGACATCTTGGTGCAATACATGGGGCACGGCAAGAATTAGTCCACAGTAACCCCAAATGGACCCCACCAAAGCAGGAGCATGGCATCCAAACTGCTCCTTCAAAACACACCAGATGCATTTTCCTTCTCTGTCATAAACCAGAGATCTCATCTCATCCAGGTATTTTCAAAGATAGAAATGAATTAAATTGCCCTCAGCTTGGATTCTTAAGCTGTTTCTAGGATCTTCCTATAAATTTACTGAGCATCAAACCCATTAAAAACCAGGTGTCTCACAGTGGGGAAAAATGCGAAAACTGCAGAAAATTCAGGAGAAAGTCCAGCAAGAGTCCTACAGCACAGAAATCAGTCTTTTATGTTATGACACAAACTGCTATGTTTTAGCTCATTTTCCCATCAAAAGCCTGCTGTAGAACACAGACTAATCAAACAGAGTCTCTCAGTGCTCTCACTTCAGTCCTAAATTTGTAGAATGTGCATGTGAAACACATGAACAAGCCTCAGCCCCCACAAACCGTGGGAGGATTCATTTCCTCCAGTTTCTGACCTCTAATTCACATAAACTCCCCCTGCTAAGGCAGCTCCTCTGACTCCCATTCCCATATTCTCAGAGGGTGCCATCCTGGTACATATATCCTGGTGCATAAAAAGCACTTTGAACCATCTCACGTGCACCCTTCTGATCAAACCCAGCAGTGGAGATGAGCCAGGGACCTCAGTCCTACCTGGGCCACCCAAGGGTGATCCTCACCTTGGCATGTCTCCCCCAGGTTACCTTGAGAATGTCATCTATAAACCAAAGAGGCTCCTTTGCACAGGACCAGCTGCTTACACATTATTTAAAACCCTCTCCTCTCTGTCAGCACCACTGTTTATTGAAAGTCTTCTTCCTCCCATGCAATTTGGGGGCACAGGGAGTTTTTGTTGGAAAAGGGTACAAGCCTTGGGATGGCTGCAAGCTGAATGTACTGACCTGTCTCCATTTTTTCAATTTTCCCTTCATACAGATTTTTCTGTGTGTTTTACTGCTCTGGCGCTGGGTGCCTGCAGTTGGAATGAAGCCTTTATTCTTGGTTTTATTTAAAAATCATTTTCCTTTGTTATTGCCAAGAACAGAAGACGACTTAAGCAGATGGATGTTCCTGCTCTCATCATCAGGCACAACCTCCCCGACACAGACAGAGCACACCAGTCACTTCACAGCACCTTCGAATCCACTCCTGCTCAAGCTTTTCTTTCTTAAAAAAAAAAAGGAAGCTTTTCCTCACTATAAAGTCTGTGTTTCCCCTTGCTTCCTATCTACCCATCACCAACACTCCTTTTCTTTTACACCATAATGTGCTTTTCCTATTCCATTTGATTACCATTTCCTTAAGCAAAACTACATTCAGTGAAGAACTTCCAAGAATCCACTCCAGTTTCAATGTAAGAGAAGAAGACTGAATTAAAAGCAAAACTCCATTAGTGCTGGACAAAGAACAGGATGTCCTCAGACAATGCAGGTTATTGCCATCAATACAAGTTATTGGTGGCCCTTTCTTGGGGGACTACCAGATAGCAGGAGAGAGACTTTTGGCCTCACATTAGGGAGAAATTGTTCCCTCTGAGGGTTGTGAGGCCCTGGCAGAGGCTGCCCAAAGAAGGTGTCCCATCTCTGCAAGTGTCCAAGGCCAGGCTGGATGGGCCTTGAAGCAGGCTGGGATAGTGGAAGGGGTCCCTGCCCATGGCAGGGGGTGGAGCAAGATGGTCCTTAAGGTCCCTTCCAACCCAGACCACGCTGGGATGCTGTATTTATACAAGAATGTCCATACTGAACAGAGGATGTTACACAACCTGCTGTAATGAGTCTACACAGAAATCATTTCCATCTTCCCCATTGTTCTGATGCACAAACTTGTGTGGTGGGCTGTGCAGCATCAAAAATATCCTCCACCAGAACACAGGTCATGAGAAATTGTGCTGAGAAAGAGCTCAGACACCCTCCGGCACACCAGTGTCCCTGAGAACCACTGCAGTGCTGGGGAAGTGCACAGGGAGCTCTCCCAAGCAGGCAAGAGCCTTCCCACCCTTCTACCTTCTATTCCAGGGTTTCATTCCCAGGCAACCAGGAGCAATTCCCAAATCATTTCTTCCTCCTACATGTTTCCCACCTGGGACAAAGACACTTGACGCCAGCGCCATGGCAACCCCATCAGACACACAGGCACTTTGGTGCTTTGGGGAAAATGAAAATTCTGAAAGGAAGCTGGGAGATAAAGGCTCCTACTCCTTGTTTCCCACTGTTAGGAAGTAATTACAAAAATACTTTCATCTCAAGTGCTTGCTGGGTGAATAGGTTGTCATTTAAGAAATACTATGGTGTGAAGAGGAGGATGAAAGAGGAAAGCTCCGAGTACATTACCACACTGTGGAACCGTTCAGCTCAGGGCTGGGTGTCATCATTCTACCACACAGAAGTGCACAGAAAAAATGATAAGTGAACAAACAGGAGCAAAGATAAATTCAATACTCAGTTATCAGCTCTAGCAGCATGTGATCCAAACCCTGCCTCATCATCCCACTGCTGTCAGTTTGAGTGCTCCCACTGACTCCATCGGACTTGGATCAGGCTTTTTTGTTTCTGAAACACAGCTTGGGTTTTATTTTATCACACTACTGAGCCAAATTCAGTACAACTCCTAGGTGCAAATTTGATTGTAAATTCTACAAGTTCTCTGCCTGTTTCTGCTGCATCTTGAGTGCTTTCAAGTAATAAGGTTAATGATCACACATTTCAGTGATGCTTCTCAGCTTATTAACAGCAGCTTCTTTTCATCCTACCCAGAGTAATATCATTGTTATACTTCCAAAACCTCCCAACCACAGGCTTGCTCTGAGAGCATTTCCTTCCATTCCTGAGTAAAAGCCTGCTTTGGTGAGAAACTGGTAAGGATTTATTTAAATCATGTTTTAACATGAGAGCCTCATACACAGCTCTGTTTCTTTCAGCTCTGTCTGCACAGCTCATTGGCTCTCTGTCCCTCAGACCCTCCACCCCCAACATGGAGACTTGGCCTTTGCTCCTTTTTGCCCTTAAGGACAAAGGAAAATGATTTTTAAATAAAACCAAGTCTAGCTTTGATTTAAGAAACACTACAGGGGAGTAACACAACATGACTGCTGACTACCTGCAGTACTCAGCCCAACGAGAAGCGCAGATGTTCAGTGTCTTTAGGATCAAGGCTTAAGCGACTGGGGAAGTGGAGCTTACAAATGTCATCCCAGGACAACCTGACATGGACAAGCTGGCAGGAGCCTGTCATGTGCATTTACACCCAGGGAGACCTCTGGACACTGTCCTGCTGTGGCATATGATTCCCAGACCAGGTGCTCATCCCAGATGCTTAAAAACAAACAGCCAGCGTCACATCCCACTGCATTTAGGTATTTTTTCAATAGCTGGGATTTCCCATGGGAGGCCTTGCCTTCCTCCCCACAGAAGAGGAAGAGCTTCCTTTGTCCAGGGGAACTAACCTGAGCCCAGCACTTCCAACCAGCAAATACCCTGTCCAATGGACACCACAGAGTCTGAGGAGGATTTGGGGTTAATGAAATTATTTTAGTATTTGGTGGTCAAGATCTACTGCTTCCCTGCACTGCCTTGCCTAGCAGAAGGAAGATCAGATTCCAAGGAATACAGTCAAACAAGACCCTCTGAATCAGCAGACAGATTACCCATGACATAGAAATAGTCAATCCTGCCAACAGTCTGTCAAAATATGGAAAATTATCCACATTTCCCTGATACCACTGAGTGAGAGCAGAGGCATTTTCTAAGCACAGAAGATATAAAACTATCTACAATTGCCTGGTATCAAAACAAACCCCTAATATTCAGGTCCATTTATATGCAAGCGATCCTACTCACATCAAAATGACTGAAAAGACAGAGGTATAAAAAGGCAATAACTAATGAACTAACTAACTTCAAGGGGCCTAAACTGGTTGTGCACACACACAAACAAAAATTTCCCAAAGGAATGGGGCAGGATTTCCAATCTGATTTCTTGAATGTATCATGTAAGGCTTCTAAAGAAATCAGTCTCCACACAAAGCAAATTATGAAAACAATCCATGCAAATTTCCACTGTCATTCCCTCAAGAGGCTGTCCAGAGCCATGGATACCATCAACAGAAATCAGCACAGGGTGCTGCTCCAGGGTGGGAAGGCTGAACCCACACTATCCAGCAGCTTGAGGCATCCCAACATCTTCCCCAGAACGCCCCACATTTCTGGTTCCCACCTAAGACAGCTCAGGGGAGCTTCATCAAAGGGACAGCCCTAAAAGAAACAGGGAAAGCGAAGTGGGGAGTGTGCTGACTTCCATGAGAGCACCAGGTAGGAACCCATCCATGCTCCTCAGCCCTGGGATCACTGCTCGACTTCCAACTCCTACACTCATTCTGTCCAACTGTTTGAGCAATGTCCAACCAACCCCCAAATGCTGTAAATCCTGCAGGAATACCAGATGGCCTGTCAGACTGCAGGCTCCTTCCACACAGCTAGAGCTGGAAGCTTCCCTCCCAGAAAAGTGACTTGTAGGGAAAACATGATACAGCATGTCCCATGTCACTGCTGAGAAAGGCTGTCACACTGCTTCCAGTTCTGTGATGACTTCATTGACAGCAACAATTTTTAGTACTTTTGTATTTTAATGGCTGTTTTGGTGAGTCATGTGTCAGTGCAAATGTGGCCTCCTGTGTGTGCTGGCTGAGCTCCCAAAGCGTGAGCAGGGCGTTCTCTGCATGGCTGCCTCCAGCCCAAGCACACTGCTGGAGGAGTGAGGACAGAGAAGAAAGAGGAACATTTTCATGTGCAGCTCATACCAACCAGACAACTCAACCACTGCAAACATTTCCTCAGGTTCCACAGGCTTGGGCATCTTGCTGTAACCTTCAGGAAGCTTCAGGCTGGAAAAGCCCTCCAAGACCGAGCTCAGCTGTTCCCCTAGCACTGCCAAGGCTATACTAACACATGTCCCCAGCTGCCACATCTACGTGACTTTTCAATCCTTCCAGGGATGGTGACTCCTCCACAGCCCTCAGCAGCCTGTGCCAAGGCTTGACAAGCCTTTCTATGAAGAAATATTTCCTAATATCCAATCTAAACCTGCCCTGGTGCAATGTGTGGCCACATCCTCTTGACCTGTCACTCTTTACCTGGGAGAAGAGATTGAACCTCCATTCAGGGAGTTTTGACCTCCTTTCTGAGAAGGTCTCCCTGAACCTCCTCTTCTCCAGGCTAAACCTCCCCACAGATTCATGAGCTAAACTGGAATGGCCTTGCTAGGGTACCAAAAGCCAAGCACCTGTAGTTCTGTACATTGTTAATACTTCTTTTATTTCCCAAACCCTTTGCAGTTTCAACAACATGTGAACACAACATAAACACAGTGAGATTGTGAGAAGCTGGATGATACTCAAATAAAGCCAGAGCACTGATGGGTGCAGAGCTGGTCTTTCACCCTGAGCCTCAAAAGCCTCAACCTTCAATATACAGTGCCTTGGCTTATGAGGATTTGTGTAACATTAAAAAGACACACAAGCAAATGGATTAAACTACACAATGATAATTATTCTCAGACACAGTAACTATTCTCAGATGGACCAACCACATCATCTTCAAGGCAGAGGGGAATTCTTGGATGTGACAAAATATATCCGATCAACACAACTGCCTTCAGAGCACTTTCACAGCAACCAGCAGGAGGAAAACAATACAATTGGCACAATTTTGCATAACTCAGAAAGAAACAGGACCCAAACTTTAAACAGGAGTTGTACAGCCTCCTCCAAAAGCTTCCATGGGCTGGAGTCACCTGGAAGAGCCCTGCAAGCAGCCCCTTGGGGTACTGTACCTCCTGTGTGCACATCGGGGAGCGCGTCGGGAGGATGCTGCGCCACCGCCGAGCGCCTGTACACCATGTGGATTCTGCCCTTCTCCTCCTCCATCTGCTTTCCTCTCTCCAAAGGCTCAATGAAGTACTCATCCTCATCAGTTCTGATCATTCCAGCCTGGTAAGGAAGAGAGAAAACATGTCTATATGCCATTTCATAGAAGCCTGAAGACCCAGGCTCTAAAACAAGCACCAAGAGGTACAAAGCATAAAATGCTTGCAATACCACTGTAACCCATACATTTCTTTCCCTTCCAAAAAAAAAAAATTCACCAACAAAAAGAACAAGAAGTTATCCAAATGAATGGAGACGAAGGGGCAGAAGCAGGCTGTGCATTTCCAAGTGAATCCTGCCTGTAAACTGCAGTGCCAGCCCAGTGCTTCCTCCCCCCAGCCAGAGAGATGGCCAGGGAGGTGCTCGGAGCACGTATTTTTCAAGGCTCCCTTGGAGAAAAGGCTGTGGTGGATTTTCAAGAGAAAAGTATGTAGTGGAAATTTATTTTTTTTCCCACAAAAGCACATTGATGGAGCAATCCAGGAAAGCAGTCTCCAATCTTGGAATGCTATTAATTTTACTACTTTTTTCTTCCAAATTAATGACATTCAAAATTTCCATCCACTGAAGGAGGCAGGTTGGAATCTGCGCTGCTGTGGAGTTCTCCAGAGCTGTCTTCAAGATCCTGTGAAAGAGGGAAGACAACAGGACCACCAAAATCCAAAAGCAGCCTTTGGGGCATAGTGGCTGGAATAAACCTGTGTGTTCCCAGCATCACCTCAGCCCTGAGGCTCAGGGAATTAGACTGACCCCTTGGCTTTCCTACAAACTCGCTTCTCCCAAGGGAGAATCAAGAAGAAACCTGCCCTAGGTCCCATCTGCACCCATCTGCATCTACTCGGCTCCCCAGTAGCTGCAGCTGTCTAAATGACTTCTGAGCATTAATTCCTTTCATCCCTGCAGTTCTTCCCATCTCCCTCAATCCAGAACAAATGGTGCAGAGTGAACAGAGGGTATTCTGTGCAGTGAGAGAGATGCAAGAGCAAGGGCTGCTGGAGTTCATAATAAAAGGTCCATGGGAGCAAGGCCAAACCCAGTCTGGCCCAGGCAGCCCACCTAGGAGGGCTTCCCAGAGACACCAAACCTTCTATCCTTTACTGGGCAGTCCATGGAAGAAGCAAAATCTGGAAAAGGCTTTTTTTTTTTCCTTCCAAAATGTAAAAGATGCAGACAAGCATAAGGGAATAAGAAACAATATAAAGCCTTGAGAAAATAACCTACAAGGGCAGGTTAAACTAAGGAATCACTTCCTGAGCCAAAATCAACAGTATTTAAGGGGGAACATGATTCCCTATAAATATGCATGGGGTGTTTGTAGGGAAAGAGGAAAGAGCCCTTCATTCAGAGAGCACAACGGGGAGCTGTGAAGTGCCCATTAATGGCCACATTTACCTTCAGTATTAAACATTATGGGTGGGATTTCCAAAAGTATTTTAGGAAGTCAAATGCCCCCTTTCCTAGCGGTTTGCAGCGTGGGTGAGGCAGTGAATTGCCAGGCCAGCTTTGGAAAGGCCACCCTCAAAATGTCAGGAAGTTTGCTCAGCAGCCACACTGATCCATTATCAGGGGCTTCTAAAAGTGATCACCAGAGAGCAGGAAAGGCTTTGGGTTGTTAAACCCATCCTGCCATCCCATGGCCAACACCACAAGACCAGAGGATGCTCTCACCTTCTGCTCCCAGTCTCCATGCCAAACTCTGCTGGTATCTGCACTGGGAACACTTTGCAAAACACAAAATCTCTCAGAAAGAAGAAAACGTTATAAATTATGTTTTCAAACTGTCCTTAATGCCTTTGTACAGCAAAGAAAGAGTTTTTCAAACACTGATGTGACACCCTGGGGAACTGAGGCGTTAATTAGCAGCTATTTCTCCTAAACCTGCTCTGATCAGGGGGAGAACAGATCTGTAAAGCTGCTTTAAGCAACCCAGCAACACAATATGGGAATTCAAGATGCACAGAGCTTCCCTGCATCTCTCCACATGAGAACTCTCATTTGTATTACACACATTCTCTCTCTGTCCCAGGATCTGCACATCCCTCTGTCATACACAGCAATCTGAAAACACCACGTGCTGGGTCTTCACTGGGAAGAGCTGAAATGAAACTTAATGTCATGTTAAGTTTCAATTTTTTAGGCTTATATCTCCAAGGGGAGATATAAGCTTAAAAAATTGAAACTTAACATTATGTTCAAAGCTCTACATTCATCTCCAAACACAGCAGGCTGTCAATAAGTGGAAGAAGATTAATAAGCAGGTTGGAGCTTGCTCAGCAGCAGGAGGCTACATGAAATAGTCATCCTTAGTAAGAAACAAGCAAGAAAAATATCGTGAATGAACACAGGGATCTAAAGATGCCGAAATCCCCTTCCCCTGCAGAAGGTGGTTCCACCTTTGACGCCCTCAGTCACGCACAGGGGCAAATATGGGCTGTGCTGTTGGACTCTGCCTCAAAGGGAAGCATGAGAAGATCACAGCTCCCAGCAGAGCGAAGCAGGCTTGTGTCAAAGAGCCAGGCAGTTACTGTCCAATCCAAGGACACTAAAAATTCAGTGGGAAAAGGGAGAACTACCTGAGTCCTGTTTTATAGGAGAGACTCTGCTCATGAGGATGAACCTGCTTGCTTCAAAGAACAAGTCCAACACCTGCACCAACACAGGCAAGCAGACAGGATCTGCACATCAAGAATTTCAAAGCATTGAGATTTCTCCAAATGTTTTATCTCCCCCTTTCCATTCTTCAAAACAAGGGCAGCAGAAGCCTTTATTTGACCAAGAGAGGCTGAGTGTCCCTCACTCTCATGAAGACCAACAGAGGTTTGGTCTGTCCAATAAAGAGGGAGTCTCTCATGGTCTGGTTTCAGCTTCCACCTTCATCTCCTCCAAGCATCCAAAATGGACTCCCCTTCTTTCCCACACAGAATCATGGAATTATGGACTGGTTTGGGTCAGCAGGGACCTTAAAGACCAACTTGTTTCACCCCCTGCCATGGGCAGGGACACTTTCCACTAGACCGAGTGGCTCCAAGGCCCGTCCAACCTGACCTCAAACACTTGCAGGGATCCAGGGGCAGCCACAGCTCCTGTGGGCACCCTGTGCCAGGGCCTCACACACTCACAGGGAACATTTTCTTCCTAATACCCAATCCACACCTTTCATCCTTCAGCTTAAGGCCACTGAAATTCAATTTCCATTCTATGGAAACTAAAGGAATCAATCACTCCATATACCTTAAAAATTGAGTGCAGAAATACGTATCTGGAATATATATGGGAAGTGAGAACTATCCCAAGTATCAGAATCAGGATACCTGGATAAATTCTCACTTTGGGCCACACATGGATCAATCAGCTTGCAGTAAAATCTCTTACAAGGCTCTCCACCTGTGGGAAGTTCAGTTCAGGAGGTTCCTTGTGCCATCCCACACCGTTTCAGCCAGTATCATCCTTGATTTCTCCACCCACCAATGCTTGGACTGCAGCAAAGGACTCAGCAGTCAAACCAACCCAGAAAACACTTTCTTCTCACCATTCTATTGATGGAACTGGAAAACATTGCCAGGGTTCTCCCCCACTCCTCATCCCTCCTTTTTTCCCGCTGGACAATCACAGGTGCCCGACAGCTCTGTCCTGCCCCTACCTGAATAGAAGCCCTATTGAAAGGCACCAAGAGCTCTGTGTTCCCGCAGTTTAACATCCCAGCCCCGGCCCAGCAGACACTGCCTCCTGCCAAGACAAACACCTGGGACCTGCAAGGGGAGGGGGCAGCTTCTGGAGACAGCCCTGCAGTCTCAGCTTCTTCACGAGTGGATAGAGACATGCTTTTATGAGAGAGGTGCTGCCTGGTCTGAAAACAGCGATTCAGCCCCAAAACACTGCTACCTTTCACCTCTCTGTTGGCTTAAGGTGGGTTCAGTTGGGTGACTGTGCAAAACCTGCGTCACACCTACCTGCTGCTCCCCTTTCCACCCAAAGGCAAAAAGCTTTTGGAGCTGCACCCAACACTGCTTGATTTATTGGAAGAAAAATAAAAGCAAACAAGTATGCTTTGCCTGCAGCACATTTCCCCCTGCCAGCCTCCCCCAGAACTGAGCCACAGTGGGTGGACACTGATTCTAAGTTTTTGTAGCTCCAGGGTTACCCCTTCAGTTCCTTGGGTGGATATTATTTCCCATGCTGCACGGGTTCCGCATTTTGGCAAGAATCAACTGATTCTCTGGGTTTCTTTCCAAAAATCCTCTAGAAACTTCTCAGCTTGTTGAGTTTGCCCATGATGCCACTCTTCAGTTTATGCCAGTGCCTCACCATCCTCACAGGAAGGATTCCTTCCCAACACCCCATCCAAGCTGGCCTCTGGCAGCTGAAGGCCATCCCCCGTGTCCTGTCACCCCAGGTCCCACCGTGCTCGCCAGTCCAGCAGGTCCCTGTGGCAGGGAAGGGAAAAAACATGCAAAAGGACATAACTGCCCTCCTTCCACATCTTCTGCATGCTAAAGTATTCACGGTCTCGACATATTCGGCATATGAAAAAACACCACACATTGGAGGAATGCTGGGAAAAAGTAATATTGCAGCACTGTGCACATCTTGGAGAAACAGATGTTGCTGATCCAGCTGCTGGGTGCCTACAGAGGAGGTCTGCAGATGGAATTCCTCTTCCTCCTCCTCCTCCATGGATGGGCCTCCAGTCTCCATGGAGGCGTCTGGCTTTGGGAAAACACCATGGTTTTGGGGTAAACCATCCCCTTTACTAACCCTCCAGCTCCAGCACCCTTGGAGTGCTTCCCAGAGGAGCAAGCAGAAATTCCACAGCCCACTTTCTATCTCTGGAAGATCGGTGTGATGTAAAATCCATGTTCTAGGCCATATTTCATCCTGGCCATGCATCTCAGAATTAAAGCAAGAGCTCCTGTATCATTTTAGGCTCCATCCTTGAAGAGTGTTGAACACAGGCAGCACAGGGACTTGACAACTAAATTATTAACCCAGCACCAGTTGGGTGACCAATCATTAATACCAGATTTTTAAATTTAAAAAAAATCTTTTGCCAAGAGAAGTCTTATTTGTTCAGAGGATTCAGAAACAGATGAAAAGGTAGGAATGTTTAATATCCTCTTCCAGATACAAAGAAGGCTCTTAGACAAGCTCCTACTAAAATACTGGAAATCATCTGCCCACAGGAATTGAAGTCTCTCAACATACTAATTGATACCACTTTAAGGAGCAAAAGGCATGTGGAAGAGCCATCAAATTAACCAAATTCCTGTTGAATTTACACAGAAGAAAAGAAAATGTCAGCATTTACTGGGTCACTGCACTGGACTGGAATTAAGTTTTTTAGTCTCCTCTATACACATCCATAAGAAAATTCCTTTATGCAGAAATTTCTCATGCTTGGTTTTGATCCAAATTCTGGGTTTTCTTTTTCCCCCTTTCAGAAAATCGAAGAAAACTCAATGGAAACCCTTAAGAGTTATACGAAAGCACAGAGAGAAAAACAAACTTTGATTTTACGTGGAAAAATATGTCTCTCCTTTTTCTTCTTGGAAAACCTACTGGGATTCATTTTAACAGCAAACTGCCGCACAGAGCTGGCAGGCCACAGGCTTTGTCCTTAAAGAAGGAACTGTGGGTTTGAAATATCAGCTATTCAAGAGGGAAAAGTATGCATGGAACACGCTCAGAGCAGTCAGGCACATCCCCGGTCTCAGCAAATCTCTGTAGAAACATTTACCGAGCACAGGTTTTGTCTTTGTGTCAGCTACAGCAGATCTCTGCTGGGAGCTATTTCGTGGAGGAATGGTACAGGACACAGCAGACGCTGCCAGTTCTGCAGTAAACCTGGTGTTTTCCCAAACCCAGAAGTCATGGGATGCCACCAGTCATAGATTCCTCTAAAACGTGGAAAGGAAAACAAAAAGTGAGGACATCTTATCGTCTTCAGAGAAGGGGAAATGAGAGCTTCAAGTGCTGAATACTCCAAAAGTATAAAGCAAATAAATAATGCCAACAAAATGTGAAGATCCCATGATGTGGATGTCAGCAACACCATTTCTACTGTGGCACACAAAATAAATACTGATTTATCTGCTGCCTGTGCACAACAGTCAAGAGTGAGGCTGCAGCATCACCACCCTTCCAAGGCATCAGAAAACTCAGCCCAAACTATGCAGGAGAGGAATCATCTCCTCAGAGAGAGGTCAGAGGAGCACAGAAATACTCTGGGGATCAAAAGCTAGGAAGCACCAAAGCTAGGAATGCTCCCATCAAACTTGCTTTAGATTGGTTCTACATCCTTGCACAAAGGAAAAAAAACCCAAACTATGGTAAAATCTCTCAAAGGAAAAGGAGAAGTAGTTTTCCACCTTTGGTTACACATAAACCAAGAAAGGCAATGACAAAGGGATTTTTATGAGGTAGGGAAGCTGATTTAGTGTTGCATGGCTGCAATTTACTGACGTTCTCAGCCAAGCAGCAGAAGCACTCAATGAAAACTAAGTATCTATTAAAACAGAAGTGAAAGCAAAGATTGGTTTAAGGGGAACAATAGTGCTGCACTTTATCCATCATTTCAAGAAGCTCCTGCTGAAACACAGGGGCCAGAGATGGAACCAAGTGACTTTTCTTTCCATGACCCTTTCAAAGCCTGGATGGGAGCAAAATGTTCGGAGCTGCAACATGACCCTGAGAGAAAACTAAGAACAGGAAAGAGCAGAGCAACTCTTTTTCCTCAATGACCTGGCACCGCATTTTCTCTCCAGTCCTGCCTACTGCCCCTTTGCAGCCATCAGACCATGTGCCCTGCAGGTTAAATTGCAGATCCAAGTACCTCCAACACTGGATAAACACGGACCACCAAAAAGCCATTGCCGAATATGGCTCCTGTACCTCCACCTACCAAATGCAGGCACAAATTCAGCACCACCATCAAATCACCAGATTCACTCCACCATCAGTGAGAACTGGAGAGAGGCTACAAGGATTGAATGTTGATAACCCTGGACATTTCAGTATCTGTTTACTGTCTCTTCCTGGGACACACACTTTGCCACGGGTGACATGTGGAGGCAGGACATGAGGGATGAGAGCCCAATTCATGCACTGTGGGTGTGTTACTGAGGGTCCACACAGGTTATACAGTCTGGGATTTGTTACTGACACCATGAAAAAGGGCTGTACTTAGTCATTTTAATAAGCTTCTGCTATTTTATAAACTGTCAGCTGTGAGCCTCCAGGAATGAAAACATTTAAGAAGCGTCTGCTGTTTCAGAAACAAAGAGGGAAAAATCCAGAAAGGAAATTGTTTGCCCAAGTGCCCTAAAAGCAGTGTTTTGTGAACATGCATCACCAGGACTACAAGGTGTGATTAAATAACAGCTACAAAAGACATATCCAGAGCAGCACCCAACCACCAGCCCTTTGTTCCAGACCATTTTTAACCACACTGATCCGTAACAGCAGTTTCAGCCCCTAAATATATTGCTTAAAAGGAGGGATTACATGTAAACCTGTGCTTTGCTGTACAGAACGATTTTTCAACATCAGAAATAAACTATAAATAAAAGTCTGAAGTTGTGGCAAGCAAAGTGGAGATTTTTATGGCAAGTCTCCAGGCAGAGTCTCCAGCTGCCTGTTCCTAAACCCCTTCCTAGAGGATGCTCTCCTCACCTGGCCTCACCCACACGAGACCGTCAAGTTTCTCAATTTACCCTCAAATATTGTCTCCAATCTAAAGACAGGAGAAAAGAGACTAATGACAACCCAAGTCTCCTGAGCACCATATTTGCTACTCATGGCTATGTGCCACGTGCACATTTTGCCCAGCCTGGGGTGGTTGTTAAATGCACAGTTCGGGTGCTCTGGGCTATTCCTGCTGGCTGTCCCAGAGGCCCACAGGGAGGTCCTTGTTTTCTAGAAGGCACTTTAGGTGACATCACAGGTCCCTCAGATGCCAGCCTGGACTCACTGCATCTCTCCTCAGCTTGGAGGGTGAGGAATTCTGCAGAATGGTCAGAACACATGGGACTGAGTTCCCTTTCATCTTTACTCTCAATTATTGGATAACCCGCTGTCACCTGCTCCCCAACAGAGGATACACACAAACAGCACAAGTCTAATTTGTTACCACAAAGGGCCTACAAACACTTCCTATGAGCCAAAAAGAGCTAAACTACCTCCACCTTTTTGGACACATATAGCTCAAAGTTGCATTTATAGTGCCCAAAGCCTCACTTCCCATGTCCAGAGCTCCATTTCTATCATCCAATCAATCCTTAGGGTCCAAGACACATCTTGAGTGTCTAATCCCTCATACATAGGGTCTCAATCACACTTAGACCTAAGAAACTCATTTCTGGGTCATGAAGCCTCATTTCTGGAGTTCAAAACTTTGTCTCTAGGATTAAAACCATCATTTTTGGGGTACAAACCCTCACAAGTTCCAAACATCCCTTCTGAGGTATAAAGGCTCATCTTAAGGGGCCAAAGCATAATATTTAAGGCACAAAGTCTGTCTTGGAAGGTAAGCAGGAGCGAGAGGAGGAGACACAAGGGCTTGGAAATGAGGCAAAGCTGTCATTAGACCAGATCTGGCTGTGTTAGAAAAATTAATAAAAACAAACAAGAACAAATAAATGGAGCTGGAGCAACCGTCTGCATAAACTTTGACTATGAAGTAAGGGTGAAGTACTCATTTGCTTTGAGTGATAAATTTCAGGGAGAAGAAAAACTAGAAAATCTTTCATAGGTCTGGTTAACATCTTCCACTATACTGACACACTTCCATGCCCATCGCCTCCCTTCTCAGTCAGTGCTCCTCCCCTCTGGGTTTTACTCCAGCAGCCCCCACTCCCAAATGAGGGAATGCATTTTCCCAAGTTTCTGGAGTCCCTGAGCTTGGAGAAATCCTCTTTCCTATGGATTCCTAGGGCTGTGGGAAGTGCTGCATGGCAGAGAGGTGACAGGGATGGAGTCCAGCTGCAGCCCATCAGGCCCAGCTTATCGTGCAGCCAAGCACAGAGAGCACCAGTGCTGCGGCAGGCACAGCAGGCCACAGGAGTTCATGGCAGGAGGGAATTACTGTGGGAAAGCACAGTGGGGCAGGGGAGCAGGAACATGGGAGTGGTAAATCGGCCAAAGGCCCCACTGCCATCTGCCAGAGCGGCACGGGGCCAGGGCAGCTTCATCTCCGGGGTCTGTCCTGCCTTCCTTCTCTAGAGTTTGTCCTGCCTTCCTTCTCCTTGGGGTCTGTCCTGCCTTCCTTCTCCTTGGGGTCTGTCCTGCCTTCCTTCTCCTTGGGGTCTGTCCTGCCTTCCTTCTCCTTGGGGTCTGTCCTGCCTTCCCTCTCCTTGGGGTCTGTCCTGCCTTCCCTCTCCTTGGGGTCTGTCCTGCCTTCCCTCTCCTTGGGGTCTGTCCTGCCTTCCCTCTCCAGGGTCTGTCCTGCCTTCCATCTCCTTGGGGTCTGTCCTGCCTTCCTTCTCCAGGGTCTGTCCTGCCTTCCATCTCCTTGGGGTCTGTCCTGCCTTCCCTCTCCTTGGGGTCTGTCCTGCCTTCCGTCTCCTTGGGGTCTGTCCTGCCTTCCTTCTCCTTGGGGTCTGTCCTGCCTTCCATCTCTAGAGTTTGTCCTGCCTTCCTTCTCCAGGGTCTGTCCTGCCTTCCCTCTCCAGGGTCTGTCCTGCCTTCCCTCTCCAGGGTCTGTCCTGCCTTCCCTCTCCTTGGGGTCTGTCCTGCCTTCCATCTCCTTGGGGTCTGTCCTGCCTTCCCTCTCCTTGGGGTCTGTCCTGCCTTCCTTCTCCTTGGGGTTTCTTTTGCTGTCCTTGTGCTTTGCCCTCCCACAAAGTCCTCGATGACCAGATGTCCCCTTGGCCACAGCTCTCAGCTTGGACTGGAAGAAACCTCCAGGCCTGAGGGGACAGTCTCAGTTCCAGTCCCAATCCCAAACTCAGCAGGAGTTTCTGGTGTTTCTGAGTTTCCACAACCAGATGCTCTGCAGCAATTCAAGTGTTTGTCTCCCAAATGCTATTCCAAAACACTGGGCTCAAACACCATTGGCTCCTAGAAAGAGGCTTCCCCATTTAGGAGCTCTGTGTTGCCAGCTTGGGGGAAGTCACAGGAACAAGAAATAAATCTTAATAGCTCAGCCCTGATGAAGCAATGGTAATAATAAAGGATTTGAAACAAATCAAAAATGCCCTGAAACTCCTTGGATCCCATAAGCCCCAACTCCTACAGATTTTTAAAGCTTTTCCTGAACCAAGTTTAGAGCCTGTGCAATTATCTCCAGTCTGAGATACTCCAGCCTGTATTTCCAAAAGTTTTGCCAAAGGAAAGTAGCTGTGAACATGCACAGACGTGTTTCTTCACGTCTCCATATCCTTGGAAAAAGGCATGGCAATAAGCAAGTGAGGAATAATCTGTCACAAATGACAGATCTAAGCACGTTTGGGTATTTTTTTAAATTCTTGATGGTTGGTCTGTCTTCCAGGATTTCCCTGCTTTGGCAGCTGAACACTACAAGGCAGGCAGACTCCTGAGCATCTTCCACTTGCAAACAGCTGTACTTCCAACAACCACATGCTGCCCTGGGCTTGAAGACCATGGAATTTCAGCAAACCAAAATACTCCAAATCACCTCCAACAAACAAAAAAGAAGTCCCATTTTACTTGGAATCTGAAGTCAAAGATTAAAGGCTTATTGTCCTGGGCCTGGCCCTTTCCTTTGAAACAAGCAAGGTTTCTGGGAGAAACAGAAAAGCAGCCCTGCCCCTTGGGATGTGAGCACAAACCAGATCCCAGCTCCAGCACAGGGACACACATCTCCAGGAACACAGTCCAGACTGGAAGTACAAGCTAAAAGCATCACACACCAATACCTGCTCAGAGCTTGTCACAAAGACAGGAAGCTAACTGAGAAACTGAGGTGATTTTCTATACATGAACAGGTAGAAAGTGTTTTCAGACACTCTTTCTAAATGTTAGGCTTGCTGCCTTCTCTCTGTTTGCAACCTAAACCATTTGTAGTGTTTTCTGGAGGCTGGCACCTTGCACCCCTGAAGGATTCTGGCAATAAATACTGCTAGTTTGACCAAACACCAGTAGAAATACGCACCAGCATTCTGACACACAGCGAAGGAGACAAGAGGCATCTCCTCTGTGACTGATGAAGGGTTCTTCTGCCATGACAAGTGCAGGCACATGCATGTGGGATTTTTAAATAAACAGGGTCATTTCCAAGGGAGATTAAGCAGATGTGAAAATAGGAATTTGCAGAACTGATGGCAGACAGACAACTTCCATTGCAAAAGCAGATATGCAAACTATTTCAAAACAAAAGCATTCAAGTATTTGGGGGTTTAAATGTAAGTTTAGATTCAGGAAGAGACTGCTGGCAAAATCTCACTTTGCTAGTGCAAATGCTGATTATTCCACATATTTACTATCAAACAATCAAAATTTAGCACCAAATGCTCTTTTTCTCTTACGATATCCAACTTCTTCTACAAGTTATACACTGTGCAAACTGCTACCCTGGTGCTTCCCTCCACTTTCTCTCCACAACTGCAGAACCTAGCTGGCTGCTCTGGAGAGTGTCTAAATTCCTTTGAAGTCAAAACCAAATCCCTCCAGCACACACACGCCCCTAGAATTTCTCACTCTTGTTCCAGTTTCTGTTAAGCCATATTATCTCACCCCTCACATCTTTAGGATACACTGAGGATTCTGGCTGGGTTGAGAGACACACAGTACAGCAACAGAGAAACCAGAGACAGTAATTGCAAGTTCCTTTTGCTACCCTGGGAGATGCTGGGAGGAAAAAAGGATAAAATAACTCATCAGGATTATTTATTTCTTTCACACCCACATGATTAGAGTTCCAAGAGATGTTAAAACAGTGCAGGTCGGAATAAACAGAGAGACAAGAGTGACCCAGGAGCATTTACCCACACTTGTCAAAGTAAAAGGCCATGTTCTCCTGCTCCAGTCACCAAAACCATGGGAAGCACATGGGATGTTATGGGAAAAGAGGGACACATTCCAGCAGATCAGGTTGCTCCGGGCCCCGTCTAACCTGGCCTTGAACATTTCCAGGGATGGGGCAGCCACAGCTTCTCCAGGCAGCCTGTGCCAGCACCTCACCAACTTCAGCAAAGATTTCATCCCAACATGCCATCCAGCCCTGTTCCCTGTCCCCGTGAAGCCACTCCTCCCCCAGGAGCCCCCCTCTGGCTTCCATCACCTGAACGCACACCACAAGCAGCTTGCCAGCCCCCGGCAAGCTGTGCCGGAGCTACACTCCCTAATCTCATTGCATTTAATCCAATTGCTTGTCTTCACAACACAACAGCTTCACTCAGGCTTACTGCCAGCACCCAGCTGCCAGGGGCTCATCCGTCAGAGCCATTCCACTGGAAGCTCCATCCTCCAGCCAGGGGTCTGACTGGCCTTTGTAAACACTGCTAACAGATCCTCCCCAAAACTCCCCAGAAAACCCCCAAAACGCACCAAACTAACGTTGGTTATCACCTCTGATGCAAACACTACCAGTATTTCCTTTCCTTAAGCAAGGGAATTCAGAGAGTTTTGGTCTGAATGGGGGTTCTGAGCCACCTCTGCAGTTACTCCTCAGAGACTGCTGCCACTGCTGAGGTGGGAGCTTTCCTAGCCAGGACTTATCTCCAAATGGAATCAAATCATGACCACGTGGCAGCTATAGCAAGTGGGACAGACACTTCCAAGAAAGGATGCTTGCTGCAGACTTCTTCACATGGTATCTGCCCCAAACAGCAGGAGGGTAACCACGACATCCATCTCCCTGGATGTGTCATGTTCCACCCATGACAGAGCACAAGGTGGGTATTGTTGGCCTTCACTGCTGCCTGAGCGAACCAAGGAATGGTGTGTGGGCTCCAAACATGCCTTTCATTCTGGGATTTGGGCATCTGCTCAGCCACAGGGAAAGCTGCATGTTCACTGACAGGTCGAAAACAAACCTGTTACCCCTTGCTCAACTCTCATATGACACCTCCTGATGAAACAAAACTGCAGCTAAGAGAACAAAAAGCATGCTCACTTTATAAAGGAGCCCTTTAAAACTTAATGCTGCTATTCTTGGATAGCAGGGCAGCCCATCATTTCCGTACCTGAGAAGCAAAGAGGGATGATTTGGACACCAAATTCTACACTCAGTTAAAAAAAGGTCACATTTTAAGTCTGAAAATGTCTTCATTATTCATTTTCCCGTCTGTAACACCTCATGCAAGTAAAAAAAGGAAACCCAACAACATGTAGGTTTGAGTTCCCTCTCACATACCTGAGACGTTAAGAACTTTGCTTATCAACCTCAGAGAAATCATCCCAAAGCAAAGCAACAGGGCATTAATATTTTCTAAGAAATCAAGTTCCGTAAATGACATCATCAGGAACACGTGGTTACGAGCAACAAAAGCTGTGCCAGGAGACACAAATGCCAAGAACCAGCCTTACCAGCCCATCACAGTTGCTGATGGCCACGGCCGCTCCGGGGATGTCCGTGATGTCCCCCACGTAGGCGCAGTCGGTCCACAGGGGCTCTCTCTTCCACGGGCGCTCCGCGGCGCTGTTGGCGCCAGTGGCGTTGGCAGCATGGCTGGCAGAGTCCCGGTACCACTCCACCACGGCCCGGGGAGCCAGCAGGCGCCTGTTGGGCCTCAGGCGGAGGTGGAAGTCCCTGCCGAAGGCGCTGACGTTGAAGTAGAGCTGGCGGGGCCCGGGCGGTGCCTCGCGCGCCCAGCGCCGCTGGCGGCCGGCCGACAGCACGTTGGACACGTAGCTGCCATCGGCCGCCGTGCTGATGGGAACCACCAGGCCGTACGCGCTGCCCCTGCTCCGGCGCAGCTCTGCCAAGAAACGCACCACACACCACAGCACAGTCAGGTCGGGGGCCTGCAATGAGCCCGAAGGCTGAAGGACCCCCCCGCCTCACACCTCCCCTTCCAAAAACCCCGTTTTAGGATTCCTGTTTCAGCTACGCACGTGCCACTGCTCCTCTTTTATCATGGAATCCCACAATGCTCTAGGTTGGAAGGGACCTTCCAGAGCATCCAGTTCCAAACCCCCTGCCAGGGGGAGAGACATCACCCTCCACTGTGCCAGGTTGCTCCAGGCCCCGTTCAACCCGGCCTTGGACACTTCCAGGGATGGGGCAGCTGCAGCTTCTCTGCACAACCTATGCCAGGACCTCACCACCTCACAGGGAAGAATTTCTTCCTATCAATTGCTATTATAAAACTGATTTTCCTAAAAAATAAAGAGAAAAGCCTGAAATATTCACTGACATTTATCAGGGGAGTTTCCTGTTTCAGGCTTGCCCAACAGGAAAGGCAAGCCCCAGGAGAGGCACAGACCCCTCTGAATTCTGTAAGGAATGCCACATAGCTCTGTTGTACACAGCAGTTCTGTGTCAGGACTTCCATCAAGCTTTTGAAAATGAAGAGCCAAGCTTGGTTATAAGCACAATTTGCATACCCATTTCTCAGGAAATAGGGAAAAAATCCAGCAGATCACATGCTGCTGATAAATTAATCCATGTCAGCACTGGTAAAGGCAGTAACTTTTCCTTCTACAAATCCCCCTACCTAGCAACTTGCTGCTGCCTTTCCTCTGAGCAACAGAGATCAAAAACAATGAGAGAATCTAACTATTAAAAAACCTGACACAGATCTGCACAATTTTGAGCCTAAATCTTGCACTTTAGTTCTGCTGAGAGAAGCCATAAACCCAGCAAAGCCACTTTGTTTGTAATCCTGCAGAAGCTCAATGGCACAACCCTCAGCTAAGGCAACAAGTCTTCAAGTAATTTCACACCACTGGAAAACAAATCCATTCAAATGAGTTATCTTTTCAGTGAGACTTCTGTAATCTGGCAGCAATCAGGATATTCAGTGTCTGGTTTTCAGGCTGTAAGGGAAGAGCCAGGTCAAGCTGTGAGCCACACTTCTGCTCTGAATGGGTCAAAGTCTAAGCCTCTCTATTTGACTAGGTGAGAATTAAAAAGACATCTTCCACAAAAATAGTTATTCCCTACTCCCTTCTTCCTGGGAGAGCTGGTGAAAGCAGTAGCAGAGTGATATTACTGACAATTTCATTTGAAAAGCTTCAAGATCTGATAGCTCTGATATCAGTGCCCAAGCGCCACTGAGAATTCCTCAAATAAATATACTTAATTAAGTGAGCTAAATTTCACCTGCTCCCAGTGTGCATCACACTTGATAAGAGAACCAAATAGAGGAAAAGCTCAGCAGCCAGTTCCTCTCTCCTGGTAGCAAGGGCTGTGGGTTTTAAGAGACTCACACATTCAACAAGTACCTTCAGTAAGAAAATGTTCCTAATGGCTTCAGGGATCTGTTTTTAATATTCTTCCAGCCAGTTACTGAGGAATCTGACAGAAACACAATCTATGGTACTAGTAGGATGCACATGTAAATTCTCGCACTATAAATATCTTACTATACAAATTCTGTATCCTAGGAATGTGAAAAGTCATTTCCAAGCCCGTTGGTACCCCACATCCTACAGCCAGCAGCCACAGGGTGAGTTTCAGCAGCAGCAAACTCCACCTATTTTGCCATACACCCACAAGATCAGGTTCTAAAACTGGCATCCTAATTGGGTCATTATCCTTAGGATAATTCCCATTTTAAACACTGGGAATTCTGCGCAGGATTGTTAATCTGTCTCCTTAGAGAAGGGACCAAATTAAAACTCTAAAGTCATTTTTATTAATTAGACACCGGGCCATGCCCAGGAGACAGAGCTGCTGGGTTGTACATCCTAACTGGGTCAAAGTAAAAACACAGATCCTCCCATTCCTGCTGCTTCAACACCGGGATTTCATTCCCAGGCTGACATTCCATCTTCTACCTCGCTGAGATTCCTCGTGGCTTGCTTTCCTTTTTCTTTAAGCAGGACTTTCAGTGCCAGAGACCACAGTCTGGTGATGGAGTTCTGTGCTCACCGCACGGCTGAGAAACTGCTCTGCACATCTTGCAGCACAATTCCCACATTTCCACAGGCTGGGGGGAAAAACCTGGCTATTTGGCTAATAAGAGCAGCCAGCTAGCCCCAAGAAGGCAGGAACAAAGGGTGGAAAATAACAACTGTCAAGGTTTTGAGTCAGCGAAAGCCTTTTCCAGAGTCTGTAAATGCTGAGCTAGAAGAGGAAATGCCTTTTGTTCAAAGGCAATTAAAATTAAATGGGACATGACTGAATCCCAGCGACATCTGAACTCCTCTGCTGACTTACATTACCCTTTTTCCACAAGCTGCACGCTCTGAGGAAATGCTATCCCAGCTGTAGGTGTTCCCTTTCCTAAGCTAAAATTTCAGGGCCAATCTGCTCTGCTAATTCAAAGCTGACAGTGCTGATCAGAGCAAGAGGAAAAGCACTTAACTGTAAATTTTCTTCATCCTTTTTCTAATCTGGCCTTAAAATGCCGCTCCGGTTGCACAATGTTTAGGTTGAAAGGAAGCACTTAAGAAGGAAGAACGCATTCTTTCATTTTGTGCCAAAACATAATTAGCTAGAGAATGCCTCTGAAGAGAGCTATCCCGGCTTTCCTTCCCCTCAAAACCTGGTGAAACTGCAGAATTAACACCATTGCCTCACAAGAGCTGTCCATGCACTGTACAACAGCTGTGCTCAACAGAGGCCTGAAAATCCTAGACTTTTTACCACAGCTGCTCTAGTCACTCAGCAAGGTGATGCTCAATAAAGAGAGGATGCTGTGGAGACAACTGGAACCAGCCCAGCAGGGGTTTTGTCATGACTCTTTTCTGCTTCATTGTTGGCTGGTGGCTTCCAGAAACAAAAGAGCAGTTTTGGTCCCTCCTCTCAACAACCTGGGTCACTCCAGAACTACTCTTTGCTCTCTGTTTGGCTGCCTTCAGGTTTGGCTGCAGGAATGCCCAGAAAGAAAGAGAAGACAAGCAAGGGGGACAGATTCCTTGAGAATTTCCACTCAGCTCTGCACCCGAAACGGGATGAAGCTGTGTGGGATCTGGAGATGGCAAGCTGGATGAATGAAAGCAAGGAGAGAGGCTGATGAGGGACACCTCTCTGGTGTCCTCATTTCTCTGCTTCACTGTCACCTGTCCCAGGGGTGCAGACAGCTCAGGAGATGGTTGGTGTGGTGTTTTCTGCAGCCTCTGCACAGCTCCAGGTGCTTTGCAGGTGCTTCCTGCAGGCGGTGGGGCCCAGCACAGTTGTGCCACAGGTGTCTCCCAGAAGTGGCACTGAGCAGGGACAGAGCTGTGCTGTGTGGGAGGCCAAGGTGCAGCACAGCATCAGCACCTTCAGGCTGAGTGACACACAAGGACTCCCTCCTGACAGCTCCAGGCACTGCAGCACTCTGTGCATCAATGCAGGCAATTAAGTGTGCTAACTTGCTATCCCTGGGATGATGTCTAACAAAAATAAACCCCCAGGCGCCTTAATTTCCCTAGGTGACTTTTCAGGCTGCAAGAAAAGATCAGCTGCTGTCAGGAGCCAGCCCTGGGCCAACTCAAAATACACACCACCAATGCAAAGCAATACTTCGTGGGACTCAGAAGTAGGGCAGTGCATTTGCAGGTTTTACCTCCAAGTCATTACAGCTCTCAGCTGAGTAAGCCATGGTCTGAAGTTGTGGCTGCCACATCCCTGGAATGGGGCTGGGTTGGAGCGGGCTTGGAGTGACCTGGGACAGTGAAAGGTGTCATTGCCCATGGCCAGGGGTTTGGAATGAGATGATCATACAAGTCCCTTCCAACCCAAATCATTTTGGGATTCTATGGTTCTGTACTTTTTGATCTACAGGATCAAATTCAGCCCCAAATATTCCTGACTACAGCAGTGCCAGGGCTGTGGAAGAAAGGAAGACGTTAAAGGACAAAAAGTTATTTTCCAGATTCAGGAATTTTGCCTGATGTACTGCGTAATTTAAAAGACACATTCCTATATAGCTTATGGTTTCTGAAATTCAAATACAATCCATTTCTCATGGAAAGGACTCAAAATAAAAGACAGGATCAGCATACCACTGGAAAAACCGTCTGTTTGCCAGGTAGCTTTGAATGTACCTCACTGTCTCTGTTCCCATTATTCACTGATCCCGGCAGAAACCAGCCTAAGCCCAGAAGCTCACAGTGCCAGAACTGAAGCTGAGACAAGGCCTCCAAAATTCACAGAAATGCCTGAAATTCTTTTCTGAACAAAAGCTGCACCAAAACCTCAGGGCTAGAGGTCCAACAACAGCTGGAGCAGAACTGCCTGGGGTCCATTCCCACTGCAGGAGAGCTCCAGAGAGCACTCGTGTGCAGGGACACACACTCAGTACTGGGATGGTCAAAGACTCATTTCACACTGGCTAAGGGAAGGAGTACATAGAATGGCATTCCCTGCCACTAATGCCCTGGGAATGCCAGCTTCCACATCCTTCCAGTACCTCTTCCATCCTGTGGAGCACCCAACTGCCAGTTACTCTAAATGAACACAGATCTCCTGAAATTTACACTGTGGGTGCACCCTCCCAATTAAAGGAAGCTTTTCCCTCTCTTTGGGAAGAGTCCTAGAGGCTGAAGTCTCAGTAAGAAGCACGCTGTGGGCACACAGAGGCACATTTCCCTTCAGCTCCCTCGTGTGCCACTGACCCTGAACCCGCTGCACAGCACCTTCTTACCCAGGTCCATCAGTTTACAAGGCAACAGCGAGCAGCCACAGATTTTATAACTTTGACTGGTTCGTATTTCAGAAGGGAAGCACGGACACATAAAGATGCAAAACCGCAGCACGAGAGGGCATGCAAATTCAAGCCGTGCCACGTCACTGCAGCTACAAACCCTTCTGGGTGGCAGTGCTGGGGGGTGCACAGGGAATGCTTGCCTGCATACAGATCACTTCCCCAGAAATAACTACCCTTTGAGCTAACTTCTTTTATTTCTGTCTTGATAGCAGGAATAATAGCTAAAAAGGCTTACCTCTTTGGATCTGCTGTTCTTTACCAGCCTGCAGAAGAGAGAAGAAACACATGCACAAAGTTGTTAGTGTAATTACTATGCAATGGGGAATGGCAGAAGGCTGAAAAATCACTTGGTCTGTTCTGCACTATTTTGTACGTTTCTTCATTTGGTTTCCAGGGATGGCAGTTCTTCCTTAACTGAATAAACAGCTGTTCTCCCAGTATACTAACAGAGACCACAGCAAGTTTAACAGAAATAGAGCTGCTAAGCAATCCTGATTCTGAATGACCCGTTCTATACGTTGTGACACTGTGCCAAAAAGTAAGTTTGGTGGCCAAAGAGGGGATCTAACAGCAGGAAAGCGATGAGCTCCAAGAAGCACGGGTGCTCGGGCAGAGAGGAAGCAGTGAGCTGACAGCTCTTTGTATCAAGGCTGGAGAATAGGAAAGCCAACTGGACCACAGTGACCGCAGGGACGGTGGCAGCTATCCGAGCACGGTCAGCTCACTGCCGGCTTGGTACTTGCTCTTTCAGGCACAGGGGACCTAGGGGCAGAGGATCCAGAAGGAAGGGACCCAGAGGCCGCCGCTGCGGGATCCAGCCCGGGCCGGGGATGCCGTGTCCGGTTGCAGGCTGCTCGGATGCAGCGCTCCGCAGCACGGCACAGAGAGGAGAGCCGCCCGTCCATGCCAGGCTCTCCTGGCCCCGGGCCGGTCCCGCCCGCGGAGCCCGTGGGACAGCGCGGAGGGCAGGGTCCCCCCGCTGCCCCTCTCCCGCACTCACCTGCCGGCCGGGCGCAGCGCGGGCCCCCAGGAGCGCGGCTGCCACAAGCCACAGGGGCAGGAGCACCATCCCGAGGCGGCCGCCCGCGCCCCGGCCCCGGCCGCGCTCCGCCCGCTCCCTCCTCCTGCCGCTGCCTTCCCTGCCTCCGGCGGCGGCTCCGGGGCCGGGGCGGGCTGGGCGGGCGGAGAGGCGGCGGGTCCCCCGCGCCGCCTGTTGCTGTGCGCCCGCCGCGACCCGCGGCGCTGATAAACCCGCGGCGGCTCCGCCTCCGGCCGAGCGGCGCTCCACGTCAGGCACGGCCCGGCCCGCCGGGGAACCGCCGGGGCACCCGCCCGGCTCCGCGCACCGACACACCGCGGCACGGAGCCTATCGCTGTGCTCCCGCTGCACCCTCGGCGCTCCCCGCCTTGCTCCATGCGCCTGAAATCCACCGAGAAACAACTTTCCTGCCCCTCCGTCCGTGCATCCATCCATGCATCCGTCCATGCATCCATCCATCACGGCCTGCATCACACCCTGGCAGGGACTCCCAGAACATCTCCCCAGCCCGGGACCACATCCTCAAGTTCCCATACTAACCCAAGGCAGACTGCAACAGCTACAGTCTTTAAGTCCCAGAATGGTTTAGGTTGGAGGAGACCTCAAAGCTCATCTCATTCCAACCCCCTGCCATGGGGGCCATTGAACTGGGCTGCTTCAAGTCCCCTTCAGCCTGGCCTTGAACACTTCCAGGGATGGGGCAGACACAGCTTCCCTGGGCAGCCTGTGCCAGGGCTCCAGCATTCTCATGGTAAAAAGCTTCTTCCCTATATTTAACCTAAACTGACGCTCATTCAGTGTAAAACCATCACCCCGTGTCCCGTCCCAACAGTTCCCAAGGGTCCCACTAGACTGGAGTCTGACCACAAAGCCATTTCTCTCCCCACCAGCTGGGAGCTCAGCACACAACACAAAAGGAAACGGTGCCTGGCCTGGGCAGAACCCAAAATCCACTTGCACAGCACCTTCCACAGACAGAAATCTGCACTAGCACACTCTGCACACCTTCACTTCCCCAGAAGATGCCACGCAGTTGAAGCTGTGCATAACCAGTTGGTAACAGACGCCAAGGGGGAAGAAACTTTCCAGGAAGCAGAGATCAACCACTCCAATATCCTTGAACCAGCAGTGTTCAACTGAGCCTGAATTTTTCAGGGTCAGAATTAGCCAGCGTTACAAACATCTGCATCCTAAAATCCAATTAAAACCCATTGTATTGTACCTTGTGCATTATCACTCCTGTGAAACATCACAACCCACCACTATCAGTTTCTGCTGGCCCCACATAGCACAAACACATGATCTGCTGCTGCTAAATGTTCTCAGAATACACGTGACAGCTTAACTAGAATTTTTAAGTTGACCTCCCTGCCAGAAATCATCTTATCAACATGAAAAAGAAAATACTGGTCCTACTAAATCAAATTGCGTCACAGCAACACAATTAAAGAGGAGGAGAGCTTCGGCCTTGATTTTCAGGAGATACCTTGAATATTCCAGTCACAGCAGCCCTGCTGTGTCAGAGGACACAGGTTTTGAACTGCATGATTTTCCCTCACAAAGCAAAAAAATTAAAGGAATTTTCCTGAGAGAGTGGGAATGCATCTGTTATTACAAGTGTACAGTGATTTCTGCACCTAAAACATGAAGCAGCCTGTCACATTCAGGACCAGCAGCTGCACAGAGCCATTTCTGGGAAAGCCCAGAATGGGAAAGGCTCAGGAACGGTAAAGTGCCAGCTCCATAATTCTAAATAAAAGAGTATTTCACTTTCCATGCAGCTATTCTCCATTGTAGTTCCCTCGTGGATGTTCACCAGGCGATGTCCAGCCTAAGTGCACATGGTTCAGACACTGAACACAGGCTCCTTGTGTGTAATGTGACACACCTGTGTGCTGCAAACCCCCTGTGTGCTGTGGGGTGAACGATGAACGTGCACAGTCCCTGGGTAATTCCAGGGGCACTTCAGGGAATCACAGAATCAGACTGGTTTGGGTTGGAACAGACCTTAAACCTCTTCTACTTCCAACCCCCTGTCATGGGCATGGACACCTTCCGCAGGCACAGGGATACAAAGTCCTGGCCTCTAGTAAAGCTGTTTCTATGCTCTTAAAAACCTTATTGCAAGTGTTAAGTCTGTGACCTCCTAAATTATTAAACTGTGCCAAACCGGCTTAAAAAGTTCCTAAATGTCAGAGAAACCAGGATACACAACAGACAGAGTTGGGGGCCAGGGCAGATACTCTGTTTTGTCATCTACCAAAGGCTTGACAGAATTGTAAGAAAGCAGAAATAAAGTGTTAAAATTAGATGCCCCATTATTTCCAATAAGAAACCACAGCAAGTGCCACTCCTGTAACACACGTAAATCAAGGCAGGATTTGAGAGTTCAATTTAAGACATTTCTCATCTCCAGCAGCCCAGTTTGGCACACTATTACCAGAGAAATCATAGATTTCTTGTGTGTATTTCTAGTCTGTTACACATACATATGCATGTATGTATTTACATATGTGTATACATATATAGAGCTGTTAAAAATCTGTCAGGCATTTGCAATTCTAAAATCCCTCAGACGGGCTCTCTGCATCTGTGCAACCTTGGCTGATGCACGAGACTGACAGCCACAAATATTTCATGAACCCAGCCTGGGGCCTGAAGCAAAGAGGCACTGAGCTCTGTCTGGAGGCTTTGCACAGGGCCAGGGGGAGGATTTGGCAGGGATGATACTCAGGGCAGTAAACATGGCAGTACCTGATCTGGAACATGGTTTCTGTGAGGTCCCACATCCTCTCGCAGCAGAGGTGTCTGCAACTAAACAATTTCAAAGTCAAGCTTAATTGGAGCAAGAATTCAAAGGATTTGAATTTAAAGGATATTGCTTCTGTGGAACCATGGGAAGTTACTGATCAGGAGTCCTTGCAATGCTATTTAATCCAAGCTTCAAATATTCATTTTTTGGGACAAGCCCCTTGTAAACTCAACTATAACATCTAGCAGGAATATTTCTAGTTTAACTGAACTACAACACCTAGGAATAATAGCTATCATCCAGACAAATCCCAGTCTTCACTGGTCCTGTCCACACACATGTTTTAATGCTCAGTTTTGCAGTGACATTTCCTGATACTTAGGAATCGTTACACTTTATTTTCTGGGTTTCTGATCTACATATGCGCTTGATGACCTTTCTTAATCAGAGCCAGTTTGGAAAGCATCAGTTCTGTTCTTTCTGCTGAAATATGGCTTTGGTGTGTCAAAGCCTGGCTCCTTTGAATGGCTGAGATCTCGTGCCTCAGGCTGTCCCCCATGGAGCCTGCCTGGATGGAAATACAACACAAGAATGGAGTCCCCTGGAGGGAGGAGACTGGAGACCCAGACCCTGCTCTGGGACACACCAGAGCACGTCACCATGGCCTGCTCAGGTTTCCAGCCTTACTAACAGGGAGAATTTACAAGATCCCAGTTTTATGTTCCAAAGTATGGCTGCTTCAATGCAGAAAGCCACGGCCTGCAGCTGCCCCAGCCACAGCTCCAGCCGTGCATCCCAAAGCCCCAAAGCCTTCTTGGCTGCCATTTGATTTCCCGGTGAGTTGCCATTTGATTTCCAAACCTGCACTGAAAGCTTTTCTTGGCATGGCCTGTGTAAGGAGAAGATCCCAGCACCAAGGTGTCAGACAAAGATTGCCAGACTGTACATGAAACCCAAGCACTCCATAAAAGACAATGCCTCTCGCTTCTCCTTCACGGTGCATTAAAACTGGGAATATTAAACTGCACAACCACATTTAATTGTTTTAAAGCTACTATTAATCTAGCAGGTTGTTAAATGAAGAAATATAGCACACCTATTATTTTTAACAAAGCAGAGCAAGATTTATGGCCAAGATTTAACTATAAGACACAGGAAACTGGAGAGCAAAATGTGAGATGTGAAAATTATAGTTGAAAAACACATTGTGAAAAATCAAAATTAAAAGAAGCAGTGTTTGTGAATTTTGTATAATTAGCACATGCCATAAAATTCTTCCTGCTCTGAGGTGATGAGGTTTAAAACAATGTGTGCCAAATAAAATGCAATTAAACCCACTCTGAATCTTCAATAAAATGATAACCTTGTTTCATGTCTAGGTTAACAGTTGGATTTGATGATTCAAAGGTCTTTTCAAACCTAAACAATTCTGGGATTCTATGTTCATTTCCAGCTGGCTTCACCAGCTCAACACTATTCCTTTGTAACTTAAAAAGTGCTTTGGTTTTAGCCACATTCTTAGAGAAGTTTTTGGGGAGGGGGATGACTGAAGAGAAAGAAAGGGAATATATTTTCAGTGGTTGCTCTTCTGTCATTGATTCACACAAAACACATTTCCATACGGAGGGAGGGAGGGAAGGAGGTTGCACACTTCAGCACTCCCTTACCTCTCAAATGCAATGAAAATCATTGCTTGGCATGATTCCCTAAAGCTAGAAAAGGCAAGAGCTGCAGCACAGAAATGAAAAATGAAAAGTAAAAATCATAATATCCTGTTGAAAATCAGTTCCCTAAGCAAGCCAATGGGAATGGCTGATTCAGCTCTAACTCACAGCTCCTTACTCCAAGGAGCTCCCATGTTACCTGATTACCCCACAAAACACTCCAAATCCATCCTGTCAGTAGCTTTTGTCACTTCTATTTCCTTGAATTTCTTCCAGCAGGTCATTCCACGACACAAGAACAAGCCCAGCAGTGGATGGCTGCCAGCAGTGCCTTTGGCCAGCGTTTCAATAAGCGCTGCAGCTGGATCCCCAGGGATAACACTGCTCCTGCAAGCTGCCAGCTGCTCCCAGGGCACGCTGAGCAGGACAGGGGAAGGGGCAGACTGCATCCAGCCTAACCACAACCCTGCACATCACATTTATTGTACCAGTGTCTATGAAGAGAAGAGACAAACACTTGATGCCACTGTCTTTCCACTAAATGCATCTTGGCTTTACAGCTGCACCCCTGCAAAGGATGCCAGGACAGAGACCCCTGGCTCTCTTAGCCCTCCTTAAAATCCTGGCCAGGAGCTGTGTACACAGATCCTTCCAATTCACACGCTTCCTGAGAAAGTGTACAGGCAGTCAAGAATTACACTTTGCCTTCAATTTGCTGGGACACTTCCAAATCACTTCCATTTCCAGAAGGAATTAAAACAGGTGCTTTGTCTCTGCAAAGCAGCTTAAGCTCAGGTCCTGATACCACTTGCTGCTCTCCCATGGGGTCATGGTCATTAAATATTTAAGCCAAACCAGCAGTACGTTGGGAGGAGAGAGTGGCAAGTTTAGCAGACAAACCGCTGCCTCCCCCGAGCCCCCTTCTCCACTCCCTCAGGGGGGCTCCAGCTGCTTTAAGGGCTCAGCAGAACCACGAGGCACAATCCCAAATACTGTTTAAAAACCAGGAGCTTAAATGAAAATGAGAACTGAGCTTCTGACCTTACCTAGGGTCATCTCACCACGTCACGGCCGGGGTTATTTCCAGGGCAGCGTGTGAGAGCTTTCACTGCAGCAGCTTCAATAGGACTTTGCCTGTGGATTAATGGATGACTTTGGCTTCTCTTTCTTACCAGCCTTTACAATTCAGGAGAACACACAGAGGATTTCTTCTGCAGCAGCTGAGTAAAAAGACAAAAGTGAGCTAACCTCCTGACCTGCAAAATAACCTCATGGAGAAATCCATTCAACAGAGCAGCTTGCTGTTCCTGGGAAAAGGAAAAGCAGAGGAAACAATACCTTGGATGCTGCTTAAGAGGGGAAACGACCACAGCAATATTTTGCTCAACTTCCAGTCAATTTTTAAGAAAAGTAGAAGCAGCAGGGACTTCCAGTGCTATGCACCAAAGAAGGAGGAAAAGGGAGACCTTGTGCAGACAGAGCACGCAAGTGTTTGGCTTCAAGCGTATAAATGTCCACAGAAATCCCAGTGGAGTTAAAGGAGGCTGCTCTGAGAGCTCCAGTTCCAGGGTGGGACACTGCCCTGGCATTATCCAGGGCTGAGCTATGGCACAGGGGCTGCAGCTCCAGGAACCCCTGGGACAGCACAGCCTGGCCAAACCTCCTGATCTGCATTTAAAAAAGGGCTACAGCACTACATATGGTATTGTTTTAGGATTTCATTTACACTCCAGCCTGCTTGCAACAAATTGCAGGATAATACCTGAAATTCACCTCAAGTCTGTGGTGTGGTTACACATAGGTAAGCATGCACACAAAACCATGTGGGGAAATATGTATAAATATATTTTTCTTTGTTGTTTCCTGCTTCTTTTCTGTTGGCTAGTCAAGGTCATCAGTGTTTATGACCTCAAACGCAGCAGACAAGCATACGTACATACCATGTGGTTATAAAGAAGCATGATTAAAATCAATTTTAAAAGCTAAGCACTGAATTTCAAAGGTGAAGACAGCTTCTATTGAAATTCCTCACTTTGATGGGGGTGTTCTATGTCCTAGCTCCTCCCTCTTTTGGGGGTTTTACACTGCACTTCTCCTTTTATATGATAACTATATGGGGAAATACTTTAAAAATACAGTTATTTCTCAATTTATGTGGTTTGCATACCTTTTTCCAGACTGGAATATTCAGGATCAATGGTCCCTGGCTCCAGGAGGCACCATACAGCTGCCCCAGCAACACAACATTTCACTCTGAAAACAATTAAAAACTGCAAAGCATCTGATGACTAAGAAACACTCATGTTTCCAATATAGTTTCTGATAGGACACACAGTGTCAAGACCGTCATAATTAATGCATTTCAATCTCTCCTCTTTCCACTTTATTTCCCAAATGAAATCATGGCACGTTTTGCAAAGTCTAACCAGTAGTACCGTTTTTCCCTTGATGCCAAAGCCTCGTACCTCAGGGTTATGACTTCCTAGGCTTGACCTGCATTTCTTCCCAGCAGCTTCATTTAAGCTCAGTTTTAATTCAGAGAGCTGCCACAACAGCTAGAAGCAAGAGACTTGCACTTTTAAATTGTCTGGTCTCAGCAGTCTCTTCTCTTCTCACATTCTTATTTCTTCACCCTGCAGGGAAAAGCAGGAGAGAAGAATGGGAAGAAAGGCAAGTGCCCAGGTAATAATGGAGCCTGATCCTTGCAGGTTCCTATCACTTGCTTGTGAGCCCATCCTGGGACTTTTCCTTGTAAAAAGGCTTTTCCTTGTGCTTCAACTTGTGTGCAAAGTCACACATTTGTAGAGGCTCTGATACCTGTGTGAATTTAATTGGTTGGGCAGAGCTCAGCCAATGAACTCAGCAGTTATGGAGGAACAACCACGAGCCCAGGGGCCCAAGCATTCTGCTGCTTTCAGTGACTTGAAGTTATCATCACCTAAGTGTAATTAAAGCATAGCCCTTACCTGCATTTCTTAACTGTTCCAGCTTTAATTTGGAATCTTTACTCTCCCATGGTCTTTCTGCACCTTCCTCTCAGCCTCCCACTCGGTGCAGCTGGTTTTGACTTCAGGACAAGGTACAAAACTCAAGTGTGGTATTCAGCCTCAAATGGGAAGTGCATCATCTGAGGCAATTCAAGCCAAATTTAAAATACCAGTAACTGCTATTACCTGTTTGCTTCACTCCCTGCCAGCATCCTTCACCTGATTATCCCATGTCAGAGCCTGAGAAAGGGTCCCATGTCCTTCAGTGAAATATCCAAATCATTACAATTTGTAACCTTGGATTCTTATTAGCAAAGAACTGCATTTTAGAGAAAAAATATCTAATTTCAAATGAAGCAAGGACTTAGCCTATCACTATTCAGTGTAAAGTAAAATAGCTCTCATTTAATGATTCTCCTAGAGTGCCATGTAGCATGGAACATTTTCTAGTCTCCTTATTTACTACTTGCTGCCTTGCTGCTCTGTGGAAGAGACACTTGACACCAGAATCTTTTCACAGGCTTCATTCTACACACAACTGAAACTTGAATTGAGCACAGGAGAAAGAGGGAATTCAAACCTGGGCAAAGAGAGTGGCAGCTTACAGCTTGTGGGTTCCACATCCAAAGCAGGAACACTCTGTAATTCAGCTCTGGGACAGGGCTGATCCCTCTCCCTTCCTGCTTACCCTTGGGTCTTGTTCTCCAGTGTAGCAGTGGCAGAGTGGACTTTGCTGAAGGGAATTGTCCAGCCTCAGCTGCTGGAGCAGGAGCAGGTGAGCCAACCAGGGCAGTGCAAAAAACCCAGAGGTGACGGAAAAAAGGAGCAAGAAGATGAGGAGTATCAGGTAAGGGGAGGAGAGGGCAGAACACAGGTAAGTGTGCCACTCCACCTGGCAGGAGGTGAGGCCAGGTGCTCACTCAGCCAGGAAATGGAAGAGAATTTCTTTTTGCCACCTCTGAGTGCCAGGCACTGCTTCCTGCTGTGTCCCTTCACTGAGCAGAGATCTGACCTGGAAACACCACAGGAGCAGGTGATGTCAAACCTCCTTGTGGGTACCAAACAGCAAATCAAGTGCCTTTCAGTCATCCTCAGACCCACAGCAAACTAGGAAGTTCCCCATGAAGGATGAAGGACATGGTGGTTGTGATTGCCCTACAAGAAGTACAGGAGCAGACTTTCCCTTTTCCTTAATAAAAACAAATTACTTCCCGAACTTTAATTTGGGAATTAAAATTCCTCACATTTGCTCACACATTACAACTTGATTATTTAAATCTTCATCTTCAAACCTTCCAGGGAAAGCTGAAAAAACCATCACATAGAATACTAAAACTCAACTGAAATCTCAGCACCTTTTGGTCATTCTCAGGAATTTTTAGCTTGCTTTGGGCTGGCAGCAGGCAAAAGTTCTGGTAACACCACTTTTATCTTCTGCAGTAGATGAACTCCTTGTCCTTTGCAGGTTTTACTGAATCTAACACCTTACAGACAAATACAATAAAAAGCACAGAATTGTATTTATTTTTCTTTACAGCTCCATAAAGGTCTGTACTACACATGATTTAAGCAGCAAAACCACTCATCAGCTCAGGTCATTGAAAAGGTTTTTAAGTGCTGGACCAAGTTTATAGGAAAGCTTTCCTATGCTGCAGTCTGGCTGCAACTCCTGAGTTCAGGAATAGGCATGTGGGGATGATTTCAATTTGCCTTTCTCCACTGCCTGTGCCAGCTGTGAGCTGTCCCCTCTGATAAGGGGCAGAGTGGAAAGAAATCAGTAACTCCTTAAAATCACCCCAGTGGGAGCTGCCAGAGGTCAGCAATCCCAGCCCTGCTGCTGCTGAAGCCCTTCATTTACTGCCCAGTGCTGTATGTGTGAAGTGATTGAGTGGTTGCTCTGTTCTGCCTGGGTCACCTTCCTATATTTATCACATCACTCTATAAAACACCACAGTGTACCTCACGGATGGGAGGCTCCACATAAAATTAAACCCTACCTCAAATCTTCTTGAAAAAGCAGCCCACTCCCCAGTTCTGAAAAGAGAACTGCTTTTCCTCTCTCTGCTCAAAAATTCCGGTAGGAAAAGACATCTCAAAGGCTCAAAGAGAGCTCTGAGGACACGAAAGAAAGGTAAACCAGCATTGAAAATATCCTGAAATATTCAGTGCTGATAATCACATTTGTACAATAAAATATTTGTCCTTTTTTTGTCCAAAATATCCTCTATTTTAGCCTAAAATACAGACTAAAATAAAGGATATGGCTGCAGCAAGAAGAAACAGAAGGACGAGGCACTGAGTGAAAAGTAGGAAAGAAGAGTCTTCAGACAGTTAAAAAACACAGAGCCCAAGCCAATGCCTCTGGAAAATGTTCTACTGGTCTGTGAAAATCCTTATCAAAGGACCCTTGGTCTTCTTGGTCTGACTGATAAGCTAAGCAACCTTTCACTTCTTGTTGAAAAGAATCTCAATTTAAAGTAAGCTCCTTTCCTGCCAAGGAACCTACTTTTAGGTTCCTTGGCAGGAAAGGCTGCCCGCTTTTACACAATACCACTGAAACTTTGTTATTTTGCATGGGGGAAGCCTTTTTTCCCTTTAAGACATTCCAATTAACCTCTTTCTGTACTGCTGCCAACATTAAATCTAAAGTTAGGGGGGAAAGGTCACTCTCTCATTTCCCAGATTTGTCTAAGAATCAAGGGAGTCAAGATCTGTCACTACAGGCTGAGTATCCCGAGGCTCTTCCTCTTTACAACTGCTACCAGTTATTAGAAAACAACATACAGGCTACTAACATATCCTGAAAATGGATTAAATTGACATAAATAATGAAAAATCACAAATAATTGGGGTTTTTTTTGCTAATTTACTATAGAGAGAAGACTTATAAAATTACTTTTTGTGTGTGCGTACATGTGTGCTTCCTTAATGTTTTTGCTGTCCAACTCTAATAAAATTTGGTGATTAGGCAGAGATCTCCAAGATGCAGTTTCCTTGTAAAGAACTTGTTCCTGCAAATCATGCAGCCTAAGCAGTAGGCTAAGGAGAAGACTATCCAAGTGGCCTAAAACAGAAGTTGCAACATCAGCCTCAGAGGGGAAAAAAAAAAGCCTTCAAAATACATCAAGGAAATACCCAAATAACTTCTTCCCTTCTATAATTTAAAGCCTTACATTTTATTGAAGCAATGTCATCACATGGACAGGAATGGTTCCTAAGTGAAAAATACAGAGATTTGGTTTTGACTGCACAGGTACATGCTGAATAATGATTCTGGATTAAGTGCCAAAAGTGCTCAGTGTGATGTAGCTACACCAGATTATCCCTAAAATACTTGTCAGAACATTTCCTTAAGTCCTGTGCTACAGTAGAACACTTAAGCACATGAAGAACCTGAAATATCTATAATTCCATATAAGTGCTTGTATTTTTTTAGCTTCTTGGATGCTTCATAGAGAGATCTGAGTGCAAATCATTTAAATTCAAAGTGTAAATAAGCAGAAAATGGGAAAATTAATGATTTAACTGTTAACCATTTTTAAAGACACTGCCTTAAAGATACAAAGGGTTTGATATCAAACAAAACAAATAGAATTCATGGTTTGTGCCCAGCATCTGACACATGGCAGACCTGAAAGCAGAGAGCCAGACCTGCAAACAACACTGATAAACCCAGGATTCACAAGGTTCTGCAGGCGCTTCAGGACTGAACTACCTGCACTGAAAAGAAAAATGCCCATCAGTCTTACTGATTTTATACCCTGTCCTAGGGATTTCCTAATTAATCTGGGGCTCCACACTGATCAGCTCCTTTTTTATAAGGTGTTGGATGCTTCTTCAGCTCCTTTTTTGAGTTTGAATGTTGGTGGAATTATTTCATAGAATTGAATCTAAGTTTAGGGTTACAATCAAGCAAGAAGGAGCAGAAAGAAAAATGAAATCTCAGCCTGCATGTCCAGAAGTGACACATCTTAATATTCTACTGCCTAAAGTTCTGAGAAAGGGTACAGCTACCTTCCCAGAAAATTAGTTTTCATCATGTAAAAGCAAAGCTGGCTTGCTCTTTCTGCACCAGTACAATATACTCTGCCCTTTCAAATAGGATACTCAGGGTTGGGTGAAGTCTGAGCCTTGAAAAAGGTTTTACCACAAGAAATTAGGTGCTAAGACTGTGACTTGAAAATCCTGAGTTGCAAACACTGGTTTTTGTGCAGTGGCTAATGTCTGTGACTGAAGGAGTCATGGTAGGCCTGATTTTGGAAGATGAAACTTTACAGTTTCCCATTTAAATGGACACAGAAAGATACTGGGCTGGTACTGTCTTTAAAATAAATACACAGAAATCAGAATCTGACTTTATCATCCAATAGTCTTCACTTCTCACCAAACTAAAGTTGATTTGAAGTACATGATTCCAAATGGGGAGGTGATGCAGCTGTTTCTGCCCTTTGGAGCCATACAGACACTCAATTATACAGCCACAGCCAGGCTGGAGCAGTGCCAATGCAGCAGTGGTGGTGGCTGGAATTAGTTTGGAATTAGATAGGGATAGTTGTCTAAAGCTGGAAGAAGCAAACAGGAGAAAAAGCAGTATCTTGTCAAAGTGTTAAGTTATTTATTTCAGTGAAGGAGGCAAACCCTTGCAGTCAGAGGCCTGGCTCCCTCCTCAGTGCTGCAGTCCCAGATCAGGAACTCCCTCTGCCCCTGCCCCTCTCTCCCCTTCTTCCAAGGATGACCTGCTGACCCGCTTCCCACAGCACAGACTGGGGAACACAGAGTGTCTGGATGCACGAGTGAGACACGGGGATTCTTACCTGCTGCCTTATTCCTTCTCTGGCAGCCACCACAGAACCACTGCTTTGGAATTCGCCAGCCCACAAGTGTTCCTGCCGTGGTGGGAACCAATGCTTGGCAGCATTTCTGTGCCTCCTGACTCACACGATGCTTTTGGCTCGTTTTCCATCATTGCCTTCAGCTACAGAGGAAAGAAGCAAATTGTTAAAGAGCAAAAGCAGCTGTAAAAAATGCCACTCAGTGATGTAAGCCATGAAATCTGTGTTCTAGGAAGAGGAAACATGCATGTTTCCAGACACATAAAAGCTGCAGCACATGCAGCACGAGAGAGGAAAATAACTCCTGTTCATCAGAAATCTACTTTGACAGCTCAAAGATACTTGGACTGGCATTTAACCATAAGTGAAGAAGGTGATAGGTGATTCTTCATCCTGCAAGCCCAGCTGATGACTCTCTGCAGGGTTCTGTATGAAAAGACAAGAGACAGCCCTGCAAGTTTTTCAGGGGAAAGATTCAAAAAGAAAGAAAATGCAATTGGAAGTGCACAGGATTTAAGTTTCTTCCAGTGCTAGGCCAGTTGCATAACAGCCCAAGTCTCACTCCACATCTGTTTGGTTTTCCAGTTCCTGTTCCTTTTTTTTGTTTTTTTTAAGAGAACAGTCATCGGCAGTTCACATGCACAGGCAGCCGAGTAAAAGCCAATGACATCCAGGTCAAGTTACACTCCCAGAAACACACAGGCAGCTCATTGCCCTGCAGCTCCTTCCAGTGCCGTGGCAGGGGGGTCTGTCACCACAAGCAGCACTGGGTGACATCTCACATTTATGCAGCACCACACCATCCAAAGGTAAGCGACTTCCAAAGGGATCTAATAAACCCCAGAGTGTGGGGACTTCTGATGCATCCGTGTCCTTTCTGACATCAGAGCTCTGACTGCCAGCAGGGATGAGGGGAACAGTGACATAGGGGACATCACTGCACAGGAAAACAGTTTCTTGCCAACTGAAAGGACTGAAGGAAAATCTTTTCAATCTTGCACATACTTCAGAAGAATAATTTGTTTAGGAAGTGGCCTTCAAATAAAACACGGACTTACACAAACTGAACTCAGCCAGCATCCCAGGCAGCTGCCTTGGGGCATCTCTGAGGTGCTGGAAATGACCTGGACTTGCATTTGCCAAAGCCCTTTGTAATCCCTTCCCAGTGTTATCTGTTACCACCCCACCCTGCTCTCCTGGCCATCCTGGTGTCACAGGGAATAGGATGAAGCCCCCAAGCAGGGTGAGGGTGACCAAAGAGCTCCACACACAGAAAACACTGCTCCTAAGCCCTCCAGAGTGCTCTGCCTGCTCACGCTAACAAATGCAGATGTGGCTCTCAGAGAGGAGCCTCGCTGTGCACAGCAGCTCTGGTACTGTTTTAGCTGTGGTTTACTGTGTGCAACTGGGAAGAGATCGCTCTGAGGAATGCAATTTAAAGGAAGACTCTGCATTTTAAGTGGATGTTTCTGTTTGGAAAGCAAAGCTTCAGGAAACAAGGCGAGGCACGGAACAGAAGAACTTCTCGGAGGAGTGCATCGATTAGACTGCAGGAAGGAGCAGCACATCTGAGAACAGCCAAAACAGAGTCAGTGGGAAACCTCTGAGCTCTTTGACATTGTGCTCCTGGAGCCAGGGGATAAACCCGAGGGCTGGGAATGCATCATCCAAACTCTGAGCCCGGCTAGATATCATGATTTGAACAATGCAAATTGGAAGATTTCATCTCAGATAGTTTTGCGGAGATGGGGATTCATGGTTCATTACATATTCATAATGAGAGGGCTTTGCCTTCTCAAAGGCACAATAATTATCAGCTTCAGGCAGCTTTTGCATTGAGAAATGCTATTTAACTCACTTGACAGCTGCTGCAGTCATTCACAAAAAGACATTATTACATTTATCTGCACCTTTGCTCCTCCCTGTACATCACTTCATTCAATCCCTTCCAGAGACACCCATTTTTAGAACAGCATTTCCAGCATGACACAGAATTGAAGAAACTTCTCTATTAACTCCTTATGGTTTAAGAAATAAATAACTTCTGTATAAAACAGCCTTGACAGAAAACGCAATAAACTAATTTTTCTAGAAATGTCAGACCCAGAGGAAAAAAAAAAATTACTACCATTATTATAGCTATTGAGCATGAACAACATTGTTTAGTAGTAAAAACTGCACAGCAAAAGGAACATAACTGCATAAAAGGTCTTCTACCTGATCCCAGGTTCAGACACAACATCTGGCTCATGCACAGAAAGCTTTATGGAGCTATCAGTGCTGTTTCCTTCAGGAAGGACTGAGTACCCAGATGGCCTCAGCTGGCATGGGTGGAATTCAAGAGAAAACCTGGATTCACTTATGCCTTAGGAAGAGTTGGCTGCTCCCTGAAGACTCCAGCAACTAAGGGGTGAAAATGACTCCTGAGATGAGCACTTTGCAAGTGGCCACCAAGGAGGAAAAACAGAGCAGCAGCAAGAAAGAGTGCTATTCTGCACAGAATGAGCAAATCAAGAAGTAAAACACACCTTCCTAATTCTGGAAATAAGAAATGAGGTTTCAGTTTCAATCCAGAATTGAAAATTTGCTCTATCCAGCAATCCTACATGGAAAGCCATTTGAACTTGCAAGCAGGTGCCTGGTTTCAAAAGCATTGTTACCTTTGCAGCTTTCCATGCAGCTCTTTTTGGCTCTCAGGATCACAGCCACTCACCAGCTGGATGCCATCAGCACGTGCACTACACAAACCAGCACAGAGCAGAGGGGCACAAATCCACTTCATTTTGTGAGGAAGGAGGTGCCAGAAGACTTGCACATATGGGCAGGGCTCCAGAGCGTGGGGAATCAGCTCCAGATGAGCCCTGCCAGTGGCACATCACCACTCCCAACTGCTTATCGGTGTCACAAAATGGAAAAAGAGACAAAGCTTATGGACCACGCTGTAACAACACCTTCTCATTCTGAGGGGAACCAACAGCAAGGAGCACCTGAGAACAGCAGCCTGCAGCAGGATGAAGAAAGGGACTGGTTTGATTTACAGCTGTGTAACTTATGGCCACATCTGGCCACACAAGGCCAGGGAATTTCATGGCGAAGGAAATGCCACTTGATGCTTTCACAATTAAAGCAGACAATGCAGGGATAGTTCACACAAGTGACTATTCCTTCTTGGGAACATTCACCTAAAACCTTGGGCCAGGACCAGCAGGGAGAACACATTCAAAATTACAGTTCTGATTGCTTTGGACATTCATTTCCTTGCTCTCCATCCTCCTGAATGGCTCACTCAGAGACTAAGGTATGAACAATAATTCCCACTGCTCACCTGTGGGAAATTATTACAGGAAGAAAGCAAGTCTTTTCTGTCAGAAATGATAATGAGAATTTTTATCTATCTAAAAATATCTTACACATGCTAAGCAAGGCCAAAACAGTTTCTGCTGTTAGTTAAACATTTTGTTTAAATTATATTCTGAATACACAACTGGCAGAGACAGCACTTGGCTGCTCTCTGTCCTGGTTACAAGGCAAGGGAAGCCAGACAGACACGGGTCCTTAAATTCTGGCAGGTTTTGGGAGAATTCCAGATCCACTGAAGCAGTTTGAGCTGCTAGGACAGAATTCATGTTTCTCATTAGGATAATTCACTCTAATAGGCCTCCAAAGGCTTTCCATTTTTGGCAACGTTCTTTTAATGAGAGTCAAGTTGGAGCTGCATATTTTACATTGTAAAATATTTTAAATAAATTCCCCATAAAGAAATCATGGTGATCTTCAGAAAAAACGAGTTAAAACAACCAGCTGAAAAAGCTGTACTAATACAATAAAAATAAAAAAAAAAAGGAAGAACTTCAGATGAAAGAGAAATGCTGTCCTGAGGAAGGCTCTTTTTGCATCCTGGCAAAGCATCATCCATGTCAGCTGGATGTTCCTCCTGGGATGAGACAGAGCTGTGGTGAAATGACACAACTGTGGATTTCACTCTGGATGGAGCAAGGATGATTACTCACTCTGAGATCTACACAGACAATCCGTGCCACTGCTCTCACAGGAAGATCCCATCAGCCTGAGGGAAGCAAGGGAAAGCTGCAAGGTTCAAAGCTGAAACTACAGCACTAAAAATCATTCCAGTATTAAAAAAAAAATCATTCCACCTGAATTTTCCTGCTTCCCTAGGAAGGGAGTGTAAAAGCAGAGTGGAAAACAGGGAAAGGGAAACAGAAATAGCAAAGCAGAGACTGAAATATGAAAAAGGCCAAGATACTCACTTAGAAGTTAAGACGCTGAATACAAAATGAAAATAAAAAGTGCATTGAAAAGGCACAAACACAAGACAGTCCAGAGTGGTCTGTCTTTGGAAGGACTGAGGATGCAAAGGGATGAAGACTGAATGCTGTCAGTGTCCCACATGACATAAACACTCGGCAGTGTAAGATGGAAAGGGGTTTCTGCCCCGAGGTAACTCATCTCTGTGCCTCTCCCACAAACGTCACATGCCCCACCCCTAACTCCCATCCCACTAATAACACAGTGTCACTTATATTCTAAAGTTTGCAGCCTCCATTAACACCCACTCTGGCTCCCAGAACTGCTTTTGCAGTGCTGTGCTCCTGTTGGCTGCCAGGGAAATGCAGCTGTACATCCTCCAGCCAGGAATGCACCCACCCCTCATCCCCACACCACACAAGTAACCCAGGCATTCCCTGCAGAGGAGTCTGAGCTGCCCCCACATCACAGTGCTGCAGACATGGCCAGCAACCACCCAAAAATCCCAGCAGAAACCCTAAGCTCAGCGTTTCCTTTCATCACACCATGCTGAAGTCAGCTCCTCAGCATCCCACAGATGGTGAGTCAGCATCTGTTCAAAGCCCCTGGATGTTCTCAGGTATGTTTTTATTCTCATCACCTGTGAAAGGATGAAAGAACCAGAAAGGAAGCATTTGATCACTTTATACCTTATCACTTGCAGGCCATGTCTTTATCCTTCCTGACTAGGCAGGTAAACTCAAGGTAATCCCCTCCTTCACTCCTCTCCTTGGGGTTTGAATCCTGCAGCCCAGGAACACAGAACAGCAGTAGCCTCTTCAGGTCTCACTAGTTTTTTGATTTTCTAACTCATTTTGTCACTCTTGGGCCCCTTGGTGATGCCTTAGGGCTGAGTTTGGTCTTCAGCTGCAGCAATCACCAGAGCCTGGCTAGGCTGGGTACCAAAACAGGGAAATATTATTTCTCTATTAATACGTTAATGACTCTGTCCTGACTGCTGTGAGCACCAAATGATTTCCCTCCCAGTCTGAGAGATGGAAGAGAACTGACACATTATTTTTCTGCACAATAATGCTGTCATCAGCCTTAAGTTTAGGCTGCTTCTGAAAGGAGTTATTACTCTGCAAAAATGAAGCACAGTGCTGCTGCTGCTTCTCTCTGTTAATTACCATCAACTGGTTTCTGCAAAAATACCATGCCATAAATACAGCTAAAATGGTGGTTTTCTGAGGCTTCCCTTCAGAATCCATCCATTTAACAAGGCACAGACAGGAAGGAAGAAGAGTCTGTGGGGAGCTGATCACCTGAGACAGTGCCAAAATCTCCATCAGTTGCTGCAGTTTAAAGGAAGGTTTATGATACTCTGAGATGTAGTGCTCCTGACTGGAATTCCTGTTCCCAAGAGGCACAAGGCTGCCTGGTACTCTTCTTTCATACCACTGCTGGCTTTTAGCAGGTTTAATCCTGCTTCTATGAAGGGCAAAACTCTGAAGGGTTTCTAACACTAAAGACAGAGATAAATTAGGAAATTACAAAAATCAAATAGTGTGCTGAGCATTTAAAGAAAAAAACAAAGATTACTGACTCTGACTTACTCTGAAGTAAGAGATCAAACTTGCTATAGGTTTGTAAGGTTGCTCACCACCAGCATCACCTGAGCCAAGAAACAGCCTTTATCCTTTATCCTTTAGGCACTTAGTTAAAGTAATTATACTGATTGATTTTTAAACCATTTTTCTAATCAGTGGATTAATTCTGATACAATGTATTTCAGCTTTCATTATGATGCTGCAAAATGCCCTCATCTGCGATTTGGAAAGAATTTAGAATGGGTAATGAGTTTGAGTACAGTAAAAAGAAAAGAAATGTATTATAAGAAAGAGCAAAGCAGGCCACAGGGACAAATAGAGCAGTTTTCCTGCTGGCTTTTGTAGGGAAATACTATTAAAATTGATAACTGATCACACACTGTGCGTGTATGCTGCCTTTTAACAAATTTGAGCAGATTTTAACAGAAATGCTATGATCTGCAGTGACCTGCTGGGATACAAATCAAACCTATGGCTGCTGGCTGTGGGCCAGGCAAATTCAAACCATGCGACAAGGCCTCTTCTACATTTTATTACTGCTTTTTTTTTTTTAAATCCCAGGTTTCTTTAGGAGAAAAACCCTTTGCACATCTCCCAGGAACAGCTTGCCTTAGGGTAACAAATGTGCTGTGACACTAAGCTGGTGTAAATCAAGGAAAATTAATTGATTAATGGAGCGATGCTATTTAATATTATTTATCTTATTGCTTCTATGATTTGAGAAGAAATTATTTGGGTTCTTGCTTTAGGTCTGTTACAGGCTCATTTTGACAAGAATATAAGAACCCACTATTTCCAGTTCTGACATTATGTGTTTTAACATGGCATTTCCCCAGCATTTTCCACTGAGGCTGTTGCAAGGCCATGACTGAACTAACACCAGAGCAGAGAGGCCATGAATTACTGCTGAAATACACTGAGGCTTCAGCACAGGCTAGGATTCTGCATGGGTGCTTGGAGAAAATCCCTCTTGGCAGCTGCTGTAGTACCTGGGGCTGTTTCCAACATCTCCATTCCTGGCCTGATGTAATTAGAGGGCACACAACTGGCTTAAGCTCCTACAAGTGAGTGCAAATGCTTTATTTAAAGATCAGCCTCAGACTCCTAAAAAAACAAATCAATTACCAAAACCTTTTACCTTGACTTTCACCTGGACTGGCAGATGAGTCTCAGACTGGAATTACCATTGCTAGCTGGATCTCAGCTCTTTGTTGTGTGTTCTTACATCCAGCAGTTTGCCCCAGCGACAGGAGGAACACCAAGGAGTCCAGTCAGTCCCTGTGATCCTGTTAGGGTCAGTCAGCTGTCACTTCCTCAGAAGCCTTTCCAAGGAATGAGGGGCACAGAAGGCAGGCCCTCCAGGAGAATTCTCTGCAAACAGAAATCTGCTCCAGCTGCTCCCAAGGCGCTGCAGAAATCTCAGCAGAGCTGGAATAAACTTGGAGGTTCCCAAGATTTCCAGGGGCTGCCACTGCAACAGCAGGAATACAGCACGTCAGGAGTTTTATCCCACAAAATGGGAGCCAGAACTGCCTGACTCATCACAAAACAGGCTTTTCCATTGAAAAACCATGAGTAAGTGGGGAGAGTTTTTCTGGAAGTCTGCATTTCTTCCCATCCAGCCAGACAGCTGAGCTAGGACTTTCAGAATAATACTGAAATTAACTTCACCACACAAAGAGAAGATAATAATTATCTGATTATTACAGTACTGCATGCTAGCGTAATTATTAGATCTTTTAAATCCAAGCCCTCAAACCTTGACTAGCTTCAGGTGGATTTTTGAGAAGCAGCAACGTTTTATCTCATCCCAGTCAGAGCCTTATTCTGATCCCAATCCCAGTCTCTACCTCATGCTTACAAACACTGTTTCTTAAGGCAGCAAATAAGTCATCTTCCTCTGCAAGGTTTGTGTTCTTCACCTTCTCACCCATTCTGCAGCTTTCTTGCAGCTACTTCTGGATCTGGCTTTGATTTTAAAAGAATTTGAAAATGTACATTCATTAAATTGCATTATTAAAAAATGCTGCTTCACAGCTTGTATGAGATCTCCTTGTTCCTGAATTAGCATTAGGAGAACACAAAAGAAAACCTCATAAGAAAACCTTAATTTTAACAGCAATTGGCTTTTGACACCTCTTCTCAAAAAAGCCTTTGATTTGCCACCATTAAAATATCTGCCCTTAAGGTTTCTTCCTGTAACTGACAAAGCTGGAGATGGGGTGAGAAGATGCTTCAAAAGTCCTTCTAAAAATTAAAGAAAACCTTCAACAATTCCTAACATCCACATATTCTCTTCCTCTTGTACTGCCAAGTAATATATGTTGAAAACTCAGAATGAAGTGAAGGTATTCAAGGTCTAGCTAGGTAAAATGTTTTTGAAGAAATGAACAAAACCCAAAGTTTTCTAAGAAAAGAACAAAAAACAGAGTTCGAACAAGAAAGAGATTTCCAGGGCATCCAGAGTCAGTCTAACACTGATCCTGCTGACTCCAAGCACAGAAATATGAGGCTGAGGGGGAATGCTTTGGAAATCCCACCACAGCATGCAAATTTTGTGGGAGAAACATATAACGGATGTCTGTCAAAAGCAGAATGAAAGAATGCATTCTGCATTTCAAGGCTTGAAGGAAAAAGCTTTTATGGGCTGAAAAGAACAGAAAGTAAATTTGGCCAACCAAATTGGAGAGAGGAGTGGATTTTTGTTTGTTTGTAACTGGCATGGTTTTTCAAGGAAGGAATCTGGAGAATATTAACAGTTATGCCTAAATCTACGCTGGAAGCATTTTTGTCATTTTAGAGCCAAAAACAGCCTCTTGCCAAAACCTGTAAACTGCCTTTTAAAAAAGGAAAAGAACAAAAAAAAAAAAAAGCACCTTTGAAAAAGAATTTGCAATTCTCATGGCAGGCAATCATCAGCTCCAATTAGTCCCTGGCAGGGGAATGTGCGCAAGAGCGATAGACTCGGTGCATCCAAAAATGTTTAGTCTAGACTGAGCCCCGCTGGAATTGTCTGCAGAGCAGCCCTGGATCCCTGACAGCCATCTCTGCTGGCCACAACCAACACCACAGCGTGGATGCTGCTCCAGGCCTCCATCCCAGAGCTATTCCCCTCCCACACCCACAGGCACTCTGCTAAAAGCTGCTGATGGCTGCAGGTATTCCAAGCCTGGCTAATGAACACAGGTAATGGTCCCCCTATACCCCAATCATCAGTACAGTGAGTATGTGAGCCAAACCCAAAATAATAAACCCAGAAAAACATGTTCAGCTGCCTGACAGCAGCCAGAAGCCACTGTTGCCAAAGAGAAAAGAGTCTGGAGCTGCTCTTTCTAAAATGTTGTCAGCACAATTAATTCTGAAATATGCTCTGAAAACGTGGAACGTGGCCCATCTGCCACGGCTCCCCACGTGTATTTAATGATTAGTGAGAGGCAGGAGTACAAACTCGGTGTTTCATCTCCAGACCCAGCTTCTCTGTGCAGAGGATTCAGCCAGGAGTTCAGAATTTCATCCTTCCCCAAACTCAACCCTAAGTGGCATCTTCAGCAGAACAGAAACTACACAGTCACCAACTGACTCCTTTGCCACCAGCCCCATCACAACCACCAGCACAACGAAGTAAGGCTGCATTATTATTTGTCTTTCCTTGCACTGGAAATTGGTCACTGGCATTAGAGAGATAATCTGGTACTTCCATTCCTTCAGCAAAGCAAGAAAGTGATGCTATGCCAAGTGTGAATGCCTGGCAGCCTTTTTTTACATGTATTGCTTGAATGGCAATTCAGAGCCAGCTCCAAGTTTTGCAGCACTTTTCTCATGACTCTGAGTCCAATCTAACGATAACCTAACACTGGAGAAGTTCAGTTAACTCAGGTCCATACCTGAAATCCAAGAATACACATTCAGATCAATCTACAGATGGAGCCACAGGAACTGAGGGGTCTGAGAAGCTGTTACATCCAGCTCTCATTTCCAATTCTCCAGGACTTAAAATATTATTTTTCCTTTCACTTCCAACAGCAGCTTGGTCTGCTAAACAAGGCCAGGCTGCTGTTTTACACACTAGCAGGCCCATGCACTTAACCAAATGGCCAGAACATTTTCGCAAAAGATAAGGAAGAAATAATATACAAGGATACACAGGTTTACAAAAACTGCCTCTCAAACCTGTGGCAACTTTGGTAAGAGCAGTATTAGATCAGTTCAGAACTCTGGGAATTTTATCCTTCATGAGGTAAAATAATTTTCACTGGATGCACATATATCATTGTACTTGCTGTGCTCCCACCAAACCATGACCTTAACCTGTGGTAACTTTGCTAAATTTTACCCTAAAGAGCTTAGATAATTACATGCATAAAATAAAAGTAATAAAGAAATAAAACAAGCCCTGAATTCCATTTCAGCATTTTGACAGATGAAGTTCTTTCACTTACGAGCACTTCTCTGCTCCCATTCAAAGGTGTCGCCAGGTGGACACAAGAATCCCAGTTAATCAAGGAGCCACATCTAATTAAAGTATCACAGCAGCCACCCATCCCCATCTCTAAAGAAGCCAGAGCAGATGGAGTCCCCTGGGATTTAAGAGTCCATGAAGGAAAAAAAAAAGTACATCTTGAAGCAATCAGGCAAAGGATTGTAAATTCTGATTTCAAGATAACCATTGGCAAATTAAGTCTATTAGTTAAACAAACCTTCCTGAGGAAACAATACCTCATTTTTTAGGCTTTCTGTGCTTATCCACTTGTCCTGGCCCAGGACAGCTTCCACAGGCAGCTGGTCTCATGTTTTGGGATAGACTCTGCCCTTCTTTTTCATACTGGTGCTGTGCCCCAGCCTCTGCTCACACCCACCCCTCAGAGAACATCTTGTTCTAGAAATAATGCAGGTTCAGAGAGACCTTCAGAGCCTGCCACATAAACACTGAATTCTGCACTATTCAGCATTGTTCCTGTACCAGCTTAAAAGGAGGGATAAAGGAGATGTCATAGGAATCAAAGCTCTCCAAGCTTTGTCCAGCAACAGAACAGACTCTGAGGATGTACACAAAGTTCAAATGAATTAAGGACTGGAGTTTGTATTCTCCTGAATAGCCAAACCAAAATGACAAAAAGCCCCTTTGAAGACTGAAGAAATGCAGGAAACCAGGAAGGCTACTCCTCCTGTGCTTCCAAGGTTGTCAAAACCAGGAGTTGTTAGAAATCTTGCTCACCAGCAATTTCCAGCATGATTTCTCACTGAATACATTTAATCCAGAGTCAACTCCTAAATTATAGCTTGTTTAAATATCTGTAACAAATACAAAATAGCTTAAAATCTGCCATAAGCCTTAGAATTACCTTTTCCATGGAGCAGTTAGAATGTCCAGCCCAACATGAATATACTTTCCTGTGGAGTATCTGTAAATTGGACAGCAGATAAGCTAAAACTGGCCACCCATCATTCAAACAGGTTCTGGGATTTGCTGTGTCTCTGCAGCACAACCCAGAGCACTGCAGAGGGGATGGGCCTTGGCAGTTTCTCTTTGAATCCCTGTAAATAACAGTTATCTTTCCATGTGGAACACAGTGCTTTAAAAATGGAAGAGGAGGAAAAACCTGGTTTGGTTTTTCCTACAGCCCTGCTCAACTTCAGACCTCCCACATTCCCATCCCTATCCATACTCAGACGTCAATAGGAACAACGCACTGTCATATTCCAGTCATATTTCCAAAAGTCCAAAAGACAGTGAGTCTGCCTCACTCCCCTCTTCAGCCAGTATAGAAACATTCTTGCTGCAAGGTCTGGTTAAAATCCAGTGTTTATAGACTTTAAAACAACAACAACAAAGCCATTATCTGACTCCAGCCACAGGAACATCCTAAATGCTAAACACAGTGAAAAGGGCCATCCTGTTTTCATTTATTAATAGCAACAACATCTGCTCTTGATGAAGTGACATTTTGGTGCCAGCAATGCAGAACATGAGTGAAATGCAATGGCAATGCCACAAGTTTCATGTTGGTTATGGAGAAGCTCCCCAGGTCCCAAAATCCCAGCAAACCCATGCTTTAAGCTCTTTTCTTTCTGACTTGGAGCATCAGGGTGCTTTGCAAGCTGGAGGAAAAATCGCTCCTGACCATGTCCCAGTTCCTTTCAACAGGCTCTGCACAGATTTTCCTGCCAAAATGAAGATTGCATCCAACAGGGAAAATCACACATATGCCACACCTATGGAAACCAGGGACGTGGTTCATCCAAAAACCAGCACCACTCTCCACACTGGGAATAAACTTCCCCAGATGCAGAGGCCTTAATAATATTTCTAATATAAAAGTATGTCTTTGTTTCCTCTGTGCTACTCAATTCTGTTCTGTGTTTATAGGGCTCCTTAGCAGGGCAGAGGTCAAAGAAAATGAGAATTCATTCAGGGAATCATTTCATTCTCACAGAGTGTTTTACTGAATGGGATGGAAAAAGATGGAAATGGATATTCCCAGAGGACAGCGATGCAATATTCTTGCATGCACTGATGAGTATCTCAAGAACACAATCCTTAGCAGGAAATATTAATTTTTCTGTGGCTAAACTGAAGTGGTTACTCTTTTGAGGACTATGAGAGGAATAATTCAGATTGAGATTTCTTTCATGCTCATTTTTTTCTTCTTTTAAAGTAAAAAATGCAAAATAAACACTTCATATCTGTTGGGTGCAATAACCTCGGTATCTGCAGGATTTCCCATGTTCAGCATCACATTTCTGAATCTATCACTTCTTCAGTTGCCATGCCCTGCCTTTGGGGTACCTCAGGGTGCTCACATACCTGCACTGCAGCTTTGAGGACCATATGGCCCCTCACTGAAGAGGACAACAATTAAAAGCATGCTTTAGTTCCTAAGAAAAATGTTTTTCACACAGGGGGAACTTAGGGTGTGGACTCCCTGTAAAAAGCAGACTTAACTTACAACACACCAGTTCAGATGAAATAATCAGAGTTCTCTATATTCCTTTGTGGCAAGGAGTGAGAAAAATGGTTAATCAAATTTAGAGTCAAGGACTGAACTCTCAAAGTTCTGAAATATTTTTCCAAAACTTAGCGTAAAAATTAGACACCACTAAATCAATAATTTCTCAGATTTATGTGGGCATAATAAAGTGCAATTTCTCCTTGTTCCTGTGACTATGAACTTCAGAAAGAATCAAGCAAGCAAGGTGGTCAGAGCAGGACCTGCCCTGCCAGGTGAGGTTTTGCAGGGATTCTACACAAACCCTCAGTGCCAAAGCTCCTTGGTTTGCCTGGATGCAGCTCCTCAAGGGACATTTCAGGAAATGTCTTCTGATCTCAGAGCAAGAGAAGAATCAGAGGTAAATTGGTTTGATTTGCTGTTATGGCTGCTGGCATACAAAAAAAAACCCCAAATGTTAGCACACCTGCAGAACCACTCACCTCCCTAAAACTGGGGCATAAAAGTCATGGTGTTCATTCAGAGGATGTTCTGAATGTTCCCCTCAAAACCCCAAAAATGGGTAAATATAATCACAACATGCTTCACTGTACAGATGGACTAAGGCAGATTGGAGAAGTTCACAAATTCTACCAATTCTCCTCAGGTTTGCTAGCCGTGCCTCCACCATGCTACCCCTTCCCAGAAACTCCAGCATGTTGCCATGGGAGGAGAGGAAGGAAAAACCTGGATGAATTAAAACTCCAACCAACCAAACCAAAAAACCCACCCAACACACTAGAGGAGCCCTCCCTCTGCTCTCCTGATAATCCCACAAGGAAGCAGCCAACACATCATATCCTATTCGTGGATATGATATCAAACATATCAACACATCACGTCCTATTCCTGGAGGACTTTCCTCTCTCCAGCTGTGAGATCCATGACCACTCTCACCTCTGTCAATGAAACAGCAGATCAAAAAGGATTGTCACAATGCTGCCTTTCAAAATCTTCTCCTAAAAATAAGAGGAAAGTGGACACTCTTTGGGAATGTCAGTCACTTCTGAGAAAAAGGAATTCCTCCCTGATAATGTACACTCAGACCCTGATGCAACTGAAGTGATTCCAGGTCCACAGCTCCTCAGTGCCCCTGGAAAATGGACAGGTCTGTACTTCCTGTGAGAATTCTTCCCCTTACAGTTTCATAGGAGGAAACTCCAATCCAGGAAAAATGGACCAGTTTTATATTTCTGAATATAGTTCCAGAAATTCTGAGATCTCTAAAATTAATTTTTTTTTGTGGTTTCTTAAAAAAATCTTGATTTATAATAGTTAATGTACAGATACTACTAATAACAAAAAACTCCTTCATCCAAAAAATAGGAAAAAAAATGATGTTCCTAACTGAAATAAACCAAAATATTTAAAAGCAGATGAAGTGCTTTTAAACAACTTTGAGAGCCATGTTTTTGTCCTTACAAGCCTCTGACATGGGAGGTTTGCCTGTGGTGTGAGTCCCTGCAAGGCAGATTTAGCTAGCTGCAAGAAATCCATGGAGTTAGCTGCTCATCTTAAGATTGTCCAGACTCTAATGGCCTGGAAACACACAGAGCAGTTTTGCAAGATCAGATTTTTCAAAGGAAAATTCCAGTACTGATTGTGTTTCAAGCTGGCTGGAAATCTCTCCAGCACAGATTATTTCATACTGGTTTAATAGTTTGAGTTTCAGCTGAAATCTGGAATTTCAAAAGGGTATTGCAGACCTGAAAATTCTGCTCAAAAATCAGAAAGCCCTCAGATTTGGGTGTGATCTGAGCGGTGACAAGAAACACACAAAACTCATCTACTTCCCAGTATTTTTGCCTGTCATTTCACTTCCAAGCTCTGCTTCAGGATGGAGGAATTTATCTTAACACTGTGATGCCATTTTGCACCATAAATATTGAAAACACTTATGAACTTGACCTCAAGAGCTGTCAGCAGAGTGACAATCTTCTAAAGGTAGATCTGAGAAAAACTGGCAGTCCTCAATGCAAAATCTCTGCAAGTATCCTTAACAGTATTTTTTTTCCCCATATAACAGGGTTCTACTGGATTGGAAGATATTCTTTGGAAATTATACACTTATCCACAAACAGAATTCTAGATCATCAGAGTTTTTCCATCATTCATGAAAAAGAGGTCAAAATGAAAAGAAAGTATTTTTGACTTAGACATCTCAAAAATCCAGCAACAAAGAATCCAAGCATTCTCTTTGCTTCAAAAATATGAATTCATAGGCTTTACTGAGCAGGCAAAGCTTCATTTCAACAGCTAAAATTTTACAGTACCTCCGGAAAAAGAGTTTCAGTTGCACAGGGTTACAGCCAGCTCCTTTCATCTCTGACCCAGAAGGCACAACTCCACAATGGGGCAGCTGCCAGAAAAAAGCTGCAGAGGCAAGAAATCAATCCATTGGGATTCCAGGAAAACACATTTTATTCGGTAAATAGCACTGTCTGCAAGCCTCCTTTCAAATGACGAAGCTCTGCTCTGAGGATATGTACAAGTCACACGTGCACCTATAGCAGAAGTGTTGGAGGAATTTGCCAAGCTGTGTCAGAAAATTTGGCTGGGATAATTATTGAGCAAAGCCACCTTAAAGCAGCACAGAACGCACCCATTGTGCTCCTTATGCATAATCCCCCCACCTGCTTCTCATCTCGCAGGGACTCTGGGGTGTGTGACAGCACAGAGTGAGCAGAGGGAAGGCAGGGCTTGTGCTCAGGCATCCTGCAATGCCAGTAAAACCCAAGCCCTGCAGAACATGCTCCTTGGGACAATTTCAGGAGCACCATCCATCTGTAAAGCACGAGAAGATGGGCTGTGCAACAAGCACGGAAGCCGTTTGAAAAATCCACTCCTGCATATGTGACAAAAAACAAACAATAAGATGCTACTTAATAGTTTAGAACATCTAAAGGTAGTATATTAGAACATCAAACAATTTTTCCAGACTTTTTCTACTGACATTTAAAACTACTTATCAGCCAATTTTTCTACGTTTTTCTGGAGACAGAAGTTGAGGCTGCTTGGGAATACAGGGGAAGAAGAACAACAAGAAGGCTTGTGCTCTTACAAAGGAAGAGTTAGTGAGATTTTCAGTCATCCCTAAGTATTTCACGAGGTTGGATTTTATTGTGCTTGAAACAATACTAGCCCATCAGCATCTCTGGTTTGGCAATACAGACTGGAGCTGGGCATCAGATAAAGGGCTGAGGACTGCAAGGGCACAGTTTTCCACAGGAAATTAGGCACTGCTGCTCAGGCAGTGAAAGAAGCCTGGCCCACACCTTCCGTGGTGCCTGGCAGCTGCTGGAAAGCACCCAAATATCACCTCTCACTGATGCAAATGGACAGAGAACACAGCAGCAACATAAACAAACCATCCTCGAAAAGCTGCCCAATATGCAGCAAAAAAAAACTCCAAAAACCCTTTTTTTTTAATGCACAAGCTGATACCAATCCACAAGAGTTCCCCTTTCAGCAGCTGCCAGGATAAATTTCCCCTTTGGGCAGACGGTCCAAAACCTGAGCCCACTGTCCATGAGAAATTGCAGCTTGACTTGAGCACACACTGAAAACCCCCGGAGAATTCTGCCCAGGGAAATGAATCATTCTCAGCACCTCTGCTGAGGCACTCTGTCCCTCCAGCCCTGACCTACATACTGCACACACAGTGCTTCAAAACAACCTGACATTTCAACCAAAACTCCCCAGCTGCCTGCTCCCTCCCTGCACTCCCAGCCCATTCACTGTCTGCCCTTCAGATAAGGATATTTAATATTAATTAATTTAAATAACTAATATTTAATGGTGCCCCAGGACCGTCGTGGTCTCCTCGGGATTTTTTGCACCCTGGGGTTGTCCTGAACACTGGAGATGTCACCCGGTGTGGAGTTTGTTACCCACCAGTGGTGTTACAAAGCACGTAGGAAAGGTGGTGGGCAGTGGACAGGGAAGGTTTCAAACCAACCACAGAGTCCTGGAATGGTTTGGGTTGGAAGGCACCTAAAAGCTCACCCATGCCATGGGCAGGGCCACCTTCCACTAGACTAGGCTGTACCAAGGCCACCCAAAGCAAGTGTCACACCCACCTGGTTTTTTGAAGTTTCCTTCAGAAGAGGGGTTGCCCAGACAAGAACTTCACCAGGTAGCACAGAACCCCCGTAAATTGAAACAAATTTTTCAAACAAATTTTAAGGTAAAGCAAAGCTGATTAGAGAAACCTTTCCTGATGAGTAAATCAAAGAAAATGGGCACAGGGCAAGGGGAATTAAGTTAAAGAAACAAGTCTCTTTACTTCGAATAATGGCAAGTGTCAGAATGTTGTGATTTAAATTTCATTTTAGTTTTTCACACCGACACAGAAAAGTTACTCACTGAAAACCCCGTGCCTTGAGCATTTGTGAGCAGTAACAGGAAGACACATCATCTCTCTGAGCAACTGGTCTTCCAAATTACCAAGTACCAGCACTTGCAGACCTCGTTCTGCCCACAGAGGGATATGGGAGATACCTTGGGACACCTGCAGAGGCTTTTCTTGGGAAGGGAGGGGCACTGGGCTGTGTCTCTTATGAATGATGAGACACTAAAACTTCACACGCTTACATTTCCAACTGTGCCCACTGCAATATCAAACAAGTATGGTCCCAGTGTTAGTGGGGAGAAAGGTGCACTCCTGAGAAATCACTTTTCCCTCCCTTCAAACAGTTAACTGCAAAATCCTGATGCACCAGGACAGAGGAGAGAATCCACTATGGAGCGTCTGTCCAATGCTCTGCTCACTCACCATCTCCCTCTTGGTTATCATTTCATCCTCACACTGCTGTTTTGGGATTTATTACAGGATAATTCCTACTGCTTTACCTTTAACTTGCAGAGAGAGCTGCTAAGGGGCAAACCTTAGTGTACCTACAAAGGTACAGCGTCTCCTCTTGTGTCCCACACCCCTCTCCCACAAAAAGAAGGCATCACTTGAAGCACTAGCACTCAGAGCAAGAGCCATGTTTTCCAGAACTGTTTCATTCCCTTTGTTTCACCATTATTAAAAAACGTGTGGCACACTCCATCTGCAGCCCTTGTGCTCATCACCTTCCCCAGATTCTGTGCTGTGAGGAGCATCAGTGTGAGAGCCCAGAGTTTTCCCGATGAGGGGAGAGCACACAGCCCTGCTCCCACCCCTCCCTGAGCGCCCAGGGAATGTTCCAGAGGGAAGCCCTGCTGCTCCATGGCAGGGGCAGCTGCTGTGAAATTGCTGCATTCACACCAACAGTGACCTTGCACGTAAAGCCCGGGCAGGGAACAACACCCTGTGTGCAACATTTGCCCTTAAATACCTGAGGGTGAAAGTGCAACAAAATGAAAGCTCTATAAAGAGTTTTGATTTTAATAGCCTCAGTTACTAAGTTCAGTTCTCTGGAGATCTGGCAGGCTTTCCCGGAGTGTACTGGGATATCTGAAACCTCTTTTGTTCTCTTTTTCTATTTTCTTGAGCTTAGCTATTTGCAATCATCAATGAATAGTGGCAAAACATGACATTTAGAATTAACCCTGAAATCTTGGAACTGTCTGTTGACTGAAAAAAACCAATGCAGAATGTTTCAGTCCTCAAGCAGAGAATCTTTAATCCTCTTTTAATAACTAGGTTTCACTGTGTCAACACATGATATTGTATCATATCAATCCCTTGATGGCTGCTCCAAGGGCATAAGAGTTTTTTACTTCAGTGTTTCCCAAGAATTTGATATGTGCTCATTTTACTGGAATTTGCATTACTATCTTTCATCAATTACAAGTTATCTGCTCATTGCAAGGAGTACAAATGGTTTGGAGGCCACAGACCCAGAGCATTGTGATTTAAATAGAAAACAACCTGAAGACCTACTCTGTCTATTTTTCACAAAGTCACCTAAAGCCTTGTCTCTCCCAGGTGTGTTTTCATGTCCAGGCAGCACAGCTCTGCCCTGCCTAAGGTGGAACCCCAGGTATTCCAGCCCACACCATGCTGCCCAGGCAGTCAAACAGCATGGAACAGGTCCAAAGCCAGTTTCGATCCACTTGATTCTAAGTGCGCCCATCACCAAAACATGCAAATAAAATGGGATACAAACTCTGCCCTCACTCACGTGATATTTGAATTCCTGCTTTATCTAGCAGATCTATTTTTAAACAACTTTTTATTGAAAGAGGCTTCTTATCAATAGCAAAATGTAGCAATGGTGCAAAAAATCTGAAAATGTGTTTCTTAAACTGACAAATACCAATATTTTTGTCAAATTCTGGTCTACTTTGTCTAATTCTGTTATAGTCTGTTGCCCTGAAGTGGCAAAATCAATGGAAATTGCCTGTTAAGTGCAGAAGTTCCAACAGATCAGCTCATTTAGGGCTGGGTTGGACTCGATCTTGAAGGTCTCTTCCAACCTAGTGATTCTGTGATTTTATCCTTATGCACAACAGGACCTTTTCAACAGACCTATCTAGGCTGGGAGGAATGAAAGCAAGATGCTGTTCATGGGATTTAAAAAGGCTCTGTAGAAATTATAAAACCTTGACAAATCAAACCACTAATTAGACTGTGCAGGTTTGAACGCCATCCCACAAAACCTTTTCCTAAGGATCTAGTTTCCTCCTAGATTTGCTCCAGCAATGACACAGAAAAGACTGTCCATTTCTCTTTATGCTAAAAGCCTTCTCAAACGAGAATCCTTGAGGAAATATTATCTAAACTGAGGGAAAGCCATTTTTAGGGAGGATGAGACTGTAAGCTTCACCAGGTTCACCATACAGGATGTGTGACAGCAGTGTTTCACCTTTGCAAATATCCTACAGCCATGAGGAGGTGCTGGGTCTGGGAACACATTCCTGAGGGGCAGACAAAGCTTTGTCCGTATCTGCTGTGCCAGCCCAGCTCCTGCTTCTCCAGGATCAACAGGAAGAATACCTGAGAAAAGCAGGAGTGCAGGCAGCTTGCATGTTTGCAATAATTTTGATAACAAACCTGCAATCTAAATAAAATCGCTCTCAAGATTTGGGGTATCAGGAGAAGAGATGCTGGTCTCACCTTTGCTGGGACCTTTTCCTGTGTAAAGGACATGAAGAGTCTCCAAATATTGCTGTGGGGCTTGATGACAAATTCTGAATTGGTTTGGTGCTCAGTTTCTAATGCAGCAGAGAAAAGGTATTTGCATTAGTCACACCTGAACTCCATTTCCCTCCTGCAATGTGTCTGTCAGGCATCGTTAAAGGCCCTCACAGCTCACAGCTGTGCCCAGCTCCATCGCTGACCCCACACAGAAGGCACTGGTGTGTTTGACAGAGCACGGGCACAGCAGTGAGCAGGAGCTCGCTCTGCCCCATCTCCTGGCACTCCCACTCCGCAGCCAGATGCAGCTCCACACGCTTTGGCACTGTGGGCTGCTGGGCACTGGGCACAGCTCATGGTGCCACCTGGGCTGGCCTAGTTTGCACTGAGCTAGGGAAATATAATGATCACATTTTCCAGCGTTACTCGAGCTGATCCCCAGAGTAGCAAAGTTTCCGCATAAAGCAAGCAGCACTACTTCATATCCTGCCAGTCCTTGCAGATGGTACAGCTGAGAGCAGCAGTGCTCAAGTGATGAGCATCATTCTGAGAAGGAATCATTTGCTACAAGCCTTTTCACGTTTTACCTCAGGCTGGTGTCAGCCTCAGGATAAACAGATGCATCCATCACCCTAAATATAAAAGTAATTTGCATGAAAGAAGTGTATTTTTGATAGTTGAAAGCTGACAAAGAATTTACTATTTATAAAATAAAAATATAATTTTTCTTGTATACCCGAGAGAAATGAATAGGAAGAAATAAAGACCAGACTAGCAGCACCTACTATTAACAGGATGCTTTATTTCTTTACTCTCTAAAGGTCACACACCCAACAAACCTTGAACTTCCAGTTGACTGGCCTTTGTGGAGGTTCACGAAACTCAGGGACTTTGATTTTAAGCAGTGCTTAAACCAGATGTACACCCTATGGAAGAGTGGGGGAGATGGCTGAGCTGGGGTGAGATAACACTGGTTCTCATCACATTTAATTGCTAAAAACCATCTTGCATTTATCTTACAGGGAGGGGAAGGAGAGGTCACCCCTGGCTTTTCCATAAGATTCCTACTTCCTCTTCCAAAGCACGGCACTGTCTTGTTTCCTGCTGGGTTCCATCATCCCATGAGGCCTCCATGCTGCACACACAGTCAGGAACAGATCCACTGGGAGATTTTGGGGTGATCCCTGCTACACAAATGCACGCTACTATGGCCAGTGTTTAATTTCAAACATGTTTTTCTAAGAAATAACTGAGGCACTGGGGAATGCTGGAATCAAGTCAGAACATGAGATCCATGGAAAGTTTGCCAACCCTAGTAGCAAGCCGAGCGAGAGCCAGGTCTGGCATCTAAAAGGATTGTTTTTCACTCTGATAATAGCAGTGAGAATGAGAATTGGTCCATCAAGTCCAAACCTGGCAATGGTTCTCGTGGCCCTGGTGGAACGCAGACTTCTCATGGTCTATGAATGCAACGCATGCTGAAAAAGGCAAACAACTGACATTTGATCCCATCTCCGGGTCTGACACGGAAAATTAAAAGCCTCCCACGTGGGTCTTGCTTGAAAAGATGGACAGGAAGGCAGGGAAGAACTATGTACAAACAGTGGTGGGCCCCATTTTGAGTTGGAGACATCTCCATATCTCTCCTCCGTGGTACAAATCCACGTTGGATTTCCAGCTCCTGTTGAGCACTGGCTGCTCCAGGAAATGAGAAGAACAGAGTATGGGCCTGGGCCCTGCTGGAATCCTGCTACCTATGGGTACCTACCTTCCTGTGGTTGACTTTGCAACATAGGAAAGCAAGGCATAGAAAATACAAACCAGGTATGAGAAACGGCACCTGTTTTCTGTCAGAAAGCGAGCCAATGCCTGTCACCAGAGTTTGTCAACATTACCAGGAATTAAAATCAGGCCTGTTTGCAACTCTTTACATCAAGAAACAAACACCCAACTCAGAATCAGATCTATAAGGTTCATAGACAGAGGTACAGCGGGATTACTGCACAGTTACAGGGAATTTCATGAGCACATCCCAAGAAGCTCCTGTCCACAGGAGAGACATGGTAACTGTCAATATGGACATTCCCATTTCATTCCACCCATTAAAAACCCCTCAATACTGACCCCTAAGGACATGTGGCTGGTTCACGGACACCGCAGCCACAGCAGCTCAGTTGCAGTGAATTTCCAGGACGGAGGCAGCCAGATTTCTCTCCTCCATCTTTGATCCCCTTAGGGCAGCTGGGAGCTGCCTGTGACGGGCCATGACATGAGCGATGTGGTTGTCACTGGCAGCTCTCTTTTGATCTTGGTGACATAAGGCAAGACTGAAGTGGGTGCTGCCAATGCTACAAAGCCACATTTTGAACCTGTTTTTCTCTTACAAAGTCAAGGCAGTGCTAGATTCCAGTGGCATGGGGCCTTGTCCAACCCTACATTCCCTGGGAGATAAGGAGGGCATTGACTGGGCTTGGAACTGCCCAGATGCTTCAGCCAAGAGCACAGGGAGACAGAATCAAGTTCTGTTTGTCCATTTACACGCCATCACAGAAACACTCCCTATAGGGACACACTGCCTATTAATCTAGAACAGACAACTGTGATCCAAATGTCATTTCAGCAGTCGAACAGGGAGATACAGCACAAATGATTTACAAAATGAGCTTAATGAAGAAACACATTGGGTCACAGCTGCTGTTCAGACTAGGCTGGAAGCAATCCAAAAACCAGAAGGAAGTGAGAGCATTAGTAAATTAGAAGGAGAGATCAAGAGCTTGCTCCTGTAAAGAAATCCTAGCTTTGAAATCCAAAATATCTAATCCCAACTACCAATATTTCATCCAGACCAGTGGGAGGCATCTACAAAGAGCACCTGGACTCTTTGTACACCAGCAAACGCCCACCCCAACTTTTGGGTGAGCTTGAAAAGGGCCAGCAAACAACAAAACCATGACCTCATGGCTTCTCAAACTATCCCCAAAATCAGACTTTTTAGAGTGAAGAGGAATATTAGTGCCTGAAATTGGTACAGATGGAGCACTGCCTGTCCTGTGAGGGAGGATTGGGGTCAATCTTGTTAGACATAATAGGACTTTATTCTGTATGGATGAAAAGATTCGGCTTCTACTGTTATGAGAGTGGCTAAGTGCAGTTGTGGTTTAACCAAATTCACAGGAGGTTGAATGAGGCTACAACTAGGCAGCAAACTTCCAAAGGCTGCTGGAATATTTAAGATTCCACCTCGCCTGGTGGATGCCTGCAAAACATAAATGTAATTTCCATTATGAAAAGGATTAAATTTGAAACTGCTGCTGGCTTATATAAGAATTATCGGGGCTATCAGTCCATATTATCAAGGCATAAGCTGATCACCAGCTGGGATCAGGAAGAAATCCTCTCTGCTCCAAGCCCAACACAGCTATGGTGTTGGATAATTAACAGGATATTGGGGAGAGGCAGATTAACACCTTGCTTTAAAGTACTCAGAAGTGGGATATTAGGCCAGATGGACAGTTATCTGCTCAACTAATACAACTTTTCTACTCTTACAAAAACACACCATTGCTCAACAGAAATTCCCAGTTACTCCTGGGTTTGGTGCCATATGAATCACTAACCACTTGAACCACTGACATTTCAGTGGTTTTACTACAATCTGTGGCTCCTGGGACGTCCCAAAGTCAGGATCTCTCTTGCCACCCTCACTAATCACAACTGCAAACAGGGGAAGGACTGTCTCTGATTGCTATGGCAGAGCCAGAAACAGATTCCTGAGTCCCAGGATGCACAGCCTTGGCCTGAGGCATTCCAAAATCCATCTGCACTATTGTACATTACAGCTGCTGCTCCCCTGCTCCAAAGAGCCAGCCTGAGCTGTCTAACAGAGAAAAGTTGTCCTTTTTGAGATGCTTGTGTCAAAGAACTTTGAGAGAATAAGACACAGCGAGTATTCAGCCCGCATTAAATCATTTTGGCAACAAAACTGATGAAGAAAAACACAATAAAAATGCTGCAAAGAACTTTTCCAAATGTTTCTTTGAAAGAATTTGTACACAGCCAAGAGCTGCTGGTTCCACATCAAACTCCTAGGCCAATCTGTTATTTCTTTCTTTTCATTTTCCAAAGATTTTATTGGTACCTCTAAATTTTCGAGCTTTTTATAAGGCACAGAGCGTGTCTCGCCAATGACTCTTCCTCTACAACTCTGCAAGTTTTGTTTCCAGTGTTTTACCATTATCTTGAAGTACTTAAGGTTGCAACACCTTCACATTTTGCACCATTTAACTGAGGCAAGTCTCTGCTAAATGTCTGATATGGCAGTGAAAGAGTTATCAGCTTAATTATTTACACAAAGACTGTAAGGGAAGAGTCACCAATTAGAAATTAAAATCACCTACCTCAGAATCCCAGGACTGCTCACTTCCACTTGATACCACAGAAAGCAACCGCAGTTCCTGTTTCTTAAAAGAGAAATGTGTTAAAGACTTCAATTTCACCTTTTCAAGATGGAAGAGGCTCCAGTAAGGTTGATTCATTCCAGACCATCTCACTGATATTATTGCTAATTGAGACCTATGTCCTTCACATTCATTTTAGGCAACTGAAAGAGCAATTTTATGTTTTAAAAAGATAAAACTGAAGCCAAAAACTTTCAGCTGCTTAAATCTTTTTTGGCTGTTCAGTTCCAATGAGAATTTCCTATACCTGGGGTTTGAGTGGTAATAAAACTATCAGGACTTCATCAGAAATCTGATTCAATTTTGTCGAAATAACACTTGCCTTTAATTCTGTATGAAACAGGACAAGTGTTTTCAAGCTACATTTGCTTCTAGGAAAACTATTTTTTTTTTCTTAGCACAAAATAAATATCTGCTTATTGCTATTTTATCTGAAAAAATGCTTTCAGAAAAAATGCTTGGGAAATATTCAGGAACTGTCATGTAATGTAAGACTTTTCCAAGGTATGCTGGAAGTTTCAGAAAGCTCCAAGCTGCTCTGGGTCCCGCAGCCTCCAGCAGGCTGGGAAATGTACTCAGGGAAAGGCATCCTGCATGCAGTGCTGGGAAAGGTTAGCCCTTAACCACAGGGCAGGATGGACTGGACAGGCAAAGTTCATTTCAGAAGCTGAAGAGATGAAGCCACGTCACACTTGAGCTGCACTTCTGGGAGCTGTCCTGACCGGTCCCTAGGCTGTGTGAGCTTTCCCTGAAGCAGTTCAGCAGTTCTTCACAGGACCAAAGCCATGTCATACATCCCCTTGAGACCGGCCTCAAAGAAGTGGAATTCCCCTCCCTCCCCATAAATCCCTGATGTACAACAAATGGCATCTTGCAGGGTTGGGAAAAAATCTTTTTTTACCAAACAAATCCTATTGTTTGCTTGATTCTTGTGGTTTCCTGGTGCTGGGTGGAGTATGGGGACAGCACTAATTCCACAGGCTCTAAATCAGCCAGTTGCCTGGCGTGGAGGCTGCTCTTGCAAGGGCACCAAGGAGCCTCTAACCACATTCTAAAGCAGAAACTCTTTTACACAAAAAACACTTCAAACATCAAGAATGCTTTCATTAACACCCTGTGTGCCAGACTGAATTCAGGCTCTCTCAAAGATTAGGAATGCCAGCACAATTCCATAACAAATGCTGGAAACCAGCCAAGAAAACTCCATGCTGCAAGCTGATACAGGAAATCTGTAAATTCAACCCATTTCCAAACTTTAAGTCATGCAAGAATATAAGCTGCAGAAACGCTTTCTCTGGCAGTGTCCAAGGCCTGCTTGGACAGGGCTTGGAGCAACCTGGTCTAGGGGAAGGTGTCCCTTCCCATGGCAGGGGGGTGGATTGGGATGATCCTTCTAGACCCCTTCCAACCCAAACCATTTTGTCATTCCATGACAGAAGTTACTGCTTCCATTTCCTTGCAACTTGCTAAAAACCAGAAGAAGATGGGAGACATTTTATAATTGGGTCAGCACAATAAATACTAATTAAATTAATAATGGTCCCATTAGGCAAAAACAACACTAACACAGAATTTGAGTCCACTACTCCCCAGACCGCGGTTATTTCTCTAAAGACCTGTCAGCTATGGAAGCACGATGCCAGTCGTATTTTTCAGAAACAGAACAACATTTCTTCCATCCTTTATTGGAGGAGACAGAAAAATAACAATCCTAAAGAGGTGTGGCTATTAAAAATCATCTGCTATCTTTGGCTAGAGCAAGAGGAGGCAGCTCCAGCAATCAAGCCAGGTGCCCGGAGTGGAAAGAAGAATTCTGTCTCTTATCCACTTTCCAAGTTATTCCAAATCCTGAGTTCTGGCAGATCCACTAAAGAACTGCACTTGATGACACCTGTAGTTTTGAAGCCAAGTCTCCTCTCTCTGCTACACCATAACTCTCCATAGCAGGGAGAAATTCCTGACTCTTCACTGACATCTGCCAATTCCTTGTCACCCACGGGCACACACATTGGTACTAAATCATCTCTAAGGTCCCTTCCAACATAAACCAGCCTATGATCTTAAGAATCAGATTATTTTCTATACAAATTTACTGCTATTAAAATAAAATTTAAAAAACAGGAAAAAAACCCAACAAAATCTCTCACTGAAATCCTCATTTGACTGTGGGCTTACACCAGCTCTTGGCCTACAAAACAAACATCGCTGAATTACTTCTAATTTTAAGTTTTGAACTGTATTCTGAACCATTTTAAAACATGTAAATGATTAAGCTTGTGTCCTGGTTTGAGAGAAAGTAAGGTTTTTGGGACGCTGTGGTCAAATCAATAAATAGGTGCTCAGATTTGAATACTGGCACCTGGTGTGGCCACACCTCTGAGAACACAGGGGGTTAAAAGAAGAGAACTCCCAGGAAGTTTGTCCTGCTGAAGCTGACTAGAAGGTCCTTTCCAAGTTTCTCATTCCCCATTAGCTGCCATAGCCTTTTCCCCAAGATACTCATTTATTTACAGAGACATGTGAATCACAGCACTTCACAGCGCTTTAAATAATTGTTACTGCAGAGACATCAGCCAGACAAAGACGCAGAACCTTGGCTGGGATAGTTCTGCCTCGTCAGGACAAGATTTAGTTGCTGTGTCCTTTCTGGACAGTGGTAAAAGCTCAGGGCTGGGGAAGGATGTAAATATCGTGTCTGGCTGGCCCAAGTACTGATGTAAAATACATTTGCTAAATGTTCTAGCAGAGGTTAGAAAATTGCTTGGAATGGCTTAGAAACCATTCTGAATTAGAGAAATGTTGTTATTATATTGCAAGTGTTCCGTCATTACACTGCAAAGGTTCCACATTGCTAAAGTTTGGTATCTCCTTGATGTTTCTCACAGGCAGCTCCTCCAAGCACTGCCTCTTCCTTGCCCTCACAGCAGCCAGCTGACTCCAGGTCCCCTCAACCAACCAACCCACTCTTTTATAGCACTCTTCTTGTTATTGGCCTGCTAAAGTCAGGCCTGCTCCTAATCTTTAATAATTGGCTCAGCTGCAACTCCTTAAGGGGTAAGATTACTTTCTATACTACCTTCATTTACTTATACTCTATCCCCCTACAAGCCCCCCTTTTTCTTTTAATCATGGAGTTGCAGCATTTCTAGAAGGACATGTTCAAATAAATTAACATTATGACACATTCATATATTTCATTCAGAACTAATACAAATGTTCAGACAACATATTATAGCATGAATATATGTATTTCTAAGTGTTAGTTCAGTTTTGTAGCTTTTCTTCAGTTTACAAAGTACTTATCTTCAAAATCTTTTATGCTTAACAAACGTTAACAGCTGCAATTTATATATTTCACCAATCAATACACACATTGTACTAAATAAGAGAACTATTCCTTTTCCAGTCCTTACAGTTGCTTTAGTAAATTCTCTCCTTCCTCTTTCAGTTTTATTACTTTTCCTCTTTCAGTTCTCTACCCACATCACCACGGGATCACGTTGGTCGGTACTTAAGCCCCTTTTCCAAATCACTGTGGGGTCATACAGTTCAGTATGCGAGTCCTTTTTCCCGAATCCACAGGGTCACATGGTTTAATATTTGAGTCCTTTTTCCCAAGGTCACATCGGGGTCACCATTAATTTTCATTATATTGCAAGAATTCTACTGTCACTATATTGCAAAGGTTCCATATTGCTAGTTTTGTACCTCCCTGATGCTTCTCATAGGCAGCTCCTCTAAGCGCTGACTCTTCCTTCTGCTTGCAGCAACCAACTGACTCCAGGTCCCCTCAATTAACCAACCAAGCCACTCTTTTATAGCACTCTTCTTGTTATCGGCCACAGCTGTGGCCTGTTAAATCCAGGCCTGTTCCCCAACTCTAATAATTGGCTCACATGCAACTCATTAGATAAGATTACTTTCTATACTACCTTTATATGCAACTCATTAGATAAGATTACTTTCTATACTACCTTTATTTACTTATATTCTATCCCCCTACAAAGAAACAGCTTTACGATTATCAGAAAAGTGTTTACATCCTTAATACATGAAAATACAAGGAACATGACTTGTTCAGAAATAAAGCCTACAATTTCCAATTCATTTATTGACCTGTCCTATAAGAGACTATTTTTTATTGCAGCATTCACGGCCAGGTGACACATAAAACAAAAGCATGTGTCAGCACTTCCCCTCCAGATGTTTTCTGTCCGTGCTTACCTCTTGCCTAGCTCCCTGCCTATCTCCTCGCTCCCTCCCACCTCAGAAAGCCTCTCCATGGCTTTCTCCCCCTGCTGCTGCACCTTCTGCCCACCCCTTTGCCACCTGAACAAACACAGTTTATTTCCATCCTGCAAACTGTCAGAATATCTCCCAATTTCTCTACTTGTCTAGAGTGACTCAGGCAGGAAGCTGATCTTAGATGCCCCAAATACATCAAAACGGGACTTACATTTTTGATTACAGGAATAGCACCTGTCTGCTGTAGGACACTCCTTTCCTTTTTTTCATCTTTCTCCATCTCCTAGGTTAGGACTAGCATCACAGACAAAAAGGCCCCATCACTCAGATCCTGGTCACTGCTGAGAGCCGTGGGCAACCAGAGGAATGGCTGACGGGCTCAAAAAAGCCAGGTGGGAAGCGGGGCAGGGGAGCACAGGCCAAGCTCTCTGTATGTAAGGCAGGCCCAGCTCCACCCCGCGCCTCTGAGCCACTGTCAGCCTCTTGTCCACCAAAATGGCTGAGGCTGACTGCATGGCCTGCTCCAAAAAGGCACATTCATTTGTAACCTGCCTCTAAATGGCAGTCATTGACTCGCAGCCTGTCGAGAGACACAAAATGGCACCAACCCACAGCCTGCTGAGAGCCACAAAATGGCGGCTGCTGACCCACAGACCGCTGAGAGCCACAAAATGGCAGCTGCTGACCCACAGACTGCCGAGAGCCACAAAATGGCGGCTGCTGACCCACAGACTGCCGAGAGCCACAAAATGGCGGCTGCTGACCCACAGACTACTGAGAGCCACAAAATGGCGGCTGCTGACCCACAGACCGCTGAGAGCCACAAAATGGCGGCTGCTGACCCACAGACTGCCGAGAGCCACAAAATGGCGGTGACTGACCCACAGCCTGCTCAGAGCCACAAAATGGCGGCTGCTGACCCACAGACTACTGAGAGCCACAAAATGGCGGCTGCTGACCCACAGGCTGATGAGAGCCACAAAATGGCGGCTGCTGACCCACAGACCGCTGAGAGCCACAAAATGGCGGCTGCTGACCCACAGATTACTGAGAGCCACAAAATGGCGGCTGCTGACCCACAGACTGCCGAGAGCCACAAAATGGTGGCTGCTGACCCACAGACTGCTGAGAGCCACAAAATGGCGGCTGCTGACCCACAGACTGCTGCAAAATGGCGGCTGCTGACCCACAGACTGCCGAGAGCCACAAAATGGCGGCTGCTGACCCACAGACTGCTGAGAGCCACAAAATGGCAGCTGCTGACCCACAGGCTGATGAGAGCCACAAAATGGCGGCTGCTGACCCACAGACTGCTGCAAAATGGTGGAAACTGACCCACATAGACTGCTTAGAGCCTCAAAACTGTGAGAACCGACTCACAGACTGGTGAGAGCCCCAAAATGGCTGTGAATGATCCACAGAGGGCCACAAAATGGTGGCAACTGACTCACAGACTGCTGAGAGCCACAAAATGGCAGCAAATGACCCAAGGCCTGCAGAGAGCCACATAATAGCGGTGACGGACCCACATGCTGCCAAGAACCACAAAATGGTATTGACTGACCCACAGTCTGCTGAGAAGTCCAAAATGGCAGGAACTGACCTGTGTCCTTATACAAAATGGCAGTGACTGATGCACAGCCTACTGAGAGCCACAAAATGGTGGCTGCTGGCCCACAGAGACTGCTTAGAGACCCAAAATGGCTGTGACTGACTGCATGGGCCCCACAGTGAACATTAAAGTGCATCTGTGCCTGGGGGAGGCCCCAGGAGACCAGCGCAGATAAAAGAAGTGACACATGGGTTAAGACACCTCACTGCCATGGATTTAGAAGCAGCTGAGACCACATGGAATCCTGAGGTGATCATTATATATATTTTCTCTTTTCTCTTTTTCTTTCTTTCCCTCTTTCATCTCCTACCTTCTTCTTCTCAAAATACAATATAATAAAATATAATGTAAGCCAGACAAAATAATGCAGTCATTACCTTAGCAAGTGCCTTGTTGTGTCTGGATAAGTTAAAGTTGGCTGAGTTTAAGTTTGCTAAGTTAAAACTTGTGAAGTATCTTACCTTTGTCTGGATGTTGTTTATAATTCGCCTAGTACCTTCTTTTACCTTTGCAAGCTTGCAAAGAAATCTGTTACTGTACCTCTTGAGAACTTGCTTTTTTTCTCTGTGTACTGCCCAGAGCAAATCAAACTACTTTCCCCTAAACACACTGAGCAGGTTAAGGTATAATAATCTTAAATTCCAAATTAGTTTGTTAAAAGAACACAACCAACCAAACCAAACCCAGACCCTACTGAAAGGAGATCTCATTTTTTAAATGGCTCCTGATAAAGAACTGCCTTTTATCCCACTCTAGTGCTACCAGGTGCATTTTACTCCTGGCTCACTTGTAGCATGAAGCACTTACAAGATGGGTCAGTGGTGTCCCTGTCAGTGCTCGGGGAATAGGGGGACTCAGACCTTGAAGAGCTTTTCCAATCTCAAAACTCTATGAGTCCATGACAGAAAAAAAGCACATTTCCCATGTAGCCCTTGAGAACCCACCTGAAGGCTCCTTTGGGCAGGGCTGCCCTCTCCTGAGCACTGACTTTGGACTCCAGCTGGAGCTCTCCTCTACTCCAAAAATCTGGATTTGTTTTTTCTAGGCAGTAAAATATTTGGATCAAGTGTTGCTTACAAGACAAACATATTGAAAACAAATCTGAGAAACCACTTGAAAGTCATTACAAAAAAGCACTTAGAAAAGGCTTGAGAGCAATTATCAAATTTACCAAAATTTTAGAATGAAAAAAAAGGATAAATGTGTGAAGTATTTTGTAGCTGCCATTTACCTTTCTTTATAATAGCAGTTTTCCCTTGCAGTTCTGATTCGAGAGATGAGTTTCCACACCTATACAGTTAAAAATCACATTTTTTTTCCTGTTCCAGACAGAAAATCACCTACTAGATCAGCAGCAAAACTGCAGATTTTCTTAAGGCTCACACATGTAAGAGGCAGACACAAGTGTGTGTGTACACGTGTATGTGTTTAGGAACTAGAACAGACTTACTATGCCAGTGTTTCCAACCTTCATTTAAAGCCCAGCCGTGTCCCTCTCAGCAGTGAGAAGCTTTAGCCACCCTCCCAGGATGTGCTATTAAAAATGGTGACATCTCTTTGCACAAAACAATGTTGGAATGCTCGCCCAGCTGAGGGATCAATTTTCCTGAGCACTCAGACGTAGCTAACAAAGAGATTAATTCACCACAGGTATAACGGCATGACAAAAAAGGCTGAGCTCGTTTCAAGGTCAAAATAGTTTTTTTCAGAACTTCACAAAACTTTTTGTCATCATCTGGGGTTTCTCTCACATGAAATTATCACATCCATTGTCATTTTTATTTCCCCAAAAAACCTGCAAAGTATAGCAGCTTTAGCAGGTAACTTTCCTGGGATAAGGGACAGAACTGGCTATTTTCTGGCCATTTCAAACATGCATCATTGCCTCTCAGCTTGGAGCAGTGGTAATGTTGTGATGTCACTGTGGTACCCAACAAGTGGATCCTAATTTCTCATAACCATAAAAATCCTGAGTAAAAAGTACTAGTCCTGAACAGAAGCAGTGGAGTGACAGAGCTGCCAGAGAGTCATTCTGAATATTACTCCAGAACTATTCTCTTCAATGCAGGCATCTCACCAATTCATTTTTTTTAAATTTTCCATATTCAAATTCCCTTTCTTGTGTCATTTGCCTCCCTTGCCCAGATGCTGTCTGCAGGAGAGCCCACAGACTGACACATAATTGTTCACCCTGGTTCTTGCCATGTCAGCTATCCCTCTGCAGAGCCATGTCCCAGCACGATTCAGGAAACCTCTCCTCACAAGGCAGTTTTGACACATCTCCATCAATCCACGATAAAACACACTTTTGTTGGTAAACCAGGGTTAATATGTGCAGAGCACAGGATCTGTCAATAAAACAGGGTGATAAAACAATCAGTATCATTCTGACCCAAAGGAAATGGCAAGGAGGCAAATAAAGTTAAGGGCAGATTTCCTTCCAGTGTTTCTATGATAGCTGAAATCACAGGAATCAGCCAGGGATCTCCCCCTGTGTCTCAGCAGTGCCCCTGATTTTCCTCCTCCTTCAGCTTTACATAATCACAACATGAATTTCGTGCCCACACAATCAAATAATTGCATATGAAAGGGCAAGAAAGAACATTTAATGTAAAAAAAAAACAACACCTCTCTGGAGAGATATTTCATTTTCCTATTGCTTGAAGTGACATGAGGCAGCCCAGGAAAATCAGCCCCCAGCCTACCTTGCTGGATCTGGCAAGAGTCTGTCTGCCTTTTTAGGGAAAGAAATCAGTACAAATGTTTCCTAACCTGATGTTTTAATGTGGAATTCACCAAAAAGTGACGGGGCTTTTATGGACTAGAGAGAAGATAAATGCCTCTGAGAATTTATTTGCTGAGCAAGTAAGACAGAAAACACCAAATTACTGTGGAGTTTTCAGTGAAGAGAAATGGCTACACACAGAGAACACAGAGCCTTCCCTCACACCTGCCATCTCCACCATGTCTGGATGCCTGAAAAATCCCAACAGCAGAAAGGTGGAGTGTGGCAGCTCAGCCAAACGTTACCTCTGTCTACCTGAAAACCCAGAGTGCTGGGGTTTGGGATAATCCTCATTAACAGGGAGACAGGGCCATCAATGGGAACGAATCCATACTGCCTGTCTCTGCCTTTACATGATGCTGTATCCCGACTTTTAAAGCAGTTTTACTCTTTGGAAATTAAGAGCATCCATGCAAAAAATTTAATACTCCAAAGAGAAGAAAAAATTGGTGCTGTGCTTTTTCAACTTGCCAAGTTTAAGGAATGTTGTTGAGGACTCTGTTACATAAATGTTCCTCGACCTCTGAATGAACCAACAGGTCTTAAAAACTGCATTAGCCAAAGAAATTCCCACAGCAAATGAAACATTCAGCTGAGAGTGCACTGGGCTTTTCTAGGAGCAGCACAAAGAGAACTCCAAATGGCAAGTCAGTGTTTCCTGTTTGGGTCTGAGGGAGCCCAACAAGCTCGTGAGGAGCAGCTGCCAGCAGGCAGCCAGTACAAGCCAGTACAACCACACCACACTGACTCCTAGAAGATGAAGCTGAAGCCTCACACCCTCTCTGTGTCTGCATACACACACACATGTAGTCTTTAAATACAAAAAAGTATAACCCTATAGAAGCCAAGCTGTAGCTGGTTATTAAAGAAGAACCTTGCCACCATCCAGACGCACTGATCCAGGGTGATGGTTACACGTCTCTGGAGGTGAATTCATGCCACGTGTAACACTAATGAGGTTCCCTGAGTGAATTCCTTAGAGCAAAAATGTCTTCTCCAGGCAAGAAAACAGCTCTTAGGAGTCAGGTCCTGTTGTTTCCAGGGCTCAGTGAGCTCCTATGACATGCAACAGAAAAACCTGCCTTTTGGCTGTCCTCAGGGTGTGAAGGAGCACAAAACCCGCATTTCCAAATTCCTTCATCGGTTTTGTTTATATTTCCCTACACAAAGCCTTTATGGCTTGAGAATCAAGCCTTTGGGGTGGAATATCCTTGGCTTTACAAAGATATTCAGCATTCCAGCATCAAATTTTAGTAATAAAAGGCAACAGAGGCTGCAAGCTTGGAATAGTAATTAGGCTTGCTCCCAAAAAAAAGCAAGAAGTCTACATAAAATAAGCTGAGGGCGTTTAATCAGTGATAAGCTTCAGACACAGCTCACACAGTTGACCCCTCTGTGCTTTTCTTTTGCAATTTGAAAGATATTTTAAACTTGGAGAGACCTGTGATGAGGAGCAGTTTATTTGCTCAGCTTCCTTCCATAAACCAGAAATATTTAGATGGAAACAGTCGGAAAGGATCCTACTACGCATGCTGGAATGCTCAGCCATAACCCATACACCATGGAGAGAAACAAGTGTTGGTTGCTAAATCATTTCAGTATTTTTGGCAGCCATGTTACTACAGATAAAAAAGGAGACATGTTCCTTGTCCGCTCGTGTGTCCAAATCATGGCACAAGCAAAGGGGTAAAAAAGAAACAATCTTTGTATCATTCTACTCTCAGGAGGAAGGAAACGGAGAAAAGAAAGAAATCTTTATTCCACTGAAATTAGTCACAGAACTCCTGCTGGCAGCAGCAGGTTTGAGACTTCAGAGACTCTCTCAAAGGGTGAACTTAGATGGATTCACTCAAATGAAGCATAAAAATAACACACTTGGCCAAAACTTGGAAAAATTTTGGCCCACAACAAGTCCCAGTGATGCTCATCCAAAGAGCAATGAGGAAAGACAGAAACAACCCAAATCCACAGATGCTGAGAGCACAGGAACATGACAGCTCCTCAGCTCAGCCCTGAACCACAAATCTGTGTTTTGCATAATTTAACAGACTTAGAACATCCTCTCACCTGACAGAACCTGGGGAGAAATATTATAAAAGGCTAAAGCACCAGCCAGATTTCATTTGGCCAGAGCAGTGGAGTTACTTTTCCCTGTATTCAGTATTTCCTATCTTTAGGGTTTTTCTGCAGTGCAGGGCACAGCTGTGCTGCCCTAAAGCAGCTCAAAACATCTCCGCTCCTCCTCTCTAAACTTCTGCCATCACCTTGCTCAAAACAATCTGCATCTGGAGGGGAAAAGGTCACCATAGAATTTTTCAAAGATTGTTGTCATGTACATAAGTCAGTCTCTGGGGACTTATTGCTGAAATCATGACTTTAAATATCTCCAAACAAAGCTTATCTCTCAGCCTTCCAGAGAGAGCATATAAAGTGGAAAAATGCAAGACTAGCAAAAGTTTTATTAGCAAATTAATCTGCGCTTGTTTACTTTGTAAAATACAACAGAATTATTGGTTGCACTCTGGAGCAAGCACTTAGGCAGCAATGATATAAAAACCATGGCCTGCACAGCAATTCCAGAGGAAAACCAGGGATTCCAGGCAAATGGCCCCACCTGGGAATCCATGGGCCCGCTTGCAGTCCCTCCCCACTTCTCTTCTGACAAAGCTGCACCTTCTCCACTTACAAAAGTTAATAAGGACCCAGTGCTCAACTGTAACTCTGGCGATGCATTAAAGGAAGTCCTAAAAACAAGACACAGAAATATTTCCAAACTGCTGAGTGAGTATCAAGTACCTCTTTACAGACCCTTCAAAAAAAAAAAACCCAAAAACCTTTTCTCCTCATGTGGCCAGCTGGACTTTAACAAAACGCACAAAGAACTTGAGTTCTAAACTAAAATCCCTTTAGTTGTACCCACAAGGTTTAGGCTACATTGATGGGAAACCTCCAGAAAGTTGCTGTCTGCCAACTTTCAATCTCCAGTTCTTCCTCAAAGCAGAAATAACATGCCTAGAGAGTACCACCACTATTTATATTTTATTAGCTACATTTCTAAGCCACTGATTTCCCCCAGTAGAAGATTTTATCATTTATTTTCTAGACAGAGAGGGCTCAAGGTCACGAATTCATCCAGAAGAACGTGTTCTCTGCCTGCAGCAGCTCCCTCAGCTCTGAGGTATGCCTGGACAGAGGTCAGTTTTCTGTTCAAACTCAGGTGCTGAAAGAAAATCACTGCACCTGAGTGTTCTGGTACCTCCAACAGACCTCTCAAAGCAAATCCAGCCTTTCAAAACTTCCAGGAAATCCGTATTTTAAATGCTATCCTGTCAGATAAGGTTCACAGTTCACCGTTTTCCTACACACATTCCCAAGTGAAAAGCACACACAAGGACAAATGGGAATCCAACACAGCCCTAAAGCCAAGCAGATGATGTGTCCTGCTCAAATTTAAGCATTTCTAAACTTACCGTGCCCCTGCCTGAAGATTCCTGGCCCATTTCACACATTTGAGCCTTGCACTCCTAAAGCCAAAGCAGCAAATACCAAAACCACCTTTCTACTGCCCAAGTGTGAGCACAGGAGTGTGACTGCCCTGCAGGAAGGAAGGCAGAGTACTTGGCACAGGGAAATGCCCTCCCCACCTCTCTCCAGGCCTGAAAAGGCCAGGCAATATTAAGCCTCAGAGCACACAGCACAATCCCCCTTATTTTCATGAGGGATTTGAGTATGGGAGCTGGAAGATTTCCTCCAGAAGCCCAGTCCCTACAAATAAGGCAGTAGTGGTCTCTTCCACTTTCAAACAAAAGCAGGGGATTATATTAAGTAAAATAGGCTAAAAAAAGTTACTTACTATTACTCCAACTGCAAAGTTAATCAAGGCAATCAAATTATGAATAGGTACCTGGACAAATGAATCCACAGACTTCAACTCCTTAAATAAAGGAACATAGGGATGTGTGCACTCACCTTAATGATGAACCTAATTTACACAGGCTTCTTCAAACACCCCTACCCAAACCCAAAGCCCATAACACTACAGTTTTGTGCAGCAAAAAGGGATCAAAATCATCGAGGTGCCATTGATGTGAAGCACTAATCCCTCATTCGGAATTTTTCTGTGATCCCTGAAACTCAGAAAATAGAACAGAACACCTCACTCAGGAAAGCAGCAGCTGCTGTTGCTTTTTAGCACTATGCTGAGCTTCAAAGGAATGGAGAATACCTTATTTACCATTAGAAAGCAGTTAGAGTAATTAAATATAGGTAGGTTATTAACACCAAGTGAAAAAGGGGTCCTGCTGGCAGCTGGCCACACAAACTTTGGAGGGCTTTGCAAAGACAACGAGATTGCTCCAGACATCTGCCTGCTTCCCTTGGGCATCCTCAGCCACAAAGAGGGAGCAGCCAGGAGTTCTTCCCATCATTTTCCACTCAGCAGTGTTGAGCACTGGGTTACTGCAAAGGGGCACAGCAGTGAGGTGGAAAAGCAGTGTACACTGTGAAGGACAGCCTGATTAAGCTCTGAAACAGCAGCAAGATGAAAGAGAGGAGGAAAAAAGTTGTAGTGCAATGCTTGCCTGCCTGTCCTGGATGTCAGAACCCAGCAGCCCTGCAGCTGATGTGAACAGGAGCACCCCCGTGTGTACAGCAATGCACTCAACAGTACTTTAAAGATTTTCACTTTCCAGAAACCATGGAACCGTGCCAAAAATGACACTCAGTCCAGGAAAAAAAAATTCTTGCACTTCAAGGAATCCATCCTAGTACTGAGCTTTGGATGAGGAGTTTGGATTCCCCACTAAAACAACCCCAAGGAACCAACAGGTGGAAGGCAAGGTGTCAAATTCTGTGGCAGAGAGCAGCAGCCCCTCCAGCAGCCTGGAAAAGGCGTTGGATCATGCTGGTATCTCATTCCTCAGTGGGACAGCAGCCAGCTCATCTCACCTGCAGTCTTTCAGGTGAATCATCAGAGGGGAGCTAGGAAGGAAGCTGCCCCCCTTTCTAAAACCACAATTGTTTTATCACTACTGGGTTTTGCTCATTTGCCTACAATCTCTTTGTTTTCAGCAAAGCCAGGACAGGAAGCAAACAGGAGAGGTGGAGACACAGTTAAAACAGCTATAAACCACATTACTTAAATAATAAAGGGTCATTCACAAAGAATATTGTACAGGCTTTTTAAAGACACTTCAGCTGGGTTTGTGAGAGAACACAGCCACAGGTTTTTCTGACTTCTTCTCCAGAAACCTCCCTTAGCCCTTCCACAGACAAGGAGCACTCATTTGACCTGACACACACCATCATATGTATCATTGCTCCATCTTTGTCTCATCCACATGGACTGACAACAAAAAAACCGCATTACCATAAAAAGGCAAACAGCAAATCTCCGATCCTATTTCCTAGGAAGAGCATCTAACACCCAGACAAGGACTTTAGGCCAGACAATGTATTGGAACAGAGTCACTACTATGGCAGGGAACAGAGGCAAGCTTTTGTGTAAACAATGTCTTTTTGCAGGGCACAAGCACAAAGATAACAAGCATCAAGTTCTCCAAGTTCACACTGCATCTTCAGGACTGAGGATAAACAATCTCACCCAGCCAGGATGTTTCAGCACTTCTGAAGAGAACCCATGCAGGGAACTTGGACTTGCCTGACTGCAGTTTCTCAAGCTTAGGCTCCCTCCTAAGTCCATGCAGTGTTCCAACAACCCTCTTCCAGACTGAAATAATGCTGTGATAAATCCACCACCAAATACACTCACTGGAGAAACCTTATTCTCTTTTATCTCGCAATGGTAGGTCTTGGGTGTAATTTTATAAAGTTAAAATGGTGTAAAACAAACATAAATGGAGAACTGCAAACCTAACAAGGCCAGCATTTGAACATTTCCTGCATTGAACATATGGGGCCCTGACAGAGCTGTGAGTAATTTTTTTCAGTGACCAGTTTCACAGCCCTCTTTATGCTTCCCAAAAAATATAATTTTATTTTTTACTGCACACAAGACATGGCTGTTGCCAGCCTGCCATTCCCAGGCTGGGAATGGGAGCCCCTCTCAGGTGAGACTGCTGAGGAAGGAGAGCTGACTTTCCTTAGCACTGCACGGAGCACCAGCTCCCCCTACCACCAAATTCCCAGACAAAAACTCACTCCCCTTTCCAGGCTTTTCCCAACGCCTTCAGATGAGGCAAAATGACAATATTCACTCAGAGAAACCTCAAAGACCCTTTAAAAGCCTAGAACATTACCTTACCTGTAGTGCAGGCCTGGAAAGGGCTTTATCACATAACCTCTCATCTCCTTACCTGTGGGTTTTGAATTGTTAGACACCATTAGGTGAGATGCTTTTGGCTGCTTTGCCTTCCATTTCACACCTGTTTTGGGGAGTGTTTTTTGGTATAAAACATCCTGGCAGCATTCAGACACAACTATCACTGATGTTCTGAGACTCCTAACAGCGGAAGACCTCAGTGAAACATCCTTACAGGTAAAGTGCAGTGTTGTGAGTCCAATGACATCTGCGCTTTTTCTTCTAAACTGCTGGTTTTAGTCAGCCCTATCTGTAAAGTTCCACTAGATCATCACAGCAACTCAAATAAATGTTTACAAGTGTGCATTAAAAATTTCTGCTTCTGAATTTTTGTCAGTTTACATCCCAGTAGTAGCTTGGAATCTTTAAAAAAGTTAAGGTAAATAATTAATTCATGATCATTTTAACAAAAAAAAAAAAAAAACCAAACTTTTTGACCTTTAGGACTTAAGAATAGAAGAGAGGCACTGTATAGAAGTCACAGCTTTATTTATCACCCACCTGGCCAATTTCTTAGGATAATTCAGGAGACCAACCTGGATTTCTGGACTACTGCAGCAGCAAAAGGACCCCCTTGAAACAAAGCTTCCCAGTAAAGACACATTTTTGCTGACCAACCCTTCCTCGTGGCCAGCCAGCGTTTTATTTGGAAAATAAATATACAGCATTGGGTCCATGTGAGGAGAAGAGCAGGATCCGCCGCTGATTTCGCTCCGCCTGGAGCTCAGAGGCGCTGCTTGCCCAAGCTGTACCGGGCGGCCAGGGCAGCCAGCAGGTCCCTGTAGGGCGTGTCCGAGTGGGACGGGCTCCGGGGGATGCGGCACAGGCGGCGGAAGGCGGGCGAGCGCAGCACGAGGTTGTGGCACAGCCCCACCACGCTCGAGGCCAGCCAGTACAGCGCCATGGACTGCAACGACACAAGCACAGGCAGCTCCCTGGGGGCAAGGCAAGCACCGGCTCGGGCAGCTCCTCCTGAACCGCAGCTGTGCGTTATTCCCGGGGACTGAGGAAAATAACGCACCTAAACCGCTCCTCCCGCTCTCATCTGCAATAATGGCTCCATGTGAAATGTAACTGTCTGCCTCTGAACTCCTCTGGGGAAAAGTGCCATCTACACTGAGGCCTGACAGCTCTTAATTCATATTAAGCTTGCTTCAACTTCTGTATTTAAAACTATAATTGAGCCAAACAACCAGACACTTTATTTTGACTAAGAACACTCTGCAGTACAAAGCCTGGTAAAAATGAGAAGTGTTTGAAGAAAGGAAGATGTGGAAAATTTCCTAATTTAAGAACTACACTGGTTTCCAGTGAACAAACATTCATCTGTGTGTCTTTACACAAAGCTTTCCTCTCCTTTTTCAGGCTACATGGAGGACATTAACCCCCTTCAAGTTTGCAAAGTCTTCCTGCTTGAACAAAAACATCCCAAAGGCAACAAGATTGAAGCATACACGTAGCCAGAACATGTGACTTTTCTTAAGCACACAGCAGCAGAGACAAGGAACACGTGAGGCCTTCGGGCTGTCCTCGAAGCACCAGAACAGCCCAGGCACAGGTGACATCCCAGAGGTCACTGGGTACTTACAGAGGGCACTGTGGCAGCAAGGGGGATCATCACCACCGACACTGCACGGAAGAAGTTGGTGCCAAGCCTCTGGATCCGTGAAACTGGCGTTTTTGCTTGGGAGGCAAAGATCTGAAAGGGCAGAAACTCACAGTTACAAACAAACTCTTTTCGAAACGGCTGCACTGAAGATTAACACCCAGAAATCTCATGAGAGCAGCATTCCAAAGAAACTGCAGTCAAGACTAAATATTACTGAAGTTCAAGTAGATCTGAGACACGTCCCATCCGACCTGGAGGCCTCCGAACAGAAACACCCAACACATTAAAATACACGGAGCAAACAGATTGTGTTTCACTTCTGCCCAGGGCATTTGAAGCAGTGACAATGTGCAGCCACCTTCACGTGCCAGCCCTCTGCAGCCACTGCTGCTGGTTTGTCCCACCAACATACCTCCACCACCAGCAAATTCACCAGCCCCAGGGACACGGGCAAAATCCACGTGGAATCAGGCGCCGTGAGGTCTGTGAACCACAGGGCTCCTCCTGAGGAAAACTGTTCTTGCACTACAGGGAAAAAATGGAAGAAAATACAAAATTCAGTATAATTTGCTGTCTCAAGCGAGCCAGAACTGCACCATATGTTAAACCAGAGATCAGAGTTTCTAGGTATGTTTTATCCACATGGTAAGTACAATTAAAGCCAAAATCTTTGGTTTAACACTCTGCTACCAATATAAGTAGGAAAAGTGAGAGATACAAGCTGAGACCTGGCTTAGCTCATGACAGCCACAGACAGGAAAATCTGCAATAAAAAAATACTTCAATCTCAAATATTTTACAAGTCAGTGAGGAAAACAGGAATGCAGTAACCTACAGTGTTTATTTCCTGATTTTGAGAAAACTATATTCTTCTTAGTAGCTGTATAACTAGCCATCTTTGCTTAAAAAAACAAAGTATAAACTCTTGTCTAAAAAAATCATTTGTTTTTTTTTAAATTTAAAAGACCCTCACACATTCATCTTGTCTACAGTATTTCACATGGAAGAGAATGGAAAGAGAAAAAATACAGATTAACAGTGAGTGTGGTGTGGCACGTGTAATATGATTTGCTAAACAGGACTGTCAGACTACATTAAGTTTAGAACTCATTTCAAATATTACTTATTATTTATATTAATTAAGGTTTATTATATTATTAGGTTTATTATTTATTATATATCAGGTTTAAAGCCTGAGTGGCTGACTGATTTTTATATCAGCTTGGGACACTGTGCCCTTTAATGAACAAGGTGCCAGTGAAGGCAGCAAGTGGGTAAGAGGTGAGAGTGAGAGAAGATTTGTGTCCAGGTGCAGCACCTATTTGTGGGACAGGACCCTCTTTCTGACCTCCACGGGTGCCCGTGCCCACCTTCAGAGCCCAGCGCGCCGACGCTGCAGTTGCGCAGCGCCAGGGACACGCACACCCACATGGGCACCTGCACCCACAGCAGCAGCGTGGCCTTCAGCGGGTGGCAGTTGTCCCGCACGTACAGCCCCGCCACGATCCTCCGCATGTTCCGCGCAAAGTGGGACCTTGGGGACAGGAGAGCACAGGTCAGAGCTTTGACACGGACAACGGCTGAAAGGCAACAGAATAAATAAATAAACAAACCGCAGGCGGGGAAAGAAAATCTAAGCTGTGGGCCGTGGCAGAACCTTGCTGCCAAAGCGCTGTTTGTGGCACCTTCCTTCCTGCACGCCCCGCTCCAGAACGGATGCAGCAGGTGTGGGCAATCCCCCTCGTACCTGGCCACCTTCTCAGACCAGCCCAGCTGCTTTCCACGCACTGACACTTCATAGCGAAGGCGCTGGGCAAGCTCCTTAATCTCAGGCTGCAGGTTTTCCAGCTAGCTAAAGAAAAGGAGAACTGGTTGGGCACAGTGGCAGGCAACACTCCCTCCCTCCCTCCCTCCCCTCTGTTGTTAGCTATCCCTGGTAACTCAACACCTGAACAAGTATTACACTTATTAATTATCACTGTAAAATTTAATATCTGTACAGGAATTAGTACGTATTAATAATATACAGTAATTAATACACATTGCCACTGTAAAATTCAATACCTCAATGGGTATTACACATAATTATTACTCTTCTATGGTTTAATACCAGCACAGACATCAAACGTACTGATTACCACTCTAAGTTAACACCCTTAGGGGTAGGAAACCCCTGTGAGAGACAAGGCATCTTGTTAACGTCTCACTCAACATCAGTGAACACCTTTCATCTTTAAACAAAATAACCACGCAAAGGTAACAGTGACAAGTAATTGCAGTAACAATCAAAAATACTCTCTTACTACTACATGAAATGAATACAGAATTTTAATCTTTTTAGACTTTGTACTTTTTAAAGAAGAAAGTGATTTCTATTACAGTTGAAACCAGGGCAATTTTTAGCAAGCATCTTTTTGCCTGCATTCAGGACTTGTAATCAGCTACTCCACTTAAGAAGACTCAGCTGTAATGGCACTTCAATGTGAAAAAAACCCAAACAAATGGACAATTATAAAAACTAATAATAATATACAAATTCAAATATATAATAGCAAATACATATATGCTTAAGAAAAATCTTAAATTAACAAACCAAAACTACTACAATATAATAGAATGTATTATTTAGAAATATATTGTTACACATGATAAAATATGCAAAGTGTATATATATATAAGTAAAATGAAGAGTAATAAATTAAAGGCCATGAGGACACAACTCGGCAGTGAACAAAGTCACCACCCACAGCATAAGAGACAGTATTACAGGAGTGTGCAACACACGCTCACTTCTACAACCAAAAAAAGCACAAAACGTAAAAATTCCTTTAAAAAAACCCCCCAAACCCGCTGCAATAAAGGAATTGCGATGCTCATTCCGCGGCCCCCTCAGCCCCTCCACCGTCCTCCCCTCAGAGCCCCTCAGCGCTCGCACCTTAGCCAGCAGCCGCCCCTGCTGCGCGGCCAGCGGCAGGGTCACGGCGGTGCGCAGCAAGGCGGCCCCGCCGGCGATGGCGGCCCAGCAGGGCAGCCCGGTGGCCTCCTGCAGCGCCGCCAGCCCGCCCTCGGCCCAGTGCACGGGCGGGGACCCCGCCGCCCACTCGTACCAGCCCTCGGTGCCGCCGTGCCCGCCCGGCCCCGGCCCCGCTCCCGCCGCCGCCAGAGCCGCCACGGCCGGCGGGGCCCGCGCGCCCGCCCGCACGAGCCGCCACATGCCGCCTGGCTCCGCCCCCTCCGCCGCGGCGCATGCGCCGCCCCGCCCCGCCCCGTGGCGGCTGAGGGCGCGGGGAGGGCGGCGCCTCACGGCGTGCCCTGCGCTGGGCCGGAGCCCGGCTGCCCCGGGCCGGGACACCTCCCGGCACATCACCGAGTGCGTGCTGACTTGGAACGGAACCACGGCGTGGTTCCTGCACCGGGCATCCCCAGGGATCACACCGTAGCACTGGCAGTGTTGTCCAAACCGGCTTCGAGCCCTGCCGGGGTTGGGCCACTGTCTCACCCCTCTTCCGGTAAATACTTCCTCCCAATAGCTAGCCTAAATTTCCCCTTTTTCCACTGTACCCATTACTTGTGGGCGTATCACTGCAGTTCCTGACAGGAGTCCCTCTTGGGCCACTTCAGGTACTGCAATGCTGCGATGAGGAGTTGACAGAGCCTTCCCTTCTGCAGGCTGAACACTCCCAACCCTCTCAGCCTGAGGATTATATTCTACAGTAATTAATCATAACCGAACACTTCATCATTCCACATGAGGAATGTTCTCCTTCCCAGCCAGGTTCTGACCTGTCTCCTTACCCCTTTCTGCGGCAAGGAGAGGTCAAAACATCCCTTAGACCATGCACTGCACTGTGTTCTCTTCCTGCTCTAACCCAGGTTCTGCTCGCTTTCCCCAAATAAACAGCACCTGCCCGCTCCCAAAAGAGCGCATTGCTTGGTTTACTGGACAAACAGAAAGCATTACACTGTGGGGGAAAAAACCCAAAACTATCTGGGAATAAAAATGGTCCAATTCCATCCACCCACCCACGATCTCCCGTGCCCAGCCCGCTGCCACAGTGGTGGCATCAGGCCTGTTACTGCTCCAGGCATGGATGTAACTCTCAGGTCAACAAAACACTCTGGAATTCATGGTGCTAATAAATACTGAGCACTATTTCCCAGTAGGATTAATAATTAGTAACCCTAAACAGCACTAAAGCCTGCAGCAAATGACTGCAGCAGCACAGAGGAAGGGCACTCACCCACACTGACAAGGTGTGAGATGGAGTTTTAAACCTTTTTCTGAGCAGTTCCTCACTCTGGGATCGATTTTGCTAGCACCAGATCTTCACAGGATGTATTTAAGGAGATCAGACTGCTGGAAAAAGGAACTTGCTTTTATTCAGAGCAGCACCTAAGGACAGGTATACAGCCTTGGGTATGCCAAAGGTTTGGAGACACCTCAAATACCACCACAATCGTTAAAAGGCAGTAGTTTCTGTGGCCAGCTGAGGCGTTTGCTTGGTTTTCTAAGGGGAACCATAACAAAACCAAACAAAACTTCCTAAATCTGAGCAGTAGATCTCCTTCACGTGCTCTCTGAGGGAGCTGCACAGGGATCCTGACAGCACCTGTGTCACTGCTCCCCAGCCCGGCTCACAAACCCACCCTCCTACATCTCCTGCCACCTCTGCCCACGGGTGACAGCTCCTAACAATCTACATGGGAATTCCCACTTGGGCTCTTCCAAATAAACCTACATGGGCCTGATTCTGGAAGGAATCAGGAGCCTTCAGCAAGGAAGCTCTCCTGAAACGTCAAATAAAGAATGTATGTTTTCTCAAAAAAATCCAACACACGTTTGGAAAAGGCCCTCTGATAATGCCTGGGGTGTTTCTCTTTTTATCACTTATTTAAATTACACAAGTAGAAAAGTTATGCTTATTAATAGTTTAATGTATGAAGGAAACATCCAGATTTCTGAATATGAAGGTACATATCTCACATTAATTTAAGTCTACATAAAGTAGAGCCTCTATAACTGACATATTGAAATTTACTTTCTGCTTAGCCATTTGTTATGTAAACAATTGTACATTTATTTGCCATTCTAAAACTTCAGGATCAAGTTTACATAATTTTGCTAAATTTCTGTGTTTGCTCAGAAGCAGTTTACAGTACTAAAACCAACCAGCCAAAGAACAGCTTCAACAGAAAGTTATGTCAAAAAAAAAAAAAAAAAGAGGAGGAAAGGAAAGAAGAAAGTCTAACTAAGTTGAAACATATGATGGTGGGGAATGGGCGGTCACAATGTTCACAGAAAAAGGTCAGTTAGTAAGTTCTTCTGCAAAAAGCCTACACACTTCAGTCAAGCACATCAGTAGAATGATCTGGGAGCACATAAACTGTTTCTGCCAATTGTGGTTTCCTCTGCAAAAACCAGGAATCTCAAGGCCAGCACGTTGATCCCACTCAGCCCAGTTGGTTCATATGCACACTGTTCATGTGAGGTGTCCAGGTTCCAGTCCACACCTGCAAGAGAAACCCAGGTTAGCAGTGTGCTCTGAGCTGCTCCAGGAGGGCACAGCTCACAGGGGCTGCAGGGTCACCTTCTCCTGGCCAGGGCCATCACCTGGGCTCTGGGGGTGCAGCAAATGATTGCTCAGCCCAGCCCCCAAATCCCTCCACACCCAGAGCAAGGCATGGGCACTCTTCTTGACTGTAAGTTCAGACGAACAACAAACTGATTCCTCCCACCTTACCTTCCCCTAACACTGTCAGCTCTGGGGAATCCCAGGTCTAACCCAGTAAAGCTTTCTTTGGGGGGCAAAGTTTCCTCATGAAACCAGGAATCACCTTGCAGGGACGAGAAGCCACCTCAGAGCAATACCTGAACTGTGGCCAAAGCCCCTCTCCTTCACACCTATGGCCTAGCAGAGCTGGGAGTGCTCCCCACAGCTTGGATCATTCCCAAGCGAATTCAGCCCAGAAACAACTTTATTTAGTGACACTAACAGGGATCACTGTCCAATTAAACACAATCACAGGATAGAATCTATCTCCATTACGGTATTAGTTCCTGAGTAAGAACAAGAGGTTCAGGGGAATTAATCCCTGTACCTAAATTATATTCAGTAGGCAAGCCAGGCAAGATCAGAGCAGCAAAGAGCTACTTACTCCCTTCCTCGGGGGGCTCCTAACACAGTCACAACATCCTCAACTACAGAGCCCAGCAGCAGCCGTGCTGCTGCATCCCCTTCTCAGGAAGGAAAAGCTCAACTAACAGCACATAAACTGGCTTTTCCTATGAAATTCTGCCCCAAGATTTGTCTTCCCAAATGCCTAACTGCACAGACAGGAATTATGCTACATTTTGAGTGAAATGCACAGTGCAAAAAAGCGGAGCAATTACCGTCTGAGGCCCATTGTTTTCTGTGGAATTTGAAACCATCTTTATCAGCGAGTTCCAAGATGGGTCAGCAGCATGAGGCCCGTTGAAGATGGGGCCTCCAGTACCATCTGTGATGGGGGCTACAGGAGGAATTATGGCGTTCCCATACACAGAAAAAGGCATTCCCTGGGGGAAGGAAAGGAACAGTCACAGGATGCTTTAATGACTGCCACTGCACGGCCAGCAGGACACAAAGGAGGCAAGGAGGTGCTCACCCCGACTTTTGGGAAGTCCATGTATCCTGCGGGGACGGGCTGATGGAATGTACCGGAAGGCGCTACGATGCCCGCGCTGTCTCTCTCCATGGCTTGGTGCGAGAAGACGCCTGGGTCGGACATGGGCCTGTGGATCATGTGGCTGCCCATGCCGCTGTGGCACCAGTCCACTTTGTCTGCCAGCACACAGAGACACACACGGGTCAGCCACGGCACCCGCCCGCGGAGCGCAGCCCCCACCCGCTCCACAGCAGGACCCACGGACGGACAGACGGACGGACAGACGGACGGACGGACGGACGGCACCGCCAGTGCCACCTGCAGGGCCAGGAGCCCTGAGCTGCTGCCGGGAGTGCGGGACAGTTACCTGCAACCAGAGCGCTGCCCCTGCAACTTTCCTCCATCTCAACAGCAAAGCTGGCATTTGGGCTAACTCTCCCTCCTCCAAAAACCTCAATTCCTCGTGCCTTTGGTGCTGTGGAGAGGGTATGTACACTATGAAGACTATTTGCTCTACTTCACTACCATCCTTCCATTAATTACTTCATATTCTAAGGGACACAGAAGTATCTGTGCAAACCAAAACCAGCAAAGGACCAGCTGCAGATATGTGCTCATGTCCTAATTCTGTGAATTCATCAGAGGCAGCTTGGTATTGGTGCTACAGTTCCAACTCCAGACATTCAAAAAATCCAATTTTCAAAACAAAACATAAAAAAAAAATTATTTGGAGAAGGGGTACAGAAACATTTCTGAGGCACTCCAATACTCAAGTAGAGAAAAGCCAATCCCAAAGTGAACTGAAAATCAAAATGTTGAAGTCATTGACTGAAGCAGAAAGAAAGCAGCATCCCAAAAACCAAGACAGGTACAAGAGACAACTTTCACAGCTACACAAGGCAAATAATTAGCAAATTTCTAAAGCTTTATCTGGGAAAAGACCATCAGTGAAGTAAAAAAGAGTTTGTATTTGGGGAAAAATGCCAGCACAGTCAGTCAATTAAAACCTTCAGCTGTCTGGACTCAGTCAAGGAGCAGAACAATTGCTCTGAACGGTGGAGCAGCTCCAGCCCCTGCAGGTTTTCCAGAGCAGACTGGATAAAGCCTTGAGCAATACAGGCAATACAGGCAAACCCCATTTTGTGCAGGAGGCTGACAGGACATCCAGAGGTCCAATCCAACACAGCCTCAATATTCATACCCCCCATGCCAAGCAAAAAAGCCCTAAAGAAATTAAAAATATAACTTCCCACAAAAAAACACGCAATTAATATGGAAGAAGTTAATCAGTCTCCCAGCAATTGCATCCAAGACTCCTGACAGGTTTAGTAAGAAAAGCTGTAAGACCACTGACTGAAATTGTTAATAAAATCCAAAATACTAGATTCTATCTGACTCCAGGAGAGCCAAGAGCCTTGTGCTAGTAGAAGGTGGACGGCTGAAAAGAAGAAAGGAAACCCAAATGTGGATTTTTATCACTTTATAAAAGCACCATTCTCAGCACAAAAAGTTCTACCTTAGCTACAAATTAAATATTAACTCCTACCATACAAACAACCTCTTTATCAACAAGAAACTCCAGACAGTTATCTTGTGACACCTCCATTTCCCCTCTTCCTCAATTCCATGTTCCTCACTGTGTTCATGCCTGCAAGGCCTGTTTTTATTTTTCCTGCTCCTACTTGGGAGTACCAAATCTTCATAGCCAGGACATTTCAGAACCCCCCAGGGCTTCAGAAACCTTGTTAAAACAATTAAGTGGACAGGAAGGCTAAGAGAAGCCCTTGTTCTTTGGAAAGAACATTTCTGTGTTTTCAGGCACCCACTCTGGCATGCTCCTGTGCTGAAGACAAACACAATGTGTGACCAACTCAAGTGCTCCTGTAACCCCACATACCTTGACTGCCACCTATACCTTCGAAGGACCAGATCCCACTGTGGCCCACCGGAGCAGCCAAGTTGCTCCCAATTACAGAAGGAGTCGACGTTCCAGTTTGTCTAATGCGTGCAGACCGTTCAGTCCCAATGGGAACAGGAACTTTTCTGTCCTGAGAAACGTTACTGGGCTTTTCTGATCCCAAGGACACTGCTGAAGGGGTGGGAGAGGGTGCTCGTACTCCAGAGGACACGGACTGAGCAGGAGATTCTGCAGGGAGAGCAACAGGAGCACTCAGTGATGGCAGCCAGACCCTGAATCCTGCCCTCCGTGTCCAACAACTGCAAGGGCAGCTGGTCAATGCCACATTCACCCACCTCAGGATCATTTTATTTCCAGAGCACAGAGATATTCACCACGATTCAGCCCCTTATATAAAATGCTTATCATGCCCTGGTAGCTCAGCCACTGGAGGACACACACCACAAAACCTTAACTAAGCATCACTGCCTATCAGCAACAGAGGATTTGAGGATTATATTCTGAATCAGAGCTGAAATAAGCCCACATAAACCTGTCTTTGTTGGGTTTGTTTCTTCTTCTTCTTCTTTTTGATTTGTTCCCTGGGGTTTGTCATTGTTTTGCCAATATGTTCCCTAAATAAGCCCGCACCCCACAGCTTATTTGTTTTCTGTCCAAAAAGCTCCATACTGCAGGGGCCAAAGGTAGAGGAGGAACCAGAACCTGCCCTAAGGATTTTATCCTGGAGCTCCTTATGCAGCTCTGCCAGACAATTTTATTTACACAGCAGCTTCTCAGCAGCTCCCTGCTGCCCAGAACTCACCATTTGATGCTGATGAACATGGAGGCAATAAACTAAGAGGGGAGAAATGCTGTCTGTTGAAATTAGCGGCTGCAGGCGCGCCGCCCAGCGGTGTCCCGGGCGCGTACATCTGCCCGCCCGACAGGTTCGAGGCAAAGCTCCCCAGGTGTGTAGAAGAAGGGGTTACAGAAGCATAGGGAGAATCCATACTGACAATACCTACGAGAGAAAACGGGCACAAGTGACTCCCACAACTCCAACGCTCCAGCAAGAGCTCCCTGGCAGCATGGAAATAGAAAGGAGAACTTTTATCCCACCCGTCTTTAGGGGCACGTGTTACAATTTTCCAAAACCAACTGGAGCATTAAGCTCCACACTTCGCAAGTCTGTTCAGTGTGTGGCAGTTGTGCTGCACACCTAAATCGAGAATGATATCCCAAATAAAAGAATTATTGCTCCCTTCATGTCCTCTTCAATGAAGAAAGGGAAAAATAAAACCTTAGGGATGATCTCAGACTTATGCACTTCTATATCTTAGGGGCATACAGGGCCCTAGTCAAAATGCTGACTAGCACATCAAGGTAAAAAAATTAAAGCACCATCATACTCACAAAATAGGAAATAAAGTGTTACTGTATGTCTCAATCTATTAGCACCTCAGTGCTCCTACAAAAGCAGGCAGAGATGGTCCAAAGCATCTCTGTACTTTCTGGAAGCTCCGTAACAGGTTCTGTGACAACCTCTTGTCTTCCGTTTTGGGCAGAAAGCAAAATGTCTTACTAAAAAAATGCAGGCAGTCAAGGAAATTACATTTTTTGGATCAAATGTAGTAATTAAGAGAAGACACTGCCTGTAAGTTACAAGACCACCCTAGAACTTGGAAGATGCTGCACATTTTTCTGCAGCCTCAGGACAAGGTATCACAAACTGGAACAGTCGCTATCTAGTAGGGAAGGGGAGTGGGAATAAGAGTGTTTTATCTCAGCTATTGGGAGAGGAACAGAGTGGAATGGCAAAATCCCTCTTATATCAAGCCCATCAACTGCCAATCAGTTACTAGATTTGACAGGGCACTTAAAATGAACTCCACTTGGCTTAAACAACACAAGAATGAACTGTATTCCTATGGAATGGACACAAGGCAGAGGCTTACCTGAGGGACTTGGAGCTGGCCTCTGTAACGGCGGCCGAAAACCCGGGGCTTTGGAAGTGTCGGACTGATGCAACGGATCTGAATTTGGCAAAAACGAGGACTTAGCTGAGAGCATGGACTCCGGTGCTGTCTGAGAGGAAACGACGGAGCCGCCCCAGAAGGCATGAGCAGACGTGGGGCTGTTCTCGAACAACGTACTAAAGGGCCCGAAAGGCAGGGTAGCACTGAAGTTGTTCCCCATGGGCTTGTTCGCCGCGTGGGCCGAATTCTGAGAAGCACTTTGTGTACTTAAGGTAGAAGGAAGCTGCACTGAAGAAGGAACGCTGTGGGGCCTTTTGATGTGGTTAACGTTGAGGACTGCGACGGGGGAGTTCTGCACGGGAGCTGGATTCTTGGGGACGCTGCCGGCGCCGTGGCCAGGCGGTCTGATGGCTGGGGTTTCCATCTTGGCTGCGGGCTGAGCCGAGCCCATGGCGGGCTGGGACACGGGGTAGGGCATGGGAGCGCCGCTCGCGCCCACCGCCGGGGCGGATGAGCTCGTCGCCGCTAAACTCGGAGGCACGGCCATGCGGGGATCTGGCGCGGGAACCTGAGGTTGCTGGAGAGGGGGCCTGGCCTCCGGCAGAGGCGCTCCCGGGGGCTGCTGATGAGCAGGATGCACGGAGGAGCCGCCGGCCCCGGGATTGGGCTGCCTGCTGCCGGCCGAGCCGCCCGCATCCGCGGCGGGCGGGCTCCCCGCGTCCGGCTCGGACGGAGGCGCGCCTTTGTTGGGAGAGGCGGCCGCGGCGCGGTCGGGAGGACTGCTCCTGGAGACGCCCGCCGGCTGCGCGGGAGGAGAGGGAGACGAGGGGGACGATGCGGGGTAGTGTTCTTTGGCAGTAGGAGTCGGATACGTGGTGTTGGTGGGCGCCGTGCTCGTGTTGCTCGCCGTGGTCGTCACGGTGGTGGTGGTGGCGTTGGACGTCTTCACCACGGTGACGAACAGCTGCCTCCTCACCGAGGGGGAGCTCGGGTTGCCGCTCGCCGAAGATCCAGGCACAGTAGAAGCCACCGAAGTCGTTGTGGCCGTGGGGCTCGTCGTCAAAGAGCCGGCCGCGCTGGGCTGGGCGCCGCCGCCGCCGCTCTGGCCGCTGTGGCGAGGCACCATGTGAGGTTTGGGCGAGTTGGTGGCGCGGGCGGGGCTCAGCGGCCGCACGGGGAACGGGCCCCACGTGGACTGGGCCGGCGGGAAGGTGCCCCCGAAGTGCGTCATGGGCAGCCGCGGGGGACGGATCTGCTGGAAGGTCTGCGCGGCCAGGAGCGCGTGCGCAAACTGCGGAGGGGGATACGCCAGCGGCAGCGAGACCTGGAAACCGGGCCGCACGTTGTTCACGGGGTTCTTGATGCCCTTGTGAGCGGACGCTGAGGAGATGGCAGGCACGGAGAGCGCGGAGGCCGTCTGAGATGCCGACGAAGCAGCTACGGTGGTCACTTTGATGCCCACGAGAGAACTGTTAGCAGCTGTGGTGGCGGCAGGTGTCGAGGACCCTATCTTGGAGTTTACAGTTGAGCTTTTCAAACGGTTCTTTGGAATAAGTTCATCGATTTCCTTGTCTGGATCCTTGATGAGAGCATTGATCAACTGCGTGGCCTGTCTGGTTGATTCTGTGCCACCCCTACAGAAAGGAAGGACAGGGAAAAGTGCATCCCAAGTATTTACACACATTATACACACAGCCCTCCCACACAGGATCCAGCCTGTCTTCTATCACCCTAACACAAACAGGAAAGTAACTCTCTATTCAGCCTAGCACAGTCCTGCTGCAGACAAGAAATTAAGTTTAAAACACCCCAAATCCCAAAAAACTCAAATGGATAAAATATTTGCTTCCCTAAATATTCTTTCATATTTCATCATGTATTAACAAGCCCCAACACAGAATCCCAACATTTATTTTCTCACAAGCCGTCTTATGTACCTGCTGCTGCTTGTACTGTTTCCCCACCCCTTTCCTCTCCCCTGCTTTCAAGGGACGTTACAAGGAACAACCAGATCAAGCCCTTAATTTTGCTATGCAGACCAACTTTCTAAAAGGAGAAAATACCCACCAGACAGAGCCAATGCAGGATCCTGCTCACCCACCTTATGGTGATGATTCGGTCTCCAGTTTTATCCTTCTGTTTGTCAATGTCTATGTGTGCTCCCGTGCACTCACGGATCGCGTTGATGTTACACCCTCCTCTGCCAATAACTCTGGAAATCACAGTTGATGGGACAGAAACCTTCTTGGATCTACACAAAAACAGAAGCAATATTAAGTAGGAAACACTTGCATAGCAGAAAGCTGTGGGCAAGGTGGTCAAAAGAACGCTGTATTTTCTAATTCAACTTAGGCAGCAGCAGCTCAAACCCACTGAGAAGGCCATTCAGTAACTCCAAGGAAGGCCACACAAAGGACAGCACCAAGGGGATTAGGGGAATTACTCTGCTTACCTTCTCACAACTTCCTTCCAGCCTTCTTCCCTTTTCTGACCACGTTTAGGACTAGCAATGGTTAGCTTTCCGTTCGGAGAAGAAAGGGGAGAAGGAGCGGATTTTGTGCAAGTAGACAAGGAATTGCTTGTCACTTCATTAATAACTTCAGACAACCTGCAAAAGGAATGAAATGCTGTCATTATGTGGGGGAGAAAAACAGGATGACTCGCACTTTGCATCTGGGGTGACAGGAACTCACTTGATGGATGACTTGCCAGGCACTGCTTTCCTCTCATCCTTCGGACAAGTGACGAGCACCGACGGCTGCTTTTTGTTGCCCTGGGTGTTGGTGACAGCTGTGGAGGAATGATTGTCGCTCTTGTGGCTGCTGTTGCTATTGCTGCTTTCATCGCTGCAGCTGGAGATCCTCATATTGTCACTGTCACCGCTCTCACTAGTGCTGCTGCTCTTGGACTCCCCATTCACCTTCTCAGGCTGGCTATAGGATATGGGAAGCTGATCATCGAATATGATCTGCACGTTATCAGGGGTCACTTTGTTTTTCCTGTTTTTCCTCTTGGAGCTCGTGGTGGTGATGGTGTTATTCCTCTTCCCATGAGAGCCTGCTAACGTGGTCCAGGTTGCAGATATACCTATGGTAGTGGTGGTGGTAGCACTGGGAGGCTCCATTGGGACCTCGGGATCATCTGATACAAGAGGAAAGAAAAAGCAGGAGTAACTTCACTGGTTTGGGGAAACCTGAGTGTTTTGCTTTCCAAATCACACCTGTCCTGTCAAAAAACTTTAGGACTAACTTTTTTGCAAAGCTCCAAGAAACACACAAAACCCTTGACTATGAGACATCCATAAATCTATTACAGATGTCATACCAGCTCATACCGAATTTCATTCTTTCCTTGGAATAATTGCAGTAATCACCTTCAGCTTTTAACTTCTCCTTCTCCTGAGCAGCTTGGAGTTCGAAATTCTCTTTATTTTTTGCTTCTATTTCTTCTAGTTTTCGCCTTTGTTCCTCTTTTTTCTTCCTCCTTTTCTCTTTTCTCTTCTCTCTTTTGGCAGCCAGAGCCAGTCTCCTGCTTTCTTCCCTTAACTACAAGTTAAGCACATGGAACAGCATTACAAGATGTCCAATGCATTTCAAGAAATCCAAATGCTTTTTATTTCCTTTGATTTTTCTGTTTTACTTCTATTACAGTACCATGGCTTTTAGTAAATTAGTTAAATTTTTCAATATTTAGGACACCAAATTTGGTTTAGACCTAAAATCCATATGAGTGTGACTAGAAAATGCCACATTCATTTTTTCTTTGACAAATCACATTCAGAAATCCTTCTTTTGGTACAGAGGAAATAGTTATATTGGCATTTCCTGATCCAATTACTCTGAACACAAGCAAAGTCCAAAGATGACCTGAACAGCAAGATGCTCAGCTCTGGACACTCCAATTATGGTCATTACACACACTCCTGTATCCCAATAACTACTTTTACCAACCTTATCATCATGAAGGCACATGAAATAGGAATTTTAAGAGAGAAATATTCCCAGCTGCAACTCTTTGCACTTGCCTTCTCCAAGTCCAGTTCCTCTAGAAGAATGCTTGCGTTTTTGTTGGCCTCTGCAGCCTGTCTATCTTTGGCTTGAACAATTGACTCCATGCACAGGTGGCACTTCTTCAGCATCTCCTGAAATGACAAAGTGCATTGAGAACAAAGTGCCAGTGTTCTCATTTCCTGCTGCTTTTCCCCAGAAATTCCAATGGGACTCGTGTTGCGGCTGAAAGCTGGTGGCCAATGAGCCCAAGAGAGGTCAGCTCACTGTCTGAGGCTGAGACACAGTACTGCTCCTTGTCAGGTGCTGCCTTGCCCCCAGCTTACCTTATCAGTGATGGTTGCAATGTATCTCATGCACTCCGAGTCTGAGGGGAACTGGTTCACCTCCTTCACCAGGTAACGCACCACCTTCACATGGCCCTGCAAAACACAGTGCAAGCACAGCCCTTTCCATCAGACCAGCTGCCTCTGCCTTACTGACAAACACTTCAGCCCAGCACTCCTTGCAAAAGATTGATTTCCAGCCCCTCACCACATGAAACTCTCAATGCTTTTTCTGACATCTTTCTCACCTTCTTAACTAGTGAGGCACGTTTCTGCCACCAGAGAAGGCAAGTAATTACCTCTCATCAGGCTGCCCTTACTCCAGAAGTACTTGAAAAACTTTTGCCTTTTTAGGGCAGTTTTCAGCTGCCCATCTCTAACAGCTTAACACCTACAGGCTTCTACAGTCATCTGCAATGTTTCCAGTACTGCATCACCTCAACTACACTCCCTTACTAACAGAAGCCATTTGTAGACTCAAATCAGGCTGAACTGCACTTCTTTTGACCAAAGTCCTCACCCTCTCTAACTTAAGGAACCAATCCTATTTCCCCCCACTTCTATCCCACAGAAACCCTGCAAATTTCACCCCTCACACACCAGAACCAGACTCACTTCAGTGCCTATAGAGCAAATTGCAATTAGAATTGAACACAGGCATTACACAGGGGACACATGTACCTGTTTCTGAAGATTCAATGCCAAATATTCAAATTAACTGAGATATTATTAAATATGTAGCTTCTGTCAGTATGCTCTATTTCTAACAGCTATGTAGGGATGAACAGGACAATCCCAGCTAAGAGAAAAGCTGAACTCCACCACCTACCTTTCGGAAGGCTGCCATGAGAGGAGTTATTTTCCTGTTATCAGCTGCATCCACGTCAGCTCCAGCCTGGACCAGCAGCTGGACCACATCAAGATGCCCCCCATTTGCTGCCAGCCACAGGGGAGTATTGCCCTTCTTGTTCCGCACATCGATGTGAGCTCCCCTACAAACCAAACACGTGCCATCAAAACCCAGCATTTAGGCAACAGGAAGCACTCTGACCCCAAGAACAACTTCATTTGGGTCCTTGGGATAAATTAAATTATGTGACAGCAGTCAACAGACACACAGAACCTTTCCCATTTCTTGACCCCCTGCTGGCTATTTGGAAATAAGATTGTACATGGGGACAATGGAGCGTAAACACAGCCAGGTTTCCCTTCCAGCTGCTCTCATGCCAACAGCATACCTGCTAATGAGGAGCTCACAGAACTTGTAGTGCCCCTTGTCTGCTGCAATGGTTAGAGCTGTGTCTCTGGACGAAGGGACGGGGGGAGCGTTGACATCGGCGCCTTTGTCCAGCAGGACCCTGCCCACCTCCGCGTATCCCCCAGAGGCCGCTTCCATCAGCGGGGTCAGGCCGGTCTGCGACAAGCACACAGGAGCCGTTAGTGGGGCAGAGTGGCTTACCTGGGTTACTGTTCTTATGCTTGTAAGCAACCACAAGAGGAATCAACATTTATTTGAAGAAACACATTTTTTGATGAGCTTTGCAACCACCAAAATCTTACTCCTTAAATGCAGCCATTTTTTTTTTCTATATGATATCTGGTTTAGTTAACTGGACTGGAGAACTGAACTAGAGAAATTGACTTGCACAAAGGCAAGAAAATCAGGCACCAATGCAGACACCATGAGTTACAAGCACCTCCCTCTGGAGCCCCCTCCGGCTGTTTGCTCTTTACCTTGGCTCTGTGCTCCACGTTAGCTTTTCTATCAAGCAGCAGGCTGACCACCTCAGTTCTTCCCTGGAAACAGGCCAGAGTCAGAGCTGTATTCCTGTTGGTCTCGATCTGGGCATTTATATCAGAGCCCATGTCCAGTAACAGCTTGACAGCAGCAGTGTGCCCATTCATGGCTGCCAGCATCAAGGGAGAAATGCCCAATTTGCTGCCAGTTCTGAAAGAGAAGAAAGAACCACAACTGTTTCAAAGGTCATTTCAGAAATGCAACTGTAATAAACTAATGGAGGCAGAGAATTCACGCACTGAAAAATCAGCTGCATACCAGCTTCTACTGAACCTACAAAAGGCTCTCCACAGCAAGTATGGTTTTGGACAGGTGTTTCTACTTTAGAGACTGCACTTTTACTTTTTGATGGCTTCAAATTGAAGGGCATCTCTTTTGAGGTGTGCTTATGACTTACAGCCTGTGCTTGGCCCTTTCCTTGTACCCCTGCAGCTCACACCTGAGCTGTTTTCTGCCTCCCAACAGATGCAAAAGCACGGCATAAATGCACACACACAGAGAAAACTACACAGGGAAAACACACACGCTTTCCTCACATAACTCACAAGCAAGCACACGAGATAAGGGCTGGGAAGGGAACTTGCCTGGAATTGATTTCTGCCCCAGCGTTCAGCAGAATCTTGATAATGTTCACATAGCCACCCGAGGCAGCGAGGCTCAGAGGTGTGTAATCAGACACATTCCTGTGCTCCTTGTTTGCCCCCCGAGCTAGCAGCAACTCCACCACCTGCAGGGTTTCAACACACAACATCTGGTTTGCTCCCAAACTTGCAAATCTAGCCAACACAAACGATTTTTAGACCTAAATGTTCTGTTGGAAGATGTCAATGGTAAGAAAGGCGCTTTAATCAGTTGCTTCACTATACCCCTTGCCTTCATGTGCCTACAGTGCCCAAAGCCACTGTAAAACTTCCTTTAAAAAAAAAAAAATCTATCATGGCTGCTCATGAATCTACTAAATTCAACAGCAGAGTAAGAAAAAGCAGATCTCCTCATGATTATTTCAGCCAGATTCAGTTTCAATATGGAATACAAAGTACTCCTGCTTTTTGTCCTCTCCTGCAGAGGACATGGCCAGAAACTGAACTGTCTAGCAACTTAAAATCACCGTGTACAATGAGGTGAAAACCCATAGTGTCACTTCCAGTGCAATATTACATTTGCTTCACTTTCAGGTTTTAAGCATTAAAAAAGTTTAGATCAGACCTGCACAATTCTCAATCAGAATGTTTTCCCATGAAATCACAGAATAAATACACCGTCAAACCCAAAATTTGGGCAGGAGGGCGTTCTGACATCATCTCTGCCACCCAAAGCTCAGCTTTTTCCAATTTCTTTCCCCAAAAACTAGAATGCTTATATATGTAACCCATTTGTGTCTAACTCCTGATTCTCAGCAAGAATACTCATGATAGTGTTCACTTTCATATCTACATTTAATTATGCTGATTAAAGTCCCATAATGGGGCACTAATGACTGCATTCATGAGGACACCTGGCAGCACCAGTCCAGTTATCAAAAGAGAAAAAGCAGTCTAGATTAGACACTTGGCAACGTGTAAATTGGAAAATGTGAAGCCCTTTGCACATTTGTTAAACACACATCCTGTGTGACTCTATCTTTTCTGGAAGATTCTTGTCCTGTACTGACACAGTATGTCATTCACACACTGCATCTCGAGATGTAAGGTTTACTTCACCTCTTGCCTCCCTCCTGAACAAGCCAAAGACAAGGGAGTGTCCTTGGTTCTCTCAGACTGGGCTTCAATATCAGCTCCATTATCCAGTAAGATTTCCACAACCCCCACATGGCCGGCTGTAGCAGCCAAAATGAGCGGAGTAAACCCTGAAACAGCAAACAGGACACGAGTTACAGCACCGCAAGAGCAAGCCTGAAGGTTTCACATCAAGTGTAGGGTTACTGGGGATTTATTTAGTGGGACACAGACAAAGCAGACAGGGTTCACAGTGCCACGGTGAGACACCCACCTTTCTTGTCCCTGTGCTCAATGTTAGCTCCTCTCTCCAGCAGGGTTTGTACCAGCTCTTCATGGCCACCAGCACAAGCCAGCGTCAAGGCTGTGTCATGGTTACTCTCAGTCTAAACCAAACAGACATACACACAAGATAAATACTTGCTTTTTCAAGTACAGCCCCTGCTATAGCCAAAACATAACCCTACCCATGCCAAAGGAAAAGCTTCCATAAGCTAAGAGCGGGTTTATGGGTGCCCCCCTGACAGCTCTGTGCAAGTTCATGACAGGATTCCACCTCTCAAGGCAGCTCTGCTGGGAGGTTCCAGAAGAAATCCTGACCAGAACTGAGATTCTTCAAGAACTGAGCTCTCATCTGTGCTCTGCTAACCAGATTAACTTCTTTGCCACTGCTTGACTGTGACCTTCACATGGTATAATGAAGGTAAGCATTCTGTCTTTAATGCTTGGCACTCCAGCCAAAGGCTTTATCAGGACACAATCCAAGCCAAGTGTCACAAGCAACTAAGCAGCAAGGGCTGAGTTTCCAGAAGTTTCTCTCCTTTTCTCCCCAATGATCTCATGCCTTTGCTCTGCTCCCTGCTGCCCAATCTCAGGCATGTTATGTATAGCCCAGAGCTGTGCATATGCCAGTCAGTATGTGTATGCTTATTGCTGATGGCCAGCTAGCTCCAAGTCAAAATAAAGCTGCCTTTTTAACAGTTATTTTCATACAGAAAAGTATTTTCCTTAGTGGAAATGAGAGCTTGAATTATTTCCTCTTGCTCAAAAAACAAAAAAATCACAGCAATTATTACTTTCAAGACTTTCACACATCCGTGATCTCTGGCAAACAACTTGGAAGCACAACCAAAAACTCTGTGTGCAATGCTTTAAGGATTATTTTTGTCTTAGGATACCAGGCCAGAAAACATTTAACTTCTGTCAGTAGGCAACTCTGCTGTTTCGCATAATGCCACTAACAACACAGGAATAAGAAATGCAAGTGTTTAGTCATTCAGAGACCTTTTTTTGTTCGGTGTGAGCACAGAGGAAAGTGGGTTGTGACTCTCGGGGGCGTTGCTCTGCCCATCCAAAAGCAGCAAACCCAGTCTCCAGAGCTCAATCCACTGTAGAGCAGAGCTGCTTGCCACCAGTGAATTACTGAGGATGCAGAAAAAGCAGCTTGGTGCATCTGAGGGAGTGCAGGCTCACCTGGGCATCGATGTCTATAGCAGGGTAGATGGGCAGCATGGCTGAAGGAGAAATGATGGGACTCGGAGTCGGCGTCTGAGGTTGGGACACTGAGGTTGCAATGCTGTGGGTGGGAGTGTTTGACATTGCAGATGCTCTTCCACTCACTGCTGTTGGACAGAAGAACCACACTAAGTCAAAGCAAAACACTTCCCGATGTAATGTGACAATAAAGGGACAGTGGGATGAATTCCCACCGACAGATGGAACTCCTCAAAAACTGTTGTTTTCCACAAATATATGTATTCCACACATTGAGCCCAACCTTTGATCCTTTAACTCTCAGAATTTGAACTATGAGAAAGGTTTACTCCATTCAATCAACAAAAGAGCTAAGTATCAGACTGACATGTATTCTAAAAGCCCACCAAAAGGTTTTTGTTTTTTTTTTTTAAACCCAAAGATCTTTCCTACAACAAATCAGCCATAATTTGGACCTGGAGCTCCATACCTTTGGAAGCAGGGCTGCAGACCAAGTCCAACCAACGGGTACCTATGCAGTTTTTCTTAAAAGTTTTAATGTTTTCATGTAGAAGTCTGTTCAGCCTTGACCCCCACCCGTCCATAAACATAACAAAAACGCCACAGGGCAGGATGCTCACACAGCAGAACCTGCTGAAAGCAGAGAAGGGGAAGCTTTGGAAGAGCAGGCTGCAGAGTTTGCAGGTGTTAGGAAGCACAGGTAACACCAGTGACAGGGACAGGACACAGACAGCCCCGAGTGCCGCCCTGCCCAGGGCAAACCCCAGCTCCCTTCTCCCTGCTCCCCTCACCACAGCTCCTGCTCCTTCCCTGCCACCTCTCCAGCTGCTTCTCAGCTGCAACAGCCAAGGACAAGGTGAAGCAGCACCACACACTTCCCTCCAGCTGACAAAAGCACTTTAAACTGCAAAATGGGACAGTTTCCAACCGATGCCACAAACCGGTACCCTAACAGGCCCAGCTGTGTGCTCCCACCTCTGCAAGGCAGCTCTATTTTACACCCACAACTAATTTAATTTCTGGACTTCCTACACAAAATTTCCTACCAAAGTCAGAATTCAGAATTCCAACCCCCTTGATCTAGATCTTTGAGTGCCTTTGGAAAAGTTATCATCTCACAAATCACACTAGGTATGGATTAAAATTAACATACTGAAGATGTGCCAAAATATTTTGACATAAGGTCAAAACCTGCATGTGTTTTAAACAGCTTCTAAGAATTCCTGCTCAAATCCCAAAAAGGAGACTGGGAAGCATCTTCACTATTACAGGAGACATTAGTAAATTCTCAGGCAAAAAAAAAAAAAAATCAAGTCAGTTAAGAAGGTCTCAGTTGAGATCAAGTCTACTTTTTACATTTGTAGTGAGGGAAGAAAAGGCAACCAAAACCCCAAATTACTGCCCCCCACCCCCAGAATACAGAACAAACCAACCCAAAAAAGAAAGACATGCTCCAGCAATAATTCACAAATTTAGTTCAGATACCTACAGCACAGTTCACTGGACACAATATCCACTTTTATGGGTAATCTCTTTGATTATATTTATTTCAACATCACCTGCGTGGAGTTCAAATTTCTAATGACCACGCTAAGGGTGATGAACAGAATTTTTATGGCACCCAAACTAAAATATTCAAAGTTTTCAATAACCGAAAAGGTTTTCAGAGCAGTCTGCAGCTCTGAGAGGAGTAACCAACTTGATTCTACATGCTAAACACACTGACACAAATGTTTATCTCTGCACTCTGCTCCTTGCCCTACTCTAATGGCCTAGTGGCAAAGTGAACTCCAGTCTGCACCTCACCGTGGAAACCTCCTTATTTCATGCCTGGGATAACCAAGTCTTCCAAGTTAGGTCACTACTGGAATGTTTAGGATACACAAGACTTGGTACAGGAGCACCTTCATCAAGCTTCTTGGTCAGAAGACATCACCAAGCACCATTTGACTACTGCAGTTCCAGTCTTGGACATTTGCTGGGCTAGCAGACAATCACTTTTGTGCTTACTGATGTTTGGAACAGACCTGCTCTTCATCTTGATTTTCTTCTGTGCACACCTCAGCTCTCTCTTGGCTTGGATGAAAAGAGGGCACCCTGAGAGCAGCTACCTCCTGCCCCGTGCCCACTGGCCTCACCACAGTGACACGGCCCTGTAACCCCAATTCCCCTCATGTGGCCATCTCATGTCCCACAGGGCTGGCCTGCTGTCAGCACAGCATTGGTCTCATGCACGGATTCCTCATCTCCTGCACTGTCAACAGCAGACAGATAAAAACTGTTCCACATTACACAGCAATGAGGGACCGAATAAAAAAATACTTTACAAGAAATGTATGAGACATCTCAGCTTTTCCCAGCTGGTTTCAAGCCAGCTCTACAGACTTGTTCCACATCAGTTCCTTCTCTGCCCCCAATTCCTGTGTAGCACCTCAGTCATTACAAACCATGTTGGTGCCACACAGGATTAAAATCACTCCAGAGCACTTGAGATGCAGAACATGCCTTGGACTGTAACGGTGCAGGTCATGCTCTGAATTCCAGCCCCAACCCTGGGCTGCTGCTGGGCAAGAAGGGCTCCCTGGATGGGGCTGAGAACCCTGCACACCTGCAGCCCTGGTGGTTATCAGTGGCTGTTATTCCTGGTGGTCACCAGTGCGCAAGGCAGCCTAAGGCAGGCCAGCCCCAGGTGAAACCAGCTCCTGCTCAGGCCCCACGTGGGACACAACCTGATTTTCCTGGGATGCTGGCTCTCTGTTGCCGTTTGTTTTTTCAGTATTGAGTCTCTGTGAAAAGCCTACAGCTTGCTTTCTGACGTTTTCATTCAGACAGCTGCATTTCCAACTGACTCAACCCACAAGGGAGCTTCCAGGAATGCATTTTATCAAGAGCTTCAAGATTCCTGAAGTTCTTTGCAAAGCTCTGTGACTGGACACAATCCTTGGAATGGTTCCTACTTTGTAAAAAGCTTGCTATTGAAAACAAGGTGATTTTTCTCCCTGGATATTTACCACATCACTTAACAGATGCAATGTTTCCATACAAGCCTTACACAACTAACCCTACAAAATACTTCTTTTTATGTGCCTCACAGCAAGCAAAAAACTTGCCTGACATCTGAAGCTCAAGAGCAAACCTTTTGCTTGTCCTCAACTCCAGCAGGATCATAAAGGAGCCCAAAGGAAAAAATTAACTATTATTTACTAGTTAGCCATTGTTTTCAACTAATAAAGCACAGAGATGCACATAAAATCAAGTTTGCACAGTCAAGGTGAAGCTTTGTTTCTGCAACTGGTGCTGCAAACACAGCTCTGCAATGGAACTAAACTCAAGGCATCTCTGAAACAAGAATTTACATCTCTGAGAATACACTAGAAGCTTCTTTTAAAGCAGTACACGGAGTTATTGACCAAATATTTAGTGGCTACTTAAACGTTGTGTGTTACACTGAGCCCATTTCAGCTCCACATTTTAAACTGTGATTTGTGGACTCACTACAGGCTAGCACGGAAGTTCTGCACTCAGGCCTGTGTCTGTCCTTGCTAAAAAAAAACACCCCATAATCACAGGCACTGGACAGAAAACGAATTCAGACTTCCCTCCCAACTGCATGTGTGCACACACTACTAACAAGTGGGGCTGAGCAGAACCAGAATATTCCCTCCAGTTCCCACTGGAAATACCTGACTGCCCAAAAAGGCACAAACAGGCATGCAGGGCTGCAGCAGGTGACCTGGAATGACACCTGCTCAGGATGTGACATGCAGCTAAACACAGGTCCCACACGTCCTAACTCCAGGTTAACTTGTATTTAAACACAACTCAAGTGCATGGCACAGATTCTTTGTAAGTTACCGACAACTGCAAACATCCCAGCTTCTAAATTCATGTTGTCCTGCACCCCAGCAGTTCCATGAGAGAAACTGTTACTGTCAGTGCATGCTATATGGCATTTAATCTACTTTTTCATGCCTACATTTGTGTTTTCATCCACTTCCAATCTTCACACCTATGCTTCAATTCTAACACGAGATTTCCAGCAAAGAAGTTTTTGTCACCTTTAATGAAGCTTTGCCTGGACACAAGGTCACTCATCAGGGGTCTCACCACAGAAGTGGTGTTCCAGTGCTTTAAAAAATCACCACCTGGTAGTGGAATCAGTTAGCACACCTTCCATGACTCTGTGCTCCAGCTCTGGCAGCACATGCAGCACCAGTCTGGGCCCACACTTTCTCTGAGACCTGCCTTCCCCTGGCACACAGCCCTCATGCCAGCAGCTTTGCAAAGCAGACCTGTTCAGATGGACAGCACTTGTAAAAATGACAGTGCATCAGCTTAACCAAGAGCATCTGGCACCTTTTCATCCAGTGACCTTTTTTTAAGACTGTGTCCTACCAGCTCACCTGTGTTCAGCTAAGGGGTATTTCAATGATTGCTTTAGCATGGGAAAGGTTCAGATGAAGCACTACTGAGTGAGGTGTAAACTAAAACAGCAGTGACAACTCTCATTTAAAACCTGCTCCATTCTCCTGTTTTACTGCTTAAGGCCTTAGAGCATTCATGTCACCGGGCAGAGAATTCTCTGAAGCAATGACAAGAGTTTGGTAAGGCTAAACATGCTTGCTGCTGGCAGCCATTTTTATGAGGAGATGTTTCAGAAAGTCATAGGATTATCACCTTTTTTTTTTCCCAAGCAGAAATAAAAGCTTCCAATAAGCAGACTACATAAGGCCAAGTGGAGCAGCTCTTATTCTGAAGATAAACCCACGGGTCCCTCACATTTTAGAGGCTCGTTGTGGCGCTACAGCTGCTCAGCCTACTGCAAGTCAGCTCTCAGCTAGCCCAAAGCACTACCCAGCACCATCATGGTGCTGCTCCCGAGCTACAATCAGGCCAAAACAGAACTGCCACATGAACTTTACTACACCCTTCCCCAAACCATGACGAGTTAAAAATGCCACTCCGCCATACCAACCTGACCAACAGGCACAGCTCAGCTCACCCTGCAAACTGAAAAGTTAAAAGCTGCTTTTCCCAACTCCTTGAGACAGGGATCAGAGGACGAGTGGTGCTTTGCCATAGAGCTCGTGGGAATACACAAACACACACACACACACACATAAAAAGAAGTGGACATACCCTCAACTGGTCAAGCAAATATTATACCTGCTCATAACAATGTAAACCCACCTGCCATGATGTCATCCAGCGTGTCATTGAGCGTCTGAGCAGGGCTGGCTACCATTAACCCTTGCTGTGTTTCTGTCAGTATTCCTTGCCCCAGCCCTGCTAGTTGTGCTTGGCCCAGCACTGGCTGTCCAACTATAACACCTTGCAGTTCTGTAAGATTTGCGATGGACCCTGGAGGTAAGGAACCTGCTGCCAGAGGCAAAGCTTGTGGCATGGCCAGAGGCTGAACTGGTGCAAAGCCCGTCTGCGCAGCAGCTTGCTGAGGGTCATCTTTGAGCAAGATGGGGTCCACTTGCTGCAATCGTGCATAGTCTCCCTCTGAGAGTTGCTCTCCTACCCCAACGGGAGTCAGTAGTCCCAGATGCTGGCAAGACTGTTGCTGCTGCTGCTGCTGGAGCTGAATTCTTTGCGCTTTTACCTCTAGATATTGCTTTTTTAGCTGCTGTTGAGTTTTCAGCTGTAACTCTCGCTCCACTTTCTGCAGTTCCTCCAAAATCTTTTGTTTCTTCTGAATTTGCTCCTCTCTCGTTTTGTTCAGCTCCTCAATCTTCTCTTTGGTGAGCTGGTCGGCGTGTGCCAATTCCAGGGACTGCAGCTGAGCGTTCTTCTCTATGGCTTCTTTTATCCTCTGCTCCAGCTCTGTCAACTTGCCCTGAGCCTCTTCTACAATGCTCTCTGGAGACTGATTGGTGATGTAACCCTGTACATCCTGGTTGTTTGTTGGCAAATGACTGCTGGACTTTTGTTTAGAAGCAGCTGTGTGAAAAAGAAACCCCCTCAGAAGCAATGGAAGTGCATACCAAGGGCATCCTCATTACAGAGCTACTGCCGGGCCGCTGCGTGGCACGGCACCCGTGGGAGGCCAGCGTGTCCCCAGGCCCTCCGAGGACACCTGCCAACGGGTACCCAGCAGTCAGACTGCAAGTTACCAGGCCACACCAGTGCACATGCACCCCACAGACCCTGCGCTACGGTGACAGGGCTGCTCCAGCAATCGGCACGCTTTTGCCAAAGGAAGCGATTGTCTCGAGCCGCTGCCACACGGAAACTGGGAACAAAAAGCAAGGGTGTGCTGCCTCTTTACTTGGTGTTCTGCGGCTGGTGTGGTGCTGGGACATAAACAAACGCTTACAGCCCTGAAAGCGCAGCCCCAGGGACACAAAACCACCTCTAGGACTGGGACTAGGCTGCCGGCTCTGCACCGACTTGGTAGGCTTTAACAAGTGCTAGGCTCTCTACAACTAGGCATCCTTTCACTCCAGGTATCCAGCTCTGCTCAGGTGACAAAGAGTGCCAGAACCCAGGGCTGTCATTTACATTTAGCAGGACCTAACAGGGTGTCTTTAGCCACTAGGTTTTATCCATAGCAGACTCGATTTTGCCTGTGTCAAAGCTCAGCTCTCTGTCCAGGCAAGGCAAGTATTTCAGCCTTCCTGCAAGAACAAGCGATGACTAATCCAACTGGTGTTTTATGCAGAAGTCCCCAGTAACACAGCTGACATGCTCTGCCATACCAGGTGGAGAAGCAACAATCGGTTAATTTTGAAGGGCGAAAGGCAACTCAAAACTCAGGATCTGAGGCAGTGGAGGTGCCCAGTTTCTTCCAGCCATCCTCGCTGTATCTCCAGAACAATACAAGTGTACACACAGGATTAATTTTAGGACATGCACGCCTGTATTTGCTACTGCTGATGCTTGATAAAAATTGGTTTTTGACGAGAATTCTTAAGTACAGAAAGCATTAAGTGTCAAAATGGCGAGAGCAAAATAGATGCAAATTTAGTCCTAGGAGGACTTGAGCCACATCAGACTAAAGATTTTACTGCACAAGAAATTCCGCCTTCAATCCAATTAGTCAAACCCACTCCCAGACTACTACCCTAAGGAAACACAAGTTATCAAATCAACTATGATATGGAGATTAACATGGGTTTTGCAACTTCCATTATCCAATTTCTATAGACTTCTGGGTAACATTCTGCATTAGTTCAGTGTGTCAGACTAGAGATTTTAACAGATTTACTTAGGCAGATTTCTTGATGTTTTATGATTAGAGGCTTAGATGACTGACTTGGTGGACAAACAAATCCTTAAAAAAATAATTAAAAAAAAAAAATCAAAATTGCAGTTTCCTTGACTGAATCCATAAACACTCTTCATAGGAGCTACTCTGCTACAAGTGCAAGCCTCTATCTTCTACCTAGGAAGGATATTTAGAAAATAAGCTGCAGAACTAGGACTGACCTTTGTTTCTGATGGGAAGGGTTGTGGCGACATTGGCAGGGGGTTTGTCAGGCTCCTGGGGTGGGACGACCATGGGCAGCGCCTGCACTGGTACTCGAGGAGCCTAAAACGTCGGATACTAACAGATTACTTCTCTCATACTCTGTGCCAGTTACAATTCAACAGAAGGCAAACAACATCTGTTAGAAAAGTAGACTTTAATGGTGACTAACAACATTCAATATAGTTTGTAATATGCTGAGTTCAATAATTAACACCTACAGATCATGTGATCTCCACATACTTTGCATTTTTAACCTAAAAAATTACTTGCAGAACTATACTCAGCCTGGTACAGTGCTGTACTGTAGTACAGCAAATACAAGCCATAAATTCAATTCTGTAGAGTTTCATTTAAGCAGATCTTTGCACTTGCTGGTTTTGTCCACCCTCAAGTGTTTTTTTTTCCAGCAATACTTAGAGAACAGTAAGAATGATGAGAGCACGTTCAAAAGTCTTCCCCAAAAGTAAAAATCAGTTTACCTCCATCATCTTAATTCCATTACAGCACACCAAACAAACAGACTGTCAACTACCTGATACGTAAGGAATAGAACAGATTTGCAACTCTAAGTAATTTTAAGTGTGCTCACCTACAGTTTACGATAGGACATGATGGACTCTTCTCTCACCTTTAAACTCTTGAGTCACCAAGTGCAAAAAGACCATGCGTACCATGAGCCCTGGAACCTTACCCTGTTGAGGTCATGGGATGGTGGGGTCAGCTGAGTGGCATCAGGTGGAGGAGCAGAAAGCAAGTTGTTTGGGTAATCTAGGAGGTAACAAACCACGCTGGTGTGACCGCCTTTGGCCGCCTCGATCAGCATGGTCGATCCATCCTGACAGGGAAAGAGCACCCAGTTAGAACAGAGCATCATGAAAACTGCACTGCAGCATTTTGGGACACACAACACACTACCTCTGGGACTGCTTGCTGCTCTAGTAAATACTCCATCTCCACAAGCTCACATCTAAACTTACAGGCTTGATGAAGTATTAAAAAAAAATTTCATAATACTTTAACAATTTTTCCCCTTCCACAATCAGCACTTTATACTCATGACGATCAAGAGACCTGCACTAACTCCAACAACACATACACGAGCAGAACATCTGCTTGTGCAAACTCCCACTTAAATCATCCCAGGCTGGGTGAGTTGTAGGGAGCACAAAAGGAGAAAAGCCAGCTGGGTATCCTGAGTTTCGGAGGAGAACGAGGGAGGGGAGGGCCAAACCTTGAGTCTGTGTGTGGGATCAGCACCATGAGCGAGCAGCAGCTCCACCACGGCCAGGTGGCCTCCGGCACAGGCCAGCGACAGCACGGTGTGGTCGTTGTTGGCTGTGGTCCTGTTCACGTTCGCTCCTGCACAAACACAAGGGCAAACATCAGCTGCAACTCGCTGCAACGGGCAGCACCTCTATCAAATCTAACACACCTAACTGCTCTGCCTTCTACACAGGGAAAACTCCATCCTGCCACCTCCTACTCCACACAACGTAGGGACAAGAAAACTCGTGACAATCAGCCCAGGAGAAGGAAAATGGAAATTCCTGGTTTGTACTGAAACATCAAGCAAACTACAGTCAAACTCTGGAAACCAAAAGGGACTTGTAGTTCAACTGCCAAATACCGTGCTCCAAAGCTGCACCATGGGCCATGGAGACCCCAGGGATCCCTAATACTGCTGCTTTTACTAGGAATTACAGACTGAATGAATTACACTATTTTTACAACTACATGCAGTTCCACTAATCTCAGCAGAAGCCACAGGTAATCATTGCATGCCTAGTTGGAGAATCAATTGCCTACTGGAGCTAGGACATTAAAACAAATCCAACGAAGTTACGCTAGCTCTGACATGTTCTTAACTTGAAGTATTTCTAATGTCAGGAAAACCCAAACCATTCCACATTCTTACCTTTGCTAATCAAGAACTGAACAGTGCAAACATGACCTGCCCTGGCAGCTTTCATGAGTGGGGTTCTTCCACCTTCTGATTCATGCTCCTAGAGCAGATAAAGAAAGGCTTCAAAATCCAAAGTGGCGTGTGAAAGAAGGCAAGCCAGCCCCCTGAGTTTTTGAATGGAAAGATGCTAGCCATGGAACATCCTTCTCTACTGTTTCACACACTTAGCCATAAATATTCAGTAATGTTTGAACTGAGGGTATCTTGAATGCAGATGAACCATTCACCACCTGTCTCTGCACAGGTGGGACTCCTGGACAAAAAGCATTCAAGGCACATGAGGGGGATTTTAGTTAAGCAGGACATCTTCTGACATGCCTAACATCACTTTTTGATAACACACTGGTGTACTGAAAAGGAAAAACCAGTTTACCTCCATCATCTTAATTCCATTACAGCACACCAAACAGACTGTCAACTATCTGATGCATAAGGAATAGAACAGATTTGCAGGTACAAGGACTAACCCAGAATCAACCCAACAATTTGAAGCTGAGTACCACATCAAAAGAATCAAATTCCCTCTTTTCCTGTCCAGGCAACCTTGAATGGCTTGGAAATGCTTTAGACATCAATCACCAGAAGACCGTAACTGACCTCTGTACTTTGGGGGAATCTAACAGCCCAAAATACATTAAAGAATGTGTAAATTTTCACCAATGAACACAGAAACAGGAAGAATATCAGATGCTGATAATTTAATATCCTACTAACATTTTTAAGGAAGGTAAATGACTTACCAGATCTGCACCTGCCTGAAGTAAGACGTCTGCTACATCAGTGTGGCCATTCTCACAGGCGTACGTCAGTGCCGTGTCACCTGTTGCTGTTGTGGCATGCACATTAGCCCCTGAAACAGCAAGGACAAAACACTGGAAGCTTTATGATGGGCATTACAGAAAACATACAAGCCTCCACAATCCTTACAGGATCAAACAGCAAATGAAGCTTCCCCCTTCCAGTCCAGCATCTATTAAACTGATAACCTGACTGTACTATAAGAGGAATAAAAACAAACTGCAAGTTAGCTCCAAACAAGTTTACATCAACTCAATCTTCAAAAGCTAATTTAGAGTCCAACCAGTAAATTACTTTGGGCTTCAAAGACCTTCACAGTCAAGTTCAAGAAGCAACTAAAGAAAATGTAATGACTATCGGACAAAGCATTTTTCTCTTTAGATTAAGCATTTACAAAAGCTTTAACAAAAGGACTCCATACCCGCAGCTAATAAATATTTGACCAGCTCCAAATGCCCCTCTTGAGCAGCCTCCATCAAAGGTGTGGAACAGCCGAGCTCTATGTCAGCTCCAGCTTTAATGAGGAAATCGGCCACCTCCAGAAACCCTCCGCAGCAAGCCAGGGTCAGCGCGGTTTCCTGCGTCTCCTCTGTCTGAGCGTTGATGTTTGCTCCTGCAAACACCACAGAACAGCGGTTACAGAGGGCAGCATCAGCACACACACCACCTCCACATGCACATCTTATAACCAAAGAAAGCAAAAATCAAAGCAGCCCAGAGCTTGTTCCCCAGCCTGCTGAGCAGCAGTTACCTTGCCCAAGTAACAGTGCCACCATCTCCTCGTGGCCCTCCCGAGCTGCCTCCATCAGCGGCGTGTATCCCTCATCATTGACCTCTTCCAAGTTAGCTCCACGTTCAATCAGCAGAGCTGCCAGCTCCACGTGCCCACCGCAGGCTGCCAGGGTCAGAGGGGACTCGAAGGAGTCGGCAGGCATGTTCACCTGAGCTCCGCTGTCCAGGAGTAACCTTGCCACTTCCACGTGACCATCCTGCAAAAGCAAAAACAAAATAACATCAGAAGGCTGACCAAATGGAAAAACTGCTTTTCTCCGTGGTTTTGCCACACACTCAAATTCCCTCAAAATACACAAAAAGCCACGAGGGAGTAAAATGAGTCCAAAAATACAATGAACAGTTTTTCTGACTCTTTTCCCTAAGTATTTGGATAAAGCATAAGGTCTCCTACTGAACACACACCTGTAGAAATGCTGAGCACATTTTACTAAATATGTGCTATGAACCTCATATCAGACCTCTCTGTCAATGGTGTAAGCAACAAGCTGGACAACTTTGTGTCAGACTCCAGTTCAGGTGCTTGGGATCAGCTTCCCTGGGGCAGGGGGGAACTCCAAAATAAAGCCCAGAAAGTCAAGAGGGAGCTCACGACTATTTCAGAAGCTTGTCTCCTCCACAAGAACAACAGTGAGATTCTTTTGCTTCCTCCCTTCCTTCCGAAGCAGCTATGCACACTGACCTGGGCTTTCCTCTGGCCCCTGCAAAACTATTTCGCTGCTCAATTTAACAGCACAGTCAACACTTACTTTCTCCTTCCAAGTGAAAAGCCAAAATGAGACCACTTGTCAGGGGTTCCTTACACATCCCAGGAGCCACCCACCCGAGCAACAGCTTTCCCTTGGCAGTGTTTTCCAGACACTGTGATCATGCTCCACTGTGATCAAACCCCTTCTACCAAAAGGCAGCTCTTCAATTTGCTTTCTTCCTTGCAAAATACTTCAACACAGGATCTCCGTCTCATTTTCAGTATTCCATAAAGTCAGGAACTATTTGAAGTGGCTTTTCAGCTCCATGTTTACACTGGAGGCCTGACAGTGACACGTCCAATTGCCATTCCACACTGCTTTGTTCAGACAGAAGCAGTGCCTGGCTGGGTCACTGCGCTCCAACAACAGCAAGAAGTCTCCAAGCTGGTTTTCTCCATGAGGAGATGGACACCATTCCAACCTGGAGGAACCAAAACCTGACAAACAAAACACTGGAGGGCTGCAGCAAATAAACAGCCCCTCACCAGGAACACAAGGCATTCCCAAGGCTGTCTCTGAATGAGGTAAGTACACCTTGACTTCAGATCAGTTCCTAAGAGGCAGCAAATCTCATCCACAGCCATCCTTGCCAAGCTGGAAACCACAACTCCAAAAAGCTCTTTTCCAGACAAAACACCAAACTGCATCTGACATTTTTCCGCTTCATTTTCTCAAGGGTTTCATACCTTATTCTGATATCCAGGGAGCAAAGCACGGCTTCCTCTCGGAAAAATATCTAGGACATTAACTAGGACATATTCACCTTTTACATGAAATGACAGAACTATTTTAGGGAAAAACTCCAAGCCTCCATAAAGAATCTTTCCTCAGGGAAATGCAGAGACAGTGCCTCATCCATCAGGCTCTGGCAAGACAGCTACCTGCTCACCCCTGCTCCAGGCTGAGGATGGCACGACACAGCACCCAGGGTGCTTCAAAGCTTCCTATGTGGGCCAAGCAGCCCAGAACTTGGGCTTTGGATGAGCTTTGTATTTTAAAGCTGAAGCTCTGTGGGCAGCAGTCCTTCAGCGAGAGGAAACACCAACTAGATCACCCTGCTTTTTGCTCCCACAAGGCAGTGCCACTGTCCAACACCTGCTGTGCATTAAATCAGTATTAACTGCTGTCTGAAAAAACTCTCAGGCACAAGTCTTCCTGAACCCACAAGGCTGCAGAAGGGTTTAAACCTGCACTGGCAATGCCACAGACAGACAATTCTGTGAGCACACATTCAAGCTCAAAGCTGTTCCAGAGAAGGAAGTTTTCTTGTGCCACTGAAGAGCAGTAACTGTTTCTGCACAAAGAACATGCTGAGATGGAAGTCTTTGCTCTGCTTCATTTCACACTGCAAGGCTTTTAAATACTGCTAGAGAAAGCTGCTCCTTCTCTCAGCAGAGCTGAGGTATGAGAGTGAACTATCTGCCAGTTCTGAGCACCAGTGTGGAACTGCCTCCCTAGGAACAGCTTCCTGCAGGAATAAGGGAGAAGAATTTTTTTCCTACTGCTCAGTAATTTTTAACAAAAATTAGGTCTTAACATCCTCTGTGGGTCTGATGGAATTTTTTTAGTCTATTAGAAGAGTTAAAAGGGCAGAAGAGAATGACAAGGAAAGGAAGGCTTGATCCATAGCTTCACCACAAAAAACATCCTGATGAGAAGGCAACTGCAACATTAAACAAGGCCATTTTATCATCAACTCCCAGGAACTGGCTGCAAGACCATGGCCAAGGATATTCATGTGGCTGCTCTAGTAAGATTCCAGGGTGAGATAAAGGACAGCTCGAGTTCTGTTTACCTACGTGACTTTCTTTGGAACAACTTTCAAGAAGTGTAATGGTTTCTGTTAATCATTCCCCCATCTGAAACCATTAACTCCTTTCAGCAGACACAACTGGCCGGTTTAGAACCATTGCAGTTGTTTCAGGGAAGGGCAGACTGAACAGGGATTCACTGCCCTCCTCTACAGCCACGGGTTCACAGTGTGACATTACACAAGTCTAATAATGCCATGAAAATCCCAACACATGAGGAATCTACTTGGAGAGAAGGATAAAAAGAAAATTTAAGAAAATAATCCTCAGTTTAACAATAAAGTTAACTTCCCATGAAGCAGACAAGAGAACCAAAACATTACAGTTAGATTCTGTGCCAGAAGGAAACTCAAAGGAACCACTTTCTCCATCTTCAGCAAGGAAAGAGAGCCCACAGACCTCACTGCTCGAGCCTTACGTCTCTTACCATGCACGCCTCCATGAGAGCAGTGTGCATCTCATCTGTCTTGTGCTCCTGGTCTGCACCAGCTTCCAGCAGAAACCTCACCATTTCCAGATGGCCTGTGGGGAAAAATAGTTAACAGAAGGAAACTGCTTGAGAAAGTGCATTTCAACACTCATAGTGCTCTAAAGCACATAATGAAGGTCATGGATGTCTGTGATACAACATAAAGAGTCCACTCTGGAAAGGTGTGCTTGTATCTCTGCCATCTACGTGCACAGCAGCTTATCAGTGTGGCTGGTAAAAAACATACATGAAAGACTAAGACCAACTTCTACACAGGTGCCACACAAGAACCTCTGTTACCAAAATCAAGTACTCCATGATGGCAAGGGCCTAATAAAACAAGTCCCAAGTGACTAAAACAGCAGCTGCTGGGCTGTAGGAACAGATTTTGCGTCTTAATTAAACATCTTCATCCCTTTCTGGGGTGCTGCAATTTTTCTGCCTAATGCTTTAAGGGAGGAAAAGGCCTCAGCACGGACACCTAAAAGGCAAGGCCCTAAACCTTCCATGATTTGCCAGTGCCAGTCCTTTAAAATGAAGTATTTGCTGTATTTAAGCAGAGGTACCTGGCATAGAACAGCTCTAATACAGAAAGTTTAGCTTACTTTTTCTGTAATATAACACATTAGCTCTTCATTCACATTAGCTCTTCATGTCTCTTCATTTGTTTAACAGAGCATCCTCTAAATAATCATACCTAAGACCAAAGTTTTATATCTTGATACTCAGACTCTGCACACAGATGATCTTGCACATAGCACAGTCGTGCTGTGTGGTACCACAGGCAGGACAAGAGCAGCACAGGGTGTGCTCACACCTTTCAGTTCCCTGGCCATGGGCAGCAAGGCTGAAGGACTCCTGGCTGGCCCTGAGTGGTATCACAGGCAGGACAAGAGCAGCACAGGGTGTGCTCACACCCTTCAGTTCCCCTGCCATGGGCAGCAAGGCTGAAGGAATCCACGCTGGCCCTGAGTGGTACCACAGCCAGGACAAGAGCAGCACAGGGTGTGCTCACACCTTTCAGTTCCCCTGCCATGGGCAGCAAGGCTGAAGGACTCCTGGCTGGCCCTGACCCCTGTGCCCAGCCGGTAGGGTACCTTTGTAGCAGGCCAGCGTCAGGGCGCTCTCCTTGAACTCGTTGGAGTGCGTGTTGATGCCCGCCCCGTTCTCCAGCAGCACCCTGGCCACCTCCACGTGCCCGGCGCTGCCCGCCTCCATCAGCGGCGTGTGCCCGTTCTCGTTGTGCTCCTCGATGCTGGCGCCCGACTCCAGCAGCACCTTCACCACGTCCACGTAGCCCCCGGCGCAGGCGTACGTCAGGGCTGTGTTGCCTTGGGCCAGAGAGAACAGGGCTTGGGAACAGCCTGATGGCATTCCTCACCCACAACTTCACCTGGTGCTCCATTCCACCCCTTCTAGCTGGGTACCTGATGGCACAGGGCTTTTCACGCTACAGATGAACAGCTACGGGGGGGAATCAGCAGCGGCACCAAGCAGCCTGGTGCTGACAGACCGAGTGTCTGACCTCCTTGTGCCTGCACTGTGCCCCGCTCCTCCCATTTCTAGCCCAGTCACAAAACCCCCAACCACAGTCATGTTAATCAGCAGAAGCACGTAATGCTGTCAAATGAAAGCTCAAAACCCAGAGTAGAATTAACTGCTGCTTCTAAATCAGGTCTTAAACACCTGCAAGGGACTGGTTCCAAAATGTTCCCAGTCTTTACAAGGAGAGGAAAAAAACTTCGGTGGAAAAAATACAAAAACATGGATCTGCACACAACAGCCAAAGAATCTGCCTCTGTGAAAGACACCTTGAAAAATGTTACAGGTCAAGGCCATATTATCACTGAGAAAACTGCTTCACTGAAAAAATAAATTAAAAAACAAATAAGGCATCTTCTGGTATCCCCCTCTCCCCCTCACTCAGGGTCAGCTCTCCACTCATCAGGTACTGCTGACTACACACCAGCTCTCCACTTCCAGGTTACAAAAACTTACAGGATTTCCCACTGTGGTCACTTCAACACAAATCACTAGCAAATTACCACGGGAACAGTGGAAGGGGAGGCCCTCTTCTCACTTTTCCCCTTGGGTTTCCTGACCTGCCACCAAATAACTTTTCTGCGTACACACAAATTTACCAAACTGTGTTTAAAATGTGACAACAAATCCTAGGTACTCAAACTCCTTCAAGTTACTAACTGACCTTATCCACCTTTCTATGTCTCCACAATACTTGATCTGCATCCAACAATACTTCAGAGTTCCACTTAGGAAAGGGAATTTAAATGGCAAAACCACAAGGAAGCACTCTGCCTAGCTGGGCTGAGAGCCATGGCTCCCGAACTTCCACACCAAGTTGCCTGCACAGAGCAAATGGCAGCTCTGCATCCCTTTACCTGTGGATGACTGTGCGTTCACATCAGCACCGTGAGCTAGCAGCAGCTTGACAATTTTGACGTGCCCGCCGTTGGCAGCAGCCATCAGAGGTGTGATGTCTCCCTTGATGCCCCGGTCCTCCACATTGGCATGCATTGCCAGGAGAACCTGCCAAGAGACACCGATCAGCAACACCGAGGGACAAACCCTGCCCTGCCCCTGCACTACCGACCCCCACCTTCACCCCAGTGCTGGGTGAGCAATCCTGCCACAAAGCAGGCACCCAGAATGTATCAGCAACATTAGTGTATGTGTGAGACTCGCCTGCCATTTCTCACTACCTTAACACCCTCTTCCGGGTGCACAAAATGCTAATAATCGATTTAACATCTCTTTGTGTACAACACACAAACGGTACGGAAACCAACCTGTGCAAGCTCATAATAGCCTGCTGAGCAGGCCAAGCAAAGGAGGCTTTCCCCTTCCTCTGTGTGCTCGTTCACGCTGCGGCCTTCAATGAGCAGCTTCCGCACGGCATTGACGTCTCCTTCGGAGCAGGCCTCGGCCAGGCTGCGGCTAACAAGGGGAGAGCATTCAGACTGGAAAGGGACTCTGCCTCAGCTCCAGTGTGCCATGAGGACACATCAGCAAAAAAGGAAACACCAGCTAAAAACGTGCCAACTGCTAATTAAAGAAGTGACAGCTTTACACTTGAGGTTTCCCAGCTAACTTGGCTGAAAATTAAGTTGTGTCCATATCCACTCCTGCTATGAATTTTTAACAGAAGTTTACAAGAGATATAGATGCAGGATATCCCAGGACCAGAGGACATGGAAATCACCTGCCAATCTTGAGAAAACTTTATTTGTTCAGCACTGTAACTATAAATTAAACTAAAACAAATCACCAACATCAGTGTTCTCCTGTAGGAAACTTAACCCTTCTGTCCTGTGCTGAAAATACCAGGTTCTCGTAACCAGACATAATTTTAATACATGGAGAATCAGTTCTGAAATGTGTCTCTTCACTACATGTTGACCTTTCTTTTTAATTCCCAAGCACCTCTGTTTTTATAACAACTTTGGCAACTACCACCACTCCCAAGAAAGAGGTGCAGAGGAGAAGACGGGATGCAGACAGAACAGAAGCAGACATAATGCAAAATTATACTGCTCTTCCAGCTGTTCCTACAGCAAGAAATCTTCCTTTGGAGTTATTCTGTATAGAAAGAACAAACTTATGACTAGCACAGCACCCTTGGTTGTCCCTACTAACAATGCTTCCACTGCACTGAAGCCTTATGGCAGTCTGGAAGGAAACATCCTTCTTCTTTCCCTCCTGAATACCCCAGTGGAAAAAATTGCACATGGGAAGCCACCAAGTCCAGCACAAGAGCAGCAACTCCCTGGCTGAGGTGACACTGACTACTGTGGAGCTCCAATCCCTAAAGGCTGTTTCCCTTCCTCAATTAAAAAGGCACTCTGAAATTCCCTAAAAGATTTTTTTCATCTGAAATCTTGTTTCATGCTGTCACTGAATGACCCACGTGGGAATTTACAACCCTCTGGAACAGTTCTAAGGCCCATACCATTGAAGAGTCTAGAAATGTTTCTACAGCTGGTCACGATAAACTCCTTGCAGTTTCACCCCGTAATTCTGAGCAGCATGAATTGCTTCACTCCCTACTGCAAGACCTGCCAGTCCACAAATATTTAAGCAGGAGAAGCAAAGGTGATAACTTGGCACCAACTGCACTTGAGTAAGAGTTTCATCATGCCCTCAGCGCACACGCTAGAACAAGAAAAACCGCTTCTGGAGGGAGCAAAGGGCTGAGAGGCTCCAGGCCCGGGCTGCCTTACTTGTCCGTCTGTCCTGCGCTGGCCGTGCTCTCGGCTCTCATCCGGGTCAGCGCGGCGGCCGCTTCATCCAAGGCGCAGCTGACGGACGAGGTCAGCCTGCGCAGCACCTCGGGGTCCGCAAACGCCTTCCCGTCCGCCGTGGACAGCTTCCCTATGCCTGCCGTGCCCAGCCAGCCGGGGCAGCGCGCGGCAGGGAGAGAGCAACAAGGTCCGGGTGAGCCTCCGACAGCTCGGCACCAACGCTCCGAGCACCATCCACAACCATGGCTTCAACTGCTCGCAGCTGCACCTGACTGAAACCCTCCCAGCCACGGGAGCACTCAGCTTTCGGCTACTCAAACTACGTAATATAAGCAACTATGAAAGCTTTTTTACAAAATAAAACCTATTGAGCCATTCAGGGTTTGACAGAGTGGCACACGCCAAAGTCAGGCGTCAATTTTGACTCAGGCTTTTAAAATGCCGGCATTGGAGAAATCTGATTGGAAACATCTTCACGTAAAATTCTGATTTTCCAGACCTAGGAATACTCTAAAATGAACTTGTTTCTCTTCAGTGACTCCCCTGGCAAAGCCCACCCTGCCGTGCATCTCACAGCTGTATCCTGCTCCCATGGATTAGCCTTACGCAAGCCCTTCCAGCAGGGACTCCTGTCAGGGCTTTGGGGTTAAACCCGGACGGGACACGAGCACTTACCCGCAGCTTCCAGCAAAGCTTCTAATCTCGCCTGGGTTTCAGGATCTACTGTTCTCAGGTCAGCACCATCAGCAGTACTTGACAGCAGCAATTTAGAAGCTGTTTCCAACATAGGGTTTTCGAGATCATCCTGATCCAAGATAAATGATTCCACCTGAAAAGTAACAGACCTGGATTAAGAATGATATAACTGACCAAAATAGACTGAAACCAGAAAAAACCTACAGCTGAAATTATTATTTAAGCATTTTATTTTTAAGTACTTTGTTGGCTTCAGGTATCTCACTTTGGGTCTGATGTCCCCTAATCCAACATCCAAAGAAAAGAACCACACGGACAAGCAACGCCTTCCACATAATTATCAATGCCACTGTAAAATTACTTTATGTCACAGCATCTTTCTCAAGAAAACATTTTCTCGAACTTGATCTATAAAATATGCAACTGTTTATCTGCCTTTTTTAGAAAACAGATGCTGAGCTGTCTGAATTCTTCTGAAGACCCTACTTTTCTGTGCTGTCCATCTGTTTTTGCTGTGAAACAGGTAGAAATTTGGAACAAGATGAGTGCTTTAGAGAAGAAAGCCCTAATAATCATTTGTGTTATCCTGCCTGCTAGAGGACAAGTAGTGCACAGAAGACACTTCTCTCAGAGTTCCATGAGCTCACTCCACAGCCTGTGAACTAGTCACACAAACAATTATCAAATTAAAAAGACCAAGTTAAACCTCCCCCTACAAAGCTCAACAGCTTCCAAAAGTCCCAGCTTCAAAACCCTAATCTCAATCCCAATACAAAAAAAATCAGAATCAATTTAAATGCCAGTCTCCCCAACAGAGAAATCACATGTGCCACCCCTACAACAATTAAAAACTGCAGTCACCTCTGGATAAAAGCAGCCACTGTCTGCATCTGTTTCCACATGGAATATACCTCGCTGAAACAGAAAATTGTTTTATTCTTAAGCTTCATTTGTGTCTCCAAAATTTCAAAGCAGTCCCATGAGCATCACAAGTTCAGATTCCTGCAGATAAATTCCCCAAGGACCCATCCATGTGGGCAGACAAACCAGAAGAGCAAGCAGGTCATCTAAGGACTCCTGGAAGGTCCCTCCAGCCTCCCCCATCCATTCTCTTGTCACAAGCGGGGAGCTCACATCACTTTTGCCTTCTGTCTCCCACTGCACACTTGTGGGACACATTCAGCTTCAACCCAAATGCCCTGTTTGCTAAGGAAGGAGGCTGAGCACTGCTTCCCCATTTTCCTCATTTTCCCCCTTTAACACCACCACTGAGAAACAAAGCCTCTGGCCAGCTCTTGGCAATACCCAAGCACGCATCTCAAGGGCACCTCTAACGCTGCCTCTGCTCTTTTGCAGCCACTCTCCCCTCCTCCTGCACACCTGAGAACATCAAGCTGAACGGGAGGACTTCCAGCTCCAGACCAAGGCGGCTCTGGTGCCAAGCGCAGGCCAGCCCAGCAGCACTGCCCATCTGCTGCTCAGCAGTGTTTTCTGCAGCCACACTCACACGGGCTGCTCTCTGCACTTGGGCAGACTGGTGAAGGCAGCTCCAAGTTTGCCCCCCGGTGCTCAGGAAGCCTGCCTTGCCAGGGTCCTCTGCCCAGCACGCTCTCTGCACCCACACTGCTATTTCAGGCCTGCTGGGGTTCATCCATGGCCTTGCCCTGTGTGTTCCTGCTGAGGTGGGCCAGCGGAACCCCCACCCCTGGAAAGGCAAACTCCAGAGCTCTGCAAGGATTCCTGGCTCACACAACACATGCAAAATCCCAACTGCTCACACTGACTGAAAAAAATCTCCTCCAAGTGAAATAATGAACAGCTGGTCGTGGTTCCTCCTAACACTATGAAATATTTGCTAAGAAGAAAGTCAAAATAGGAAAACTACTCTCCCCCACACATCTCTCCCCAAAATTAGGTCTTTCACGCAGTTCAAGTTTCAAATGCAAAAATCCTCCCATCTTCCTTCCAGCTAAGAATATGTGCATGGTGTGATTAAATAAACAACCCAAGGAGAAAAGGGAGAAGCAGAAATCCACCCACAAACACAGCACCGTGAGGGACCAGCAGAAAACATCCTCACAATAAAATTTGGGGAATGTTTATACTATGTGCTGTCACTGAAAACATTTCAGAACAGAACAAGAAATTAACTAATTGGGAAAACACTTGACACTATTTTTTAATATTAAATACAGAGTAAAAATCTTTTCTGTTGCAAGGTAGAAGAGATCCACCTTCAGCCTGAAGCTTCAGAACTTCTCATCTCCTCTGCAGTTTCAAAACTGTTATTTACCTACAGGGTTTCATTACAGCCTTGTCTTTTCAGTTTTTCTACACAACACCAAGTACCGTACAGGGACAGTGATAAAGACATGGTGTACCAAAGCGAGGAACAAAACCCTATTTTGGTAGAAGGGAAAACTCTACTTCTGCTTCTCAGAAAACCCTGCCTTCCCCACAGAAGCTGCAAATGAAGACAAAGCATTTCCATGTACCAGGTCAAGTAAACAGACATTTCCTTTAAAGGGCTTCAGACGTATTTTATTTCCCTTGACTAAAAAAAGTAGAATAGCATACAAATGCTCCACCTTACATATCAGAATATTTCATCTGCATGCTCCATCACCACTGCTCCAATCCAACAATACTCTGACATAACTCAATTGTTCAGGGCCCCAGCATCAGCCCTTTCACAAGATTTCTCCTACCCTCTCATCCTGCACTAAGAATATCATGTTCTGTCCTGGCCTAGCTTCACTTTGCTCAATTTTTAGTAATATTTGATACTTCTACTATCAAAAAGGTGCCAGGAGAACAAAACTCCCAGGTTCTGGCTGCTCTTAAACAGGACTCATGTCTGCACACCCTGAAGACAGCCCTGCAAGGTGCCAGTAAGTTTGTTCTGACTAACAAGCACCAAATTCTGCACATGCATTTGAAGAAATGCCAGGTTAGGACAGGAAGACAAAGCACACCTGAGTTGCCCTAGCTGGTGTGGCTCTGCCACCACATAGTGCTGAACCAAACAGAGACAGAATTCAGCTCTTGATCCTAACTCTGACTTCATCCACCTCTGTCCATCAAGCACCCACACACACAACTGCCACCAGCACAGATCCCACTGTGGACCCAAGCCTCCACATCATTTCCCACAGATGTACATTAAGCTCAAAGAATCAACTTCCTCTCAGAGGGCCCCTCACAGTAAGAAGACACAACAAAACCCCAGGTAATGACACACACACAAAAACTCCAAACAAACAATTAACAACTCTCTAGCATTAAGGACTTGAAGAAAAGCTTCGGGTTATCTACTGATTTCAAATTTGCTGCTTTTAAGGCTAAACATGGATTAGCATCTTACTGATTTTGCACCAGGCCAGGGAGGGAGGGAGAGGGGAAGGTACATCCCACCTACAAACAACCTCCTCCTAGGAGGAAGAAACACAGTACCCAACACCAAGCAGCCCCTCTAGAACCACACCATCCACTAAGGCACCAAGCTAGGCAAAGTCCCAAAACGAGTATACAGTGCCTAAATTAACATTGCATGTTTGAACAACAGCAACTCCAGCCTTACTCCCAGCAGAAGGACCTGCCATCAGTTCCATTACCTGAGAGCTTTAAAATGAGCTGAGCTCTACCAGAATGAAACCACCTCTCAAACAATCCCTTAGGAACAAGGCAGAAAACACTTGGTTTCCAGCACCCACCAGCCTCACTGCAAATGCCACAAGCTCCATTTTTCATCCACTGAATCAGTACATGGCTCTGCTCATTTACAGAGCATCTCTAGCATTTGGGTATCACTGAGTTACAGTTTTCCTAAATGACATCTTTGCTGTAAAAACAACCCGGAAGCACTGAGAAAAGGCTGTAAAAAGCAATGTTCTCCTTCCCATCTCAGGTTCCCTGACTGATTCCAAGAGTCCATTTTGCTGACCCCACTCCCTGCTCCTTCTCCTTCAGCCCATCCTGCGTGCACCCAGTGCTGATGTGCTCCCACCTTCCAGGACTGACTGGGAGCAAGCTGGGTAAATCCTGTGTAAACTATAAACCTCTGTCTAAACTACAAAAGCTAAAATCACCTCTGTTACGTGCCATGTGGAGGCAGAGCAGCAAGGAGCGTCCCAAATGGCACAAGTGGGCACTCAGGGTCACTAGGCAGCCCAAAGCCTTGCTCAGAAGCACCTGAGTGGCACCTTGGGACCAACGCGTGGTGCCATCTCCCTGGAAGCTGCCTTTGGCCGTCTGTGAGATGCAGGGGCTGCTGCCAGGCTCAGAGCATCAGTGCACAGCTCCTGAGGCAGCAGAGCACTGCAGTGAAGGCCTGGCAGCCAGGCTGTGCATGCACAGCAGCTCTGCACGGCTGGGAAACAGCCAGGCAGGCTCATTAACCTAACAGGATTTACTTTTTAAGCTTCAGTGTTTTTAAGCACCACAACATAAAACAGCAGCACCTGAAACTGCATTTGGATAAACCACACCAGCTCAGACAAGTATTAAAATACAAAAAAATTCCACCTCTCAGGAAAAAAATCTTTTGGCTTATTTTTGGGGCTGGCCCCTATTTTCCACATACTTCATGTCTCAGCTTTTCTGAGTGAGGACTTTTGTCTTCTATTAGGCAAGGAAAAAACTTAGAACTTGCTAAATTCTTACCTTGGCATTTGGGTCTTTGGTGTTTGACACCCAGAGGGTACCAAACAAATCCTAAGAGGAGCAGAGCAAAGCCCTTCAGGAGAACTGTAAGGACAAGGAACAGCCGGTGGGCAGCAAACTGTACCCGCTAAGACAAACCTTACCTGCCACTCCTTCAGGATCAGTTCTTTGTCAGGCACTTACTGCCAGCTAGCAAGCACTTAACAGTTGATTTTTCCAAGCTCCAAAACTTTCGGAGAGTAGCAGGTTTTTAAAAACAACAATAAATTTAGCAAGAATTGTCAACTCTGTTTGGTGTTGCAAAGCCACCTTCAGAGCAAAACCACAACTATGACCAGGTCATACTCAGTCCTGCTCTGCTGATTTCAGCCCCACTTCTCTGCTTGAAGAGCAAGGAAGTTTCAGATTCTTTCCTTACTCAGCTAAAAATGACTCCCTTCCAGTGAGCAATTTTAATCCTGATTTCCAGGAGGAACTCCTCATGCCTGACCTACACCCACACTGCTTTCCCTGGTGCTCCAGCAACTCCCGTCCAAGATAATCTCAGCTCTCCCTCCGGGACAATTTCAGCTCTCACACCTCTCACACTGCACTGAAAAATAATTTATCTATCTATCTATCTACACTTCATACATTACTGAGCATTTCTTGACAGCGTATTTTCCACTGTTCACTTCAGGACTACACTTGAAGTCTGTTTCACACAGAAACAGCAATGTTTATACTATTACCTTGCAAGGAGAACACACAGAGGAAATAAACCCCCGTTCCCAGAGTAAGAACAAAGTCCAGCTCTGACTAATAACAGGCTAGGTTCACTCTGCAAGACACTGCTAGGGCTTTTTCATGCCTTATATCTAACCATTTGATGCACATCAAGGGATTCATGAGGCAGGAGTGAATAAAAACAAAGCAAGGATCATTTGAAATGTGACAAACTGGGCCAAGTATTTCGAGCACCAATTTTTCACTTTGGGATCCAAAACACACTATTTAAATTGGCAACTCAAAACCTCTGCAAATTGCAAGATACAACATCCCATACTACAGCAAGAACTTCATGTTTGCTCTCCCACACCCTGCTACCTTTCAGCCTTCAGAATATCACCTCTGATGCTTTCAAAATACGTGAGCCCATCGCAGTGTCAGGACAGCTTACTGGAAAAAATACTCAGATTTGAAACATCAAGACAGAGAAATGAACTTACACGTGTCTCCAAACACAACAGTGAGAATGGATTTTGACTTTCACAAACTAGCTACTGAGGCCAAGTACAGGGTTCTGTCTTTTCACCTACATGTTTTCAGGTAAAACCACCACTTAGAAACACAGGTTTCAAGGCCCTTTGCAGATCTTCACAACATTAATAATGCATTATAGAAAAAATTCCATCCAAGGCTTTACTGAAGCCAAGGCTCTGGCAGTGCCTGTCATTTCTATGGGCCAAACCCTCAGCACCATCCCATTTGGATGACATATTCCTGAAGTGTAAGTGATGCTTTTCTAGCTCCTTACACAAGACAGCATTTTATTAGATAGAGATCAGCTGCTGGTCACTGCAAGGGAAAGCAGACACGGAAGCCAAGTGCAGCAGAGGATCAAGTGCCCACTCCGTTCCAGCTCTGCAGATTTTGTGTGTTTTCCTCAGATGCATTTCCTAAGAGGAGCAAGCTGTGTGATTCTCACTTGCCCTACCCTGCCACTACAGCAGCACTGGCAGCACAGACTGGCAGCACGGTGAGGATGCTCCCCCTGATCTGGGGACACAATCACATCCCTTGTCTTCTCAACGTGCACTGACCCTCCCCAAACCAAAGGGCCTCCATCAGCACAAATCCCAAGGCTGGCAGATCTGGAACATCTCAACAGTGTCTTCTTTCATTTTATTCCTTTGACTGTACTCTGCATTTCTCTCGCTGCTGCCACAAAAACGGGAAGGGGGAGAGGAGAGGGAGGTGAGAGGAGCAGCCTGCTGCTGAAATGGCATAACACAGTGCCCAGGACTGGCACCAGCCGAGTCTCTGCTGCAGGGACACCTGCATTAGGACTGCAGTGTGCTTCTGATGACGAGACAGGTGCTGAGGTATTCACAGGAAAATTCCCTCCTCTCCTCCGCACGCTGCATTCCCAGCAGCATCCACAGCAATAAAACACAGGGACAGGCACGCTGAAAGCTGGAGCTATGAGAAGGTTGTGAAACTGCAAGGAATAATATTCTTTTTCCATTTCAAACCCTCATTCCAAGCACTTGGCATACTTCCACATGAAGCAAATTCATGCATTAACTGGTATTCAGCTGCAACCGTTCATGCGAGAAAAAATTCATGCCCGTGTAAAAATAGCAACACCTCGTCTCACTATCATTTTAACTTCCCTGCCCAAATTTCACATTTATGTGGGGGAAAAACACACATTTTAGTCTCTGACATGAATAACAAGATATAAACATCACTATAAAAAAAGCCACTGAAACACACACTCCTGCCTCTGAAAGCTGAGCTTCAGACAACACTGTTACATCAACAATATAAAGCTGCCACATTTTCAATCCAGCCCTCAACACAAGTTCGCACCTTTACTCTCCTCCCAGCCCTCCCTCAGCCTGAACTTCTGACAGAAACCCCTTCTTTTGGAGCAGCTTTCACAGAACTGACCTCAGAAGCAAAGCTTTGACAGTGTATGCATAACTCCATTGTATCACTGGCGATGTGCTGGTCTGCATCAGAGCCACAGACAAACAGCAGCACTTGGAATAAAGGTTCTTCCCATGCCATTGCAGAACCAAAATGGAAACCACTCCCTGCAAAAGACCCAACAGCTGAGGGGTACTAAAGGCACAGCTTGAGCCTATGCAGGCATTTTTTGCCACCCTGAGCAAGTCGCCTCTCAAGTTGTCCTCACTGTCACACCTCTTTAGCAGAGACCAATACAGGGATCACATAACCATGAAGAAGATGGTACCACTGAGCTTCCCAGAATCACCCTCATTGCCAAAACCCCCAAATGTCACACCTGAACAACTGCAGCCCCCTAAGACTCTCCCTCAAGTACCTGAGGTAAGCACCACCTAAGCTACTTAACAAATGACTTACAGGGCCACTCAAACCAGAGCTGCCTCACCACAGCCCTGAAAAGCTTAGAGGGGTTACGTTCCCTCTGACCCCCCAGACTGTGCCACAGGCTCAGGAACAAAAGCTACAGAAATAGCATTTTGGAGTTTTCCTGAAGGACAGCTCAAGGACTCTACATTTCCTTGGACAAGCACATCCTGAGGATCATCACCAGACTCGGAAAGATCCTTAAATGTGACACAGCCAGCTCGGACGGAGTCAGCAGCAAGAACTGAGCAAGGCAAAGAACACGAGCAGCACAGGACAATGCAGCTCTGCAGGAGGCGCTCCGTGAAGTTGTTTCAACTTGGTCAATTCAGTAATTAAAACCTGGGAAGCACACGAAGCATGACTCTGCTCTGAACAGAAGATTTTAGCCCTCCACCCGAGGCACAGCTCACTGGCAGCAGCAGCAGCATCTGCAGACAACCTGTGCACCGCTGAGAAAGGACTGGAGTCCTGCTGGGCACCGTTACATCCTATTCCTCACTGCCCTACTTTCAAGGGACTAATTATTCTCTTAAGCCTTGTTTAAGGAAGGTGAGCTCCCAAGAAAGAGAAAATCCTCCTCTAACAGTTAATCACGTTCCTTTTCCACCGGAGTCACCTTTTGCCTTGACTGTCCAAGGATAGATTTGGCTAATTCTCAATACAAGACACTCCTAAGCATGCCATGAAGCACCTTGTTACACTGACAGATAGACAGGGACTGGCTTGGATCCCTGAAGCATCTTCCTTTAAAATGACACCTAAGGAAAAGGTGAAGACCTAAAAGAAACCCCAAAACCCTCAGCTTTTAAAAACACAAATGCATTGTTTCAACCTTATCTCTACAAGAGTCAAGGTTCAAATCCCAGTGATAATTTATTATCTTTATCACTGATTAACTTGAGGGGGCTTTTCCACATGTTACTTGCCTGCAGAGTCTTCAAGGAGAAGCACCTTGAGCCCTCTTCTCACAGCTCAATAAGCAGCCATTTCTATGTCACACTCAGACTTTGCTGCACCAGACCTCAAGCCTTCACTCATCTTTTGAAAAGGGAGTTCAGCTTTGCACAACTCAAGGTGGAACAACTCCTCACAAATACTTCTTCTGGAATATTTCCCCCATTCCATTTGCCCGGCCTGATGCACTGTGTCCAAGTTTCAGCTCCGAACTGTGCACACCCATCCATTTCCAGCTGAAACAAGTTGTTTTTCTAAGGCCTGGAGCTCAGCACAGCTGAACAATGGAAACACGACATCCCAGCTCCCGAGTGGACACAGCCAGCAGCAACAAAGCTCTGGGCAGACTGAGCCGTGGGGCCTTGCCTTCGCCCACATTTCCTACCAGCCCAGCTGAAGCGTGTCCGTGCAGGAGCAGCGCTCTCCCACCTGAGCACACCATCCTTCCCTGCAGTGCAGCCAGCCCTCGGATCAAAGCAGCTCCCCCAGAGCCCGTGCCAAGCAAGCTGCTGAACTTAGCAACCATGCAGATCCAGAGCAAAAAGAGGACAGGCATTTACAGGTCATCATGCCAGTCACAGGCACGACCCCTCTCCTACCCCTCCACCAGAACCATCTATGGCCATCCAAAATCAATTTCCCACAAGGAAGCCTCTGCACGGAGAGTTTTCCCTGACAAAGCATGCTGCATTTTTAAGGTTAAGAAGAGAAAAACCATGGACTTTTCCAGTCTTCAACAATAAATGCTCTAAATTTTTACACTGAATGTGCCAGAAAGCATTTCTCAGCCAGCACAGACCTTCAGCAACCAGCCTAGTCAGCTTGGCTGCATTCCTCCTGCATCCACAAGTGACTACAGCAGAAGTACAGCAGCTACAATTCCCATAAGGAGCTTACTCCTGGTTCCTAACTGTTGTCAGATGTCTTATTTCTGTCTGTTTCCCAATTCTGATCCTAAAGTCAAACTCATAGTCAAAAGAGAGGACAGCTCACATGTTCATTTACACCACAAAGCTTCCAAACAGAAGACAGATCTCCATTCCATGGAAATCTGACAGCAGACAAGCTATCAAGTCAACACTATTTCACTTCAACAGTATCAGAAGGCAAGTAAGTAATCCATGTTTGTCCACATTTCATCCCCACACACAGATATTGAGATAAACAGATTGGTCAGATCACAGGACAAGAGAAACAACGGGAGCAGAAATAAAGGATCTGGTATCTTGTATGATGAAGTTATTCTGATTCCTAATGTCCTCTCCTATGGACTCAAACACCGCAACCTAAAAAGCTCTAAGGAACCCCTTGCCCTCCCCACACCTTCCAAGGTAACAGCTCTGTTTTCTCCTGGGATGAGCCTCCCTACAGCACTGGCAGAAAGGCACCACCAGCACCCAGTGGCACCCACCTGTGCAGGACCAATTTACTACTCAAACTGGATCTGGGGTGCACACCAACCTGATGTTCAGGGAATTCCTCTTCCCAACCACAAAGTCATTCAGTTACCAGCAAAACTAAGAAAAAACACCTTCACTGCTTCATGGACAAGTAAATTTTATTTTTGTAGTAGCTCTTTGAACATTTTCTCATGCCCAAAAATCACCTGGAGAGCTTTCTCTACAAGAGCTGTCACCCAACTCTGTGGTGTCTCAAAGCTTTAACAACCCCTGTACAACATCAAGTTAACATCAAGCAAGAAGCAAACACACACCCACTGGTTTTTAGCCACGGAAAGGATGACATACCAATCCCAGGATAAGAAAATGGCATTTTGCAGTAGGAGCACAGTGGGTTGATGCAGTGCTGGAAATGAACTGTGGCAAAAAATATTGTGACCCAAGGCACTCCCATGCCCTGTCTGTCCCCTCCACGGCGGCAGACTGCCTCCCTGCCTGTGCTCAGGCAAACCCAGATCTACTTGGGAGGAAAAGACATGTCAGTGGCAGACATCCATCTCTCCCAGCACTGCAAGAAGAAAAGCTGTTCTCCTCCCACTCCAGTCTGCCTGCTTTGCCCACAATGTATAACCCACACTCCCCCCAGAACTGTGTTTCTCCCCCACAAGACAACACTGCGGATTAAAAGCCCTCAAACACCACACTGAAAGCACACCCAGGCAGCATTTCTTCCTCCTTGCTCCTGCGAAAAGCAAATCCTCTCAGAGTGTCAGTTCTGATCACTCCTGCACACCCCCTGCCATGGCCCTTGCAGGCACCAGGTCCACAGTCACCCGTAGGACACACAAATTTATTCAACCATTCACTGCGGCCACTGAGCATAAAACACAGCGAGCAAGTGGCCTCAACTGCACAGCACCAGTTGGGTTTCACACAGAAATAGTTTTAAGCTGCCCACATGTTTTCTTACACAAATTTGGCAGGCAATCTTTCCCTTCTGTAAGTGGATCTGGTCGGCTGCTCCTCACAACAGCAAGCAAGGGCTCTGCTCGGAAGGATGAGGCAGCAGAAGGAAGGAGGACATGTGGAGGAGGGACAGGATGAACACACAAACAGCTACTCTGTTCCAGTCCAGCTCAGAATTCCCTTTGGCATGAATGAAACACTGACGTGAGCATGGGCTTCTCACAGCAATACAGCATCTACTGCTGAGCAGATAGATTAAAAAATAAAAAAAAATGGCAGGAATGCAACAACAAATTTTTTCATCAAGCAACACCACATGTAGCTTGGCTTAGTCAGAGCTTTCCTGTGCCATCATCAAAGCAATCAGGAGCAGCAGTTCACTGAAAGGACACCCTAGGAGAGGACTATCCCTCTCTTCACAGTCTGAACGCCAAACACAATTCCAAGGTCTGAAAAAGCCAAAGAAATGTGGTTTCTTTGCCCCACAACTCATCTTACTTGCCACCAGGCTCCTTATCTCAAGCCATGCTGCGCTAGGTGACTGATGCACAGGAGGTGTAGACTCTAATCCACATCAGAAACAAAAAATACAACACAACATGGCAGAAATTATTGCTGCCAGAAGGACTGAGATTTCAAATATCTAATAATAAAAAAAGATGTTGCAGACATGTGCATTTTGCTTGCAGCCTCCCCAGAGCTTAAGTGAAACAGTGTATGAAGGTTGAGCCACCATTTCCCTCGCCTTCACTTCCCAAGCCAGGAAACAGCAAAGACACCACAAAGCTGCTCCTGCCTGAAACTCACCATCACAGCAGAACCTGCAGATCCAACCCTGCCTAAGATTCAGTTTATGGCAAACTACAGAAATCCCTTTTTTCTCCCTGCGCCCATGACTTCCACCAGAACTTGCTTTTATCCTGCCTCCACAAGTTCTGCAGCCCACATCCAATTTAACCATCAGGATTGGGGAGGGCATAGGAGAAACCAGAGGTCCTTAGAGGACATCTACATTTCTTCATGTAATTATCTTGCTGAAATAATTATTGATATTAAAAAGTGCTGATATCCCTCATCATGCAGCATAACCAAGCTGACATATTAAGTAGAGACATTAACAATGTTAACCAAATATAGTTTGGGAAGATATGACTAGTTAGGTCAAGAGCTTTGAAATTACTTCAAGTTATTCCAGTTTAATTCATCTGTATTTACTCCTGTCCTATAAAGTCACATGAAGACATGGCTGTGCCACTGTCCCAAACCACCAACCACACTCACACACACAAAAAATGAACCCAACAAAGGAGTGAAATGAACCAGCTGAACTGTAATGCAGATTTCCTTCCCTTTTTTGGCATTTACAAGGCAAGTACTTTTTTCAATGAAGGAACCAGTATGGCCTAGTTCACCAATCTTCTCTTACGACGAGAAGTGAAAGGATAGAGTTACAGCAGGAGACAGTTGGATTCAGTATCTGATTAGAATTCCTATTGTTACTGCCTGGGGAACTGAGCACAGAAGGAATTATTTCTAATAATTTCAACTCATTTGGTTAAAATTCTGACAAGCTTGACAGTCCCTGAATTCTTCCTTCAATACAAACTACTGTTAGGCATATCTAATAAATGAGTTACAATTTTTTTTGCTCTATTTGGCACACCCAACTGAAAGCTGCAGCACATTGAAAGGTTTGAACACTTTCTAACATATGGTGAATGAACAGACTTGTGAAGGTAGTTAAAGCAAGACACAAGTATGACTAAGTCCAAATATATCTATTTTTCCCATCTTATCAAAAAGAGGTTCTATTTAAAAAAAGTAAATCAATGTTTAAGGGCAAAGACAACAAGCTGAAGTGGAGTCTTGGCTTTTCAGTGTTTGCTTCCCATGTTAGATATAAACATCCCATGCCAATTTCCTTGCAGTCAACACGACAATTTTCATTTCTAGTCTCTCTTTAATGCTTCCCATCACATCTGTTCCATGAAGATATTTAACGTTATTTATTCCATATTTACATGGCCATTAAGTGACACAGAACCACTATTTATACCAGCCAGTTCCCTGGATTTCCTTCTTGCAGGATTCTGATGCCAAGGCAGTGCAACAGGTTGTTTGGAGTGCGGGTTTCAGCTTTAGAGCATGTGACTTCCTATCAGTCAACACAGCCAGCAAATTCCAGGGAGGCAAAGATCTGAAGAGATTTCAGGCACATGCAGAAAAAAAGTAACAAGCGCCTTGGCCATGGAAACAACCTCTTTAAACATGCCTATGAACGTTTAAAGACAGGATTTATGAAGAGGTGGGAAAAACCAGAAAAAATCTAAATAAATCCATCTGTCTGAAATATCCCTCTCAATTCTCTCACTGGTTTTTCATTAAGGACTTCATTTGAGGAGCCTGAGTCCAAGAGACCTTGGCTGATCAACTGATCCCATCTGCTTGTCAAGTCCTTGGCTAAGACTTCCCAGCTTCTGAGACCCTCACTGGCAGCCAACCATGGAATGATACTGATCTTTTAAAGAGTTACCCTGTATGAAGTCAGTTACTTACAGGTTTCTCACACAATAATTGCATTTTCATATTACAGTTACTGAAAGAGACACAGCAATAAAGTATAAACAACAAGAACAGCTTCAAATTATTCCATTAAGTCTGTAACCTCTCCCTGCAAGTCACGAAGAAACAAACGGGTTAAGACTCAGAGGAATTCCATCCATGAGATTTTCTGTCCCATGTGGGGCTGGGACTAGATGTGGCCCAGACTCAGTAATGGTGCCTCAATGGAAGGGTTCCTTCAGCAGGGCTCCAACTTCCTTGGAAATAAAGCATAGAGCCTGTCCTGGCAGCCCATGAACAACTGCAACAACTCTGCTGGATTTCCAGCTGCACTTCAGAGGGAAACCTTCCGAGTCCCTTCCAACTCAGGAGATTCTATGACTGAAATCACCACGAAATACTGAAGCACACAGCAGCCAACACCAACTTCATATGGGAAATCTCTTTTGAAAGACAAGAAAACAGGTAAAAAGTAAACCAGACAAGATTACTAAGAGAAACTGTGAGAAAGAAAACAGGGAAAGGATTAGCCTGTTTAAGAGCTGGAACATGGGAAAGCTACAAACGCCCCAACACTGCAATATAATGCTGATTTTAATCTTCAGACCGAGAGACTACAATGTTTATAAATATTAAAAGACTTGGCCCGGTAAAGAAAAGAAAAATTGCTTTGCAGAGGCCTCCCTGACCTCAGAAGGTGCAGTGCAGACACGACCCTGCTGCTGAGTGTTTGCTGTCCCTTGCAGCAGCTGCAGCAGCAGCGGTGTGCTCAGGCAGGGCAGCCCCTGCTCTGTAAATCCTGTGCTCACACCCCAACTGCCCTGCTGTCCTCTCTGCGCTTCAGCCACACAACCCCAGGCCTAACACCTGATCCTCTCCTATCGCCTCCCACCACTGGCAGCCACATACAAAGCAGCATCTTGGGCAGTACTAAATTATCCCCATGGCTCCAGTATGAAGGCAAATTAAAAAACCCCTTCTGCAGTCAGGAAACACTCCCAATATCACAGTAACAAAGAAAGTTTTTCTCACAGTGATTTTTAGTTTCAGTTCAAAGCAGGTGGAAGATATCCACCTTAAGCTTGAAAGGTGAAGGGCACAAAACACCGAGTAAGGACACAGAGCAAGCCCCACGTGTGGGCCTGTGCTGGAGCCCAGCCTGTCTCCCTAAAGCCAAGCACAAATGAGCTTTCAAAGGACCTGAAGGTCAGAGCACATGGCTGCTGCTCTTGAGAAAGTCTCAAACCAACACAGGGAACATAAATTTCCCTCTCCACTGTCATAAGCTAGTGCATTTCTGAGCTATGAGCCTCACAACACAGACCACATCATCATCTGTCAGCACTGAACCTCCTATTCTCCCACCCAAGCCCTGATCTTGACTAATCCAAGCACCAAACCACAACTCCAGGTGTACACCATACCAAGCTCTGCTGTCATGTGGCACGTGCAAGCCAAAACCCGAAAGCTGAAAGCCACCCAGAAAGCCTTGTGTCAGCGAAGGCCCACACCAACACACACACGTGCTGAGGACACAGGCGCCAAAGCACCGGGTGAGGAGTGCAGGGTAACCCCAGAGTGCTGCCCTTGGATCCACCTGCATGCCCACACTAAGCTTCCCACGCCACATTCGAGGGACAGGGCTGAGACAATGCCAGCCTCAGCTGAGAGCAGCCAAGCCAGCCCCACTAGGGCTGCACCTTTTTCCAAGGTGGCCTGAGCACAGGGCAGCCAGGACACGGTGGGAAATCCTCTGGGCTGACAGCCTCGGCTGCCTGCAGCTGCATTCGTTTGCTGAACACTTACTTGTGTTTTAGCACTCACAAGTGATTCTGGCCCCAGAGGCAGCCCTTGCAGGAAGGACCTCTAACACCATCTACCTCAGTCTCTGTGGCAACTGAACACAACTAGCACACTACAGCAAACACCTTTTTTCTGGTTTTAAATAATAAGCAGCTTAGAGGGAGAACGTTCTTGAAGATTTTATGAAGAGGCAAGGCCTGATGATCACTCCAAACTGAACCAAATACTAAGCAGCACCAATTATTTTCAGAACAACAGAGATGACAGATCTGCTGCCCAAGCAAGAGCAGTTCTCTCCATCTCCACACTGCTGCCTTTGAATGAGCACCAGAAACTGCTCCATGGGAGAAAAACAAAAAAGCCCTGAAATGGGAAAATAAGACACTCACTGCAAACACTGTTGGAAGTTACAACAGACACAAATTTGGAGGGAATTATAAATTGTACTTCAGAACATGGCTTCCAGTGATGTGCCAAGAAACCATCAACAGACTGCACTGGTACCAGAGTACCTGGGAGATTCACCAACTGACTCAGCCATACCTCACACACACCTAAAGCCAGGCAGGCCATGCCTGACTCCTGAGGAGGTTTTTTACCTGGATCCAGCTGGTGTTGAGAACAGGAAGTGAATGTGTGACCAAACTGTCGAAAAGAAAAGCTACCACATCCCACTGGGAAGCAAGATGTAATTGCTCATTTCACACAAGTCCAAATTCTGTTATAGTGACAAAATTAACTTCCCAACTGCCCCTCCAAACTGGACTATTGATAAGCACCATGTACCTAATTAATTTGACATACTATGAAACTGCATATGGCAACTGTGGTTAAAATAAAGAACAAAAAAAAGGAAAAGCTTTCAGTATGCAATGAGGCAAGTGAAGTACTGAAATATTTATTTGATGGCACAAAGCCCAGTTCACAATTGCTCTTCCTACCTCCCCACACAAACCCAGCCACACACACAGATATTGGTGAAAATGTCTTGCTCATACACCTGTGCCAGTTTATTCAGCACAAAGTAACAGCTGAGTTAATATTCTGGATGTAATTGTGTTAAACAGTTCCAAAGTCCACACAGAAGTTAACAGCAGTATTCCTATTGATCAAAAATTTTAGGGTAACCTAAGTGCAGCTACCACAGGAAAAAGCCTACAGGAGAAGGACTGTGGAAGCACTGTTTTGTCAGAATTCTGAGAGCAGCTAATAAGGCTGTGGCTTCTCATTACAATAAAGAACACATGCAAATATTCTGACAAGTCATCTGGCCATGTTTTTGCTTGCAAAACCTGAAAAACCACAGGAACAAGAAAAAGGTATTTCATAAAATGGTTTGGAATATCATCTCACTCCAGCCCCCTGGTGGGCAGGGACCTTCCACTGTCCCAGGTTGCTCCAGGCCCTGTTCAACCTGGCCTTGCACACTTAGAGGGATCCAGGGGCAGCCACAGCTTCTCTGGGCAACCTGCGCCAGGGAACATTTCCTTGAACTATTACAGCAAATATAACCTGTAATACAGACCTGCTTCACTCTATGACTTCTTGGCTGGCCTCTCCATTTGGCTGAAAGGTTACTTCCAGCCTACCCTCACAGGAAGAGATTATGCCATTTATTTCATAATAAATTACTGCTGCAGAGGGAGATCTACTTCTGTAGAGGAAGCAAGAACAGGCTACATTTAGACGACTGGAAATGCAGTAAGAGGAATTACATACTGCAACAAACGTGCCTGTCTGCTCTGCTGAGACCCCACCTTGAGTCCTGCCTCCAGCTCTGGGGTTCCCAGCACAGGAAGGACATGGAGCTGCTGCCATGAGGCCTCCAGAGGAGGCCACCAAGGTGATCACGGGGATGGAGCCTCTTTGCTATGAAGAAAGGCTGACAGAATTGGGATTGTTCAGCTTGGAAGAAAAAGGCTTCAGGGTGACCCAATTGTGGCCTTCCAGCACCTTAAGGGAACTTGCAGGAAAAAGGAGGAGCGACTGCTTACAAGAGTGTGTGGTGACAGCACAAGGGGGAATGGCTTTGAATTGACTGAGAGTAGATTTGGGTATCAGGAAGAAATCCTTCCCTGTGAGGGTGCTGAGGCCCTGGCACAGGCTGCCCACAGAAGCTGTGCCTGCCCCTGGATCCCTGGAAGTGCCCAAGGCCGGGCTGGACAGGGCCTGGAGCAGCCTGGGATAGTGGGAGGCGTCCCTGCCCACAGCACAGAGCTGGAATGGGATGATCCTCAGGGTCCCTTCCAACCCAAGCTATTCTGTGATTCCACGATTCTATGAAACGGAAACACTGGCAACAAAGATTAAGAGAGAGAGAGAGAGAGTTATGGCAGGCAGTGGCTGAAATCCCCGCTAATGTGACCGCAATGTCACCGCCGGGGCTCCGCGTCCCGCACCCCTCCCGCCGGGGGGGCAGCGCCGGTGCCCGGCCCCGTCCGCCCGGGCCCCACCGAGCGCCGCAGCCCCAACGGCCGGGCCCGGGGTGCCGGCCCCGCGGCTCCCCGCCATCCCCGGGCCCCTTTGTTCGCGGCCCGGCCGTACCTCCAGGATGTCCTCCAGCACGTACGCCTCCATCGCGGCCGCCCGCGCCCCGCCTCACCGCGCCGCCGCCATGCCCCGCCGCCCCCTCCCTCACGGCCGGGCCCCCCCCGCCGGCGGCACGGGAACAGGAAATGGACCGTTCCACCCCGTGCGCGCCCGGCGCCTACCACCGCGTGCGGGGGGGGGCTGCGCGCCGCTCCCCAACGCCCGCGCCGCGGGGACGGACACACCGAGCAATTGAACGGAAAAAAACCGAGCAGAAGCAGCTCGTTTTTATACGTCCCGTGGATCAGTTCACCTCCTACCCCGCCGCGAACTCGCAGAAGCCTCAGCCCTTGGGTTAGGCAGATCCGTGCCATGCCACATTTGTTTCTGTGCTGTGACCTGGCTTCCCATTAGACCAGACCCTCCCGGAGCTCTTGCAGTGCTGCTCCATGAGCTGCCCGCATCCCTCCCTCCTCCGGCCAGCAGCAATTGCAGAAACTGGCCGTGACACCGGGAGAAAAAGGTGCTGACAGCGCGGAGCAAGGTTAGCACCTCTTCCACAACGCACCTTTAAGAAACATCATCATCTAGCCACCCAGATGAGCACCCACTTCTTACCTACACCCGTCTCTGCCTAACCCAAACCATCAAATGGGCCAAAAGATAATATCTTACATATTCCACAACCCTAGATGACAGTGAGACCAATTCTGTACGCAGCAGGTCAAAATCACTGAGCAATCATATCTGCAGCTCTCAAAATAACTCATTTTCCAGTTCAAAACACCCAGCATAATAAATCTTGTCAACCCCCCAAAAATCTCCTCTCTCATGATGTCATTTCAGCAGAGCACAAAGGAGTCCAATGGCCAAAAGAATTAAGTTCCCATTTTTACTTGAAGAAACACTCATAGTAATCACTTAGTAAACTATCTTTTCCCAAAAAATACTAATTGCTAAAAACACTCGCCTAACAGCAAGAATATTCTCACCTGGATTTAAAAAGCTGGCCAGACTGGCTAGTAACATCACAAAGAGAAATTCCAGTTGATCATTATCAGTTTTAGGAGTAGCTGCGTTCTTCCATTTCAAAATGTTATTTAACCACCAAAAATGGGAATTACATCCTACTCGCTTATTACAAAGCCCCTCATTTCCCAAAAACTCAATACCTGCCCAGGCTGTCCGTTTTCCCACTCTTTTTCCGCTCATTTTCCACTTCAGAGAACAGCCCAGATTCCACAGTTTTACTGAGAACTAATTCAAGGATGACCCACAGAACAACATTGCACTGTTCCTCTGGAGTCATGCTTTTAGGGCGGCATTTCCAACATCCCCAGCAGCCCCTTGCAACTGTTCCAATGTACATGAAATCCAGCAATAATGCACAAACATTAGCCCAAGTACAAAGCTGTCCCTGACAGCTTGAAGGATTTCTTTGTATATATATTAAAAAAAGGAAAAAACCAGCCACCACCTCCCACATAACACTGATGTCTCCAAAGACAAGTTATTCAGTCTTCTGAGTCTCAGAAAGAATTAACAGATACCTTATATCACACCAAAAAAAAAAAAAAAAGAAAAAAAAAAAAGAAAGAAGCTTAAAGCACACAACTTAGCAGAGAGCTAGCGACACTTCACACATGACACCACTGAAAACATTTTCAATTGCAAAGGCAGCATTCCACAGGAACAAAAGCAGCTGTCTGCTCCACACAGGGCAAACTGCACAGCATGGGCTCCCCATGGACCCACAAATCAAGCACCAGATTTTCAGGAGAAGGAGGAACACCAATCACCTTCAGAGCTGAACCATTTCCCCTTCTGCTGGGCAAACTGCAGAGCCCTGCCTGCAACAGCATCACCAACTGGGACAAACCTAACTCACAGAACAATTCAGAGCTCCCCTTACGCCATGAGAGATGGGAGGACTCTACACGTGAGCCGTGTCAAAAACCTTCCTGGCACTAAAAGCAAGTCACCCTCAACATTTGTCCGAGGGCAGCAAACCAAACATTCCAAATTTCACACTCAGAACCTCAATACCCAATTCCCCCTCCTCTCCCCTGGCCCACCTGAATCTGCAGCTCTCTGGTGCTGGCTAAGAAAGAAGCACTTGCTTGCAAAATGAGATCTCACACTTTCTTTCATACTTGAAAAATATTTACAGGATGGAATACCAAATTCTAAAAAGCCCATTCCCAGCTCTTGAGGTTTTACTGAAGATCTCATAGTGGTGTGAAGTAAAGGCTTTAATACATGCTTCTGTTCCTGAAAAATAAAGGAAAAAAAACCACAAGCAAAAAAACTTCCGAGGGAAAAAGCAAAAAATATTTAGGCCCTTATGATTAATTCCTTTTCTATTTCTACGGTGTGACTTTGGGTTTCACACACAGGTCAGGAAATACATCTTCAATTCTGCACAGGTAAACACAAACCCATTTCGTCCTCACCTTCAAGTCCAGCTCTAGGAATTACTTGAAGCAGTTGATTAGGAAAGATAAAACACATTATCTCTTCAAAACATCTCAGCTCCTCCTTGAAAGCTAACAATCTTTATTTAGCCTTATGCTGAAGGGCATGATCCACTCAGTGCCCTCATGTGTCACCATCCACTACTAAAACTCAGCACGTTCTCCTAATCAAGAGGAGCCCTAAAACCACGTAGCTGTCTGAGCTGTGTCCATCCATCACCTCCCCTACACTCTGTGGGCCTAAAACACACCAAACCCTCCTGTTCCCCACGGAAGGTGGCAGAGAAAACATCTGTTGAGGAGAGAGACTTAAAAACAGTGCCCAAAGCCGTGCTTGCAGCCCATGAAGCGTGTTAAGCCAAGGGGAATCCTCAGAGCGTTCCGAGGGACGGGTACACACCAAGGCTGGTTTGCTCTGCCCTGTGCTCCCCACACAGCATGGTAACTGTGGAAATGAGCAAGGGGAGAATAAAACCCTGCAGAGACTCCTGCTGCTCACGCCCAAGAGCTCACAGGCAGTTTTCAGGGAGATCTTCCATCCCAACCTTGCGGGAGCACGCAAGCCACCGGCAATTCTGAGCTGGCATCACGTCACCCTGAGGCACAGGCATTTCAACCATTGATCCCAGACAGATTCTGGCACCCAGAAATGTGAGCACTGAACAATTGATCAGACAATTGCCACTCTCATATCACAAAAGCACATTGTTATCTGGTTCCAGCTGATCGAGCAGTACTGGTCACCAACTGGCCCAAAGCACACAAACACACTTCTCTGTGTGTGCTTTCAGAGCACCCTGTCAAGGTTGGGCTCTTTAAACCCTGTCCCATGCAGCTGCTAACACCTTATTCAGCAAGATCACCAGGTGCATTAATTACTAAAAAACCAAATCATTCTGAGAAGAGAAAAAGGGGAGTTGCAGACAGGCCCTCAATACAGTACCAATTATCAGTTATACCCTTCAGCAGGCATTCCCCAGTATTTCCCTCTCCAGAAGTGGGTGCCCAGTCAGACAGAACCATAAAGCTCTTAAGACAATTAAGATCAAAAACCAGAGTAAGTTTCCAGTCGAAATTTTGTGACATTCTGGTTATCTGCTACATTGCCAGGAGGAAAACATCCACCACTGTCACGTGGAATACCCTGAAAACTGAGGTACCTATCACACTGAAAAATCCACACAAGACACACACACAAGATGGCATTTCACATTAATCAGAAATACACTTGAAATCAGAAGACTCAGTTACTTCACCAAAGGAAAAAGTCCATCATTAAAACCATCAAAGGACCAAGTTTGCTCTTCAAACATCAAACAAAAAACCCTGACAAGATGCAGGAGTAGCTGTTAGTATACAAGAACAATACTCAGCACAAGGAATATCCACACAGATTTTTCAAAGGCTGCTTCAAACTTGTGTTGGGCCCAATTCTTCCATTTTTAGAGTGCTGATAATCCCACCCACATTCATGTTGCTGGACTGAACCCAATTCTTCATAGCTGCTCTCCCAATAAAAACAATTTTTCAAACCCTTTACAACTAAGCCAGATCTGAATGTTTCCCCCAAGAGATCCAACAGATACCCCTAAGGGTACTCACTGCTCCCGATAAATGCACTAGGATTTATCCACTTTCATTAGGAACAACAGCCTATAACTTGCAGCTCTCCATCATATCAATATAACCACCAAGACACTGAAAACATTATTCTCTACTGCTTCTGTTTTAAACACAAAAACCTTGTTATAGCCCAAAAGTACCTCTGATTTGAGGCTGTTTGCATCAGTCACCACTTGGTGCGATTTTTAAGGTCCCTTAGTTCTATGTCACTACAAAACAAAATGAGTTTTATACCCACTGTTTCAGGTTCTCCCTCCAGAGAGATTGATCCAACTCTAGATCCTCAGTGGTTACATAAAAACAAGTCAGCCCAAACCCAAACCTCAGGCACCACCTGAAGTCATGACTCCCATCTGATTTTCCTATTTTCACATTGTATATTGGTTTCTTTTACTCCACTTCTTGCAGCAATCACAGCTCTGTGGTTGTCAGCCTGGCTAAATTTCCAGCATCCTTCAGGCAGGTGCTCTAGTGAATTCCAAATAAAAGAAACCTACTTTCTTCCTTTCATTTTTATTATTGTGGTAGGGATGTGCAAGGACGATGGGCTTCAACCTGGTAAATACTGAGGACATTTTTTTATTCCCTCAGCCTAATAGTCCCATGTCTCTCTGAGCATTTCAGACCTTGCTGCCAAAAGCTGCAGTGAGCTTTCACACGAGTTTTACAGGCACAAGATGATCCTTGCTGCCCATTGTCATTATCACACCACCCTTGATTCAGCTCCGTTATCTCCCACAGACAAGGAAACTCTGATAACCAAGCCACATATTTTTCTTCTCTAACAAACACGTAACAACTTTTTTTAACCATCCAAGATGGTTTCCCACTCAAAACCTCATTTTCCTGCCAAGACAGATCTTGCATTTCTCTCCAGCCTATTCTTCCCTTGGCCTAGGGCAGCATTCCAGACCCTTCTGACACATTCAGAGTTTGCTGTTCAGTTGGTGCTACTGCTTTGGGTCAAGGGACAAAGCTGGAAAGGATGGAATTATTTTCCTTATGCTACCCATGAGATCTAGGTTTTCCACAGCTCCAGGAAACTAGAATCTGGAAAAGGTATCTGACATAACTACCTTTGAAAGCACCACAATTAGCCTATCCTGAGGTTTTTTATGCCCATTTAAAAGACTGCATACACAGAAAAGGTTTCAGGCCTGAGTTGAGAGACTGGGATGGTTATGACCTGTCTGATGGAGTAACTTCCACAATTCCCTGCATGAAGTCCTCCCCCAGTCTGCTCTCCCAGAACAGCAGCACTGTGCTGGGGAAGCTGGCTCGGCAGCTTGCATGAACTGTCAGGATGGCACCAGGGGACAGAAGGACCCCATGCCCAGAGAAGCCCCCTCAAAGAGCTGGAGCCCTCCTCCCAGTTCTAGCTGGGCTATTAGGAATTTCAGCATTCCAGCCGCATTACCATTTCATAGAGGATTTCTCATTCAAGGGGCAATAAAAAAGGTGATTAATTCCACAATTAATTAAGAGTTAGCACCATCACGCCAGGAAGCTAACAGAAATACAAAGATTCACTACCAGACCATACAAGCTCAGCCAAAAAGCACTCAGCTCATAGCACTTTTCCCAGGAACCTGAAGACAGGGAATGTCAAAGCAAGCTCTGCCTGGAGGCAGACTGCAGCACTGGGCAAGAGTTGTGAGCTCATCAGCCCCACTTTATCAGCAGCCTCTTATTGTCACACCATCCATCCTGAGCCAGGAGCCAGAGGCACAATATAAAAACATTTCTGAATTAAGTCCTTATTTATCTCTGCCTAAATGCATGTGACACCTGGGCAGAGTTTTAGAGCCCACCAAGCAAGCAGCACCCTGGCACAGAGAGAGACAAACCCTGCTCACCAGCCAGGAGCCTTCCACCCTGGTCAGTGCTTGCATCAGCCCTGCTCTTCCTGATTCCAACTCCTAAGGCAAACCCAAGCATGAAAAAAGGAGCAAAGGAAGTACCTTTACTCACGCACAGCACTGCCCTGAAGATGAACTGAACTACAACATCACTAAAAAACAACCACGACAAGACAGCTCCTCTGATTTTGCTGCGGAGGAACTGCCCGCTGCAAATCCAAATGCACCTGACAAGACCTGGAAAAGGGAGACAAAATCACACGAGCATTTTGAAAGGGTTTTCTGGCAGAAATGCAAGATTACTGGTGGACACTCTCATATCTTCCTTGAAGTTATCCATGGAGTAAAGTCAGTAAGTGTTCATTGGGTAAAATACAGTGCTCCAAGTCCTCAGGCCAAAGACTACGAACACACTCAAGAACCCTGGTTTTGGGAAAAACACAAGTGAAATGAGGAACATGTTCAAAAAACACAACTTTGGACATGGAAGATCTTTCCTCAAAAACGAACTTCTATTCCTTTCTCATTCCACGTATGAAATACTGGTGACAGAGAAGCTGTGTGTAACCAAGCAGCATACACAGTGCAACAAGATTCATACTGACACCTCTCAAATCCTAAGGCAAGTACTAATCCAAGGTATCTCCACATGAGAACATGAAAATTTGAGTGCAAGCTCTTAAAAACTTTTCAAGTGCATACACGTTCCCTGCCAAGAATAAGGAAATCTTAAACCAGGAAAAGCCACTATTTGGGATCAAGTCTCCTACTCCTTTTTAAGTGGCCTTATCTAGCATTTACTTCCACACATAAATTCTAACTGAGTGAATATTATATCAAGTATTCTCACACCAAATTCCAATCCAGGGCCTGCAGGATCAGGATGTCCCTGTCTTCCTTTTCCTGCCTGTGAACTGGATGGTTGTTTCAACAGCTCTACATCCAGGCTGCTCATCATGAACTTGGACTGGGTTAATACCTGATTTTGAAACCTATTCCAAAAGAAGGAACCATAACAATGTACTTGAGGTTTCTTTCTTTTACAAAACTATCAACAGTCAGAGTTACTCAGTTGGCATCTTCAAATTCACAGACTAAAATGGCTGGAAAACCCACTCCATTCACAGACAGCAAGATCAAGCCTGGAGTTTAACAGAACAAGCTGGATTAGGCTGAAGAAGGAAAACCACATAAACTGAATTAAAAAATGAGATACTAATGCGATCTCTGCTTTTGTTTAATATGGTTGCTCATTACCTTTTACACCTGAGGTTACCTGGAAGATCAGCACAGAGTGGGGACCACACAGCACAGCTCCCAGCATTTATTACCAGGGCAGCTGGACCAGCTGCCAGACACAAACACTTCTAGCTGAACTCTGGAGCTCAGCACCTCCTGCTCCCCACCTCCTCTTTGCTGGGCCTCCAGAAATAAAATCACACCTTCAGTTTATCTCACATTACGAGAAGATAAAACTTTTAACGGCAAACACCTGCCCTCAATTCCAGATGTGCTCACGGTAAGAGCCTGATTTCAGCCCAAGAATAACCCTAAAGTCTTGGGCTAATATCAGCATCCAAACCAAAAACACCTTAAACGCTCCTCAAACCCCTCACTGCCCCAGCAGGCAAGCTGAGGTCCCTGCCAACCCAACACACCCCTCCCACAGAAGAACTTCCCCTCCACCACATTTAAATTACACCATACACACAGAGCCTGACAGAATTATTTTACTATGAGCGAGTTTAATAAATGCTGGGGAAGTTGACAAAAAGTTTTTTAAAAAGCTCGGTATCTTCTGGACAATAGTTTGTTATAAAACCAATTGCTTGAGTTATTTCTATTAACAAGTATTCCAATGGCTTTTGGAAAGGCTGTGTGCTCTCTAACAGCCAATTCTGGATTACAATGAAAGCCACCATCGAGGCCATCTGCCTTTCTTGAGAACACTTTGGCAATTTTTTTAATGTAATTTTTTAAAAAAATAAAGTTCTTTGAGTTCTACTGGTAACTTTATTTCAAATCTAATTCGCTCAAGCAAGTGCTTATTGGGTGTCACTTCCTGACTCCCTTTATTATTAAATCAGTAAATTATTATTATTATTGTAAGATTTTTCTAGGTCTGACAGATGTCGGCCATACTCTGATCTAACTGAACACAGTGCTGGGCCACAAGAGCTCCAAAGCACAGGAGGAACCAGCACCCATATCAGCTTTGATACCAGACAAGGCCCCTGGCACAGCTGTGCCAGCAGTGCTCGGCTCCAGAGGGCAGAGGGAAGCTCTAAAGCCAACCCATCCCACTGGGCCTTTCTCTAACCCAAGGATTTCTGCAGAACCCAGCAGGTTTCTAAACCCACCCCAACCTAGAGACACTAGTAAATTTTCTCACCTTGAAGACACAAGTGCATTTAGGGAGTGATTTCACACAGAGCTGTAACATCTCCCTCCTCACGCAAGCTCCAGAAAAGGCCTTTGCTGAAGTTCAGCACAGAAAGTTGCCCACTATATTTATCCTCGAGGAGTTCTTTGATCAAGCTGATTCTTCACAAAAATACCAGCATGCTGTTATGCCAGCTTTCACTTCTGCTAGCGACAGAGATGGACAGAAGGCATATGTTCATCCCTGGAGCAGACTGTAACATTCAAAGTGCTTTTTTCTTTAAGCCAGCTTGGTTTTTTGTGTTGTGATTGTGATCACAATTGGGACTTTTTTAGTCAATCTCCAAAGTGACTCCTTTGCTGCAGTGCACTAAGTGACACAAATGTGATGGTGATAAACCAAAAGGCTGCAATACTTTAATGAAATCCTGCTTAATTCCTCTCTTTCTCCCTATCCTTAATATGCTGCTTTTGAGAATTTGAACAAATACCAGAGACAAAAGTCAGTGCTGATTTTATCTGAAGAAGCTCTAAGTTTTTAAGCTACACACACACACAAAAAAAAAAAAAAAAGAAAAAAAAAAGAACCTGTGTGATTTATCTGTTTCAGTCACTTCCAACCAGAGGATCCAGAGGAAGTGTCAAGAGGACTAATTTGCCCTTGAAGACAAAAATTCTCACTGATCTGTGCCATCCTTACCAACTGAGTCCTCAGCAACAATGCCAACGTTTTCCATGGCAGGGATTTCAATGAGTTATCCCACCAAAAGAGGCAGTGCTCACCCTCTCACCCTCCTCCCTGCCTGAGCTCCTGCTCTTCGCTGTGTCAGCACAAGCCCCTGTGCCTGGCACACTGCATCCAGGAACTGATCAACTGGAAATGTGCTGTTTCTCTTCCTGAGGTTTTTTTTTCAACAACATCATTTCCCAAGTGGCTGGGAGGAGCACTGAATGCCTTTTTTTGTGCCTTCCTCCAAGCCCAACTCCCCCAGCTTCAGTGGGATTGATACCCACGCTGGTGCAGGGGCTGAACAGCACCAGGCACTTGAGGAAAAAAACTAAAGTCACATCATGACTTGAACATTTCAACTTCATTAAAGCATTGTTCCCCATTCTGTGGAGGAGAACAAATCACACCTGCAGAACAGCATCAAGAGGAAAATTCCACTGGCAAAGCATTTCAGGACAAGACTGAACAAAAGGCAAGAATACCTGAAGTCTGGAGATGGGAAAGCTCCAGGACAGGAAAACATGTGAGTCACCTGCCAGACACAGATGCACAGGGGAGCTCCAGCCTCTCCTCCAAGTGTTTGGTTTTTTCCTTGTGTGTGGGAAGGACTGGGAGGTACAGCTGGGAGGATAAGAGCGACCTTCCTCCTCTTACCTCTGAATCACTCCCTGCCCGAGAGGGGGGGGCAGATATTCCCTGGGATTCTGCTGGGACTGCATCCCCAAAAGTGCTCCTGCACAGCTGGACAGATGGACAGACACTGAAAGAACCATTCCCTGAACAGCAGCACAAGGCAAAGCAAACCCCAGACCAAATATGAGGCAGCCCCTCAGCAGCAGTTCGGATTACTGAGAGCAAAATCTCTTCAGTTTTAACCTAAAAAATAAAGAACCTAGTAGACACTTTCTGATTGTTTCAGGTTAAACTTGAGGAGAATGGAAGTCAAAACCCCAAACTGATATTCTAAATAGCAATATTTCATCATATTTCTTAATGTTCCAACATCTTTCTATCTCTGAGCAGCTGCTTATTTGGACACATTATCCACTCTTGATGATCAATACCACATAAGAAATTGGGGTGGGGCAGGGAAAAACATAAAAGCAAGGTTTACTTCAGCTCATTTCCTAAAATATACCATTATGCTCCAGGAATTGGAGGATGCAGGTAAAATGCAGAAGAGGAATGACTCCTGTACATCAAACACCAGTAATTTGAATTTGTCAAAAACTGCTCTGGGTAACGCCAACAGAATCACCCTAATGACAACATGCAGCCCAAAAGAAAATACTGCAAGCACAAACAAGGAGGTATTAAAGGATGTATGCTTGGCTTTGTGGCTGATTTTCAGCCTGGTGTACGACTATTACCTCATGTGAAAACAAGGTGACACAAGAGTTAAGTAATACCTCCATGTGGCTTCAGCTCTCTGCACAGTCATGAGCTCCGGACAGCCTAAGGGGGATAACCCACTGAAAAACATCTGGAATGCTGAGATAACCTCTCCCAGTACCCACTGCCACAAAGCACTGCCAGTGCAAACACAGAGGAAATGCTGCCCTTCATTGGCCAACAATGGATTTTTTTCCTCCAGAATTCCTGTGGACTCTGCACAATGCCTGGATGGAGGTCACCAGAATTCCCACACTAACACCAAGGCACGCTGATATTCACTGCCAACTTCACAGCAAGGAAGACCTTTTCCCTAAGCACACAGGTTAGCTCAATGAGCTTAGCCAAACCATCTGCCAGCACTGGTCCTTCCTCACCAACAGCTTTCTCACTCAACACACCCAAAGCTATGGACAAGACAAAGGAAGTCCCACACACGAGCAGCAGCTCTACAGACACATCTTCAGCATGGCATCTCACCTGAGTCACCCACAAAGCCACACCATCGAGAAACCAAAAGCACAGCATTTCAGAAAAAAACACACCATGTCTCCCCAGGCAGCCAAGGATTCTGCTCAGATGGCCCAAAGACAATAACAGCAAATTTAGGCAATTTTATTTTACACCAAGTTACAAGGGCTTGTCCCCTTATCTTCCAAAAAAAGCTTCTTACTTATCCTGGATCTGCAGCATTGATTTTTCAATTCCTAAACCAAATTGCAAATCAGCTATATCATAAATAAACACCATCAGTTTTGGTTTTAAAACACAGATAGAGGGGAAAAAAACAAACACACATAATCCCATTTGCCTTCAACCTAGACAGATGAGGAAATTCTCTCAGCTAAATTCCTTCCAGAGAAACCATTCTCTTTACAGAACTGAATTATTGGCTTAAAATGTGAGGTGTTTGGCTCCAGCCTGCACATGGGAATTGTGTTTATAAGGACATTTCCTGAAGAAATATCTAAGGAAGTAAACAAATTCACATGGTGCCACCAATATTGAACTCCACCTTCTGCAGTGGTCACTTTCTGCTGGGGGGTTTCGTTTTCAACCCAGATATTCACTGACTATGTGAATTAAATAAAGCACATAAAAATAGAGTAATATTTAACAATTTTAAAAAATAAAAAGCATCAGGTCTAACCAACCTGATTTTGCTGGAAGATGGATATAAAGGGCAATTATAAATTCCACTGCCAGCAGCAAACATCCTCCAAGTTCACAGACTTGAAATAAGCTTGTAAACAATTTTTATTACACAACTAAACCTTTCAGTGTTAAATAAGAAAAGCCCTAATGCACTCTGGACACTGAGTTTCTAAGCAGCACCTTGCTACAAGGACCTGCTCATTTTTTACACTATTTCACTATGAATGGAAGTGTTGAACAAAATTTGCACGTACAAGAACACTTGGAAGGACCACAGGCTGACCTCCCCTGCTATGGAAATCCTACTGTCATTCTTGTCATACCTCAAGACTCCTCTTCCTGTATACCCAGAAAAGTTGCCATTTTTTAGCAACTGTTTTTTAGGGAAAAGGCAATTGACCTTTTACAGACAACACTGGACCCCACTACCTAAAGTCTTGGGGTTTTGCAGTAATTTGAAAGACCAACATTGGAGGTTGCCATGAACTCATAAGGTTGTTGGTATAAAATTCCCATTCAACTTCTCCCAAAGCTCTCCACAGTGCCTGTGTTGCCACACTGAGATCTGATGGAGTTCAGATGTAGAGATGAAAACAGCTGATTTTAGCTCCTGATTCCATTCCATCGGCTCAGCAACAACTGAGCTGAACAATGTCTTTCTGCTCCTGGGCTTTCTGTGACTCAGGATGCACCAGGTTTCCCTTCAGAACCCCCTGGACTTGTTGCTACAGTACTCCTGAGTTTTAGAAGCAGGCTCACTAGCAGTCCAATCTAGAAGCACTTTGCTTTGGAGATTAGAGAAGTCTTAATGTATTAAGCATGGGAAGGGCAAAAAATAGCCTAAGACAAACTATCTTAAGTTTACAGAGATAATGAAGGGAACGCTTGGGAGGGAACACCAGCTTCTGCAGCATTCCCACAGTAGTTTCCATTCACAGCAAAACCAGCAACTTGCACTTCTTCCTGTTTTTCCCTTGATGTGCCTTCCACACTGCCCGTGGTCAGAAGACCACAATCAAATTGAAGAGCTGGGCACAACTCAAGAATATGTGCAATAAAATGAAATTTTAACCCCCAAACAACTAAAAAGCCCTTTGTTCCAGTGGGATTTTTTTAAAGCTTCTAAAAGCCAAAACTAACTATCAGGTTCCTTTCAGACAAGGAAACCTCCCTCGCACAGAGATCACACAAAACACTTTTCCTTCCCAGGAACTGCTGGGAACGATGTCCAGGTTGGATGCTCTGCTCCAGTAACCAGGCCATCCTCACGTTCACATTCCTAAAAACTGTGACTTCAGCCGTGCACATTCTACAGGCTGCATCCTTTCATCCTCAAGTCACTAGGAGAAAGACTAGAACAGATTTTTGCAAGCAACCTGCATGGCCAAGAACAATTATAAACGAAGCACGTGGCATGTATTTTGTTGTGAATCCTGAATTTCATCCTCTCAGTATTATTCACTTGCTCACTTAGCCCTGCTTAATATTTAATCCCAGACCACCCAGCCTGGGAAAGCCCTCGCCTAGGATAAGATGAAACCATTGGGGAAGCTTCCAGATGGCCAAACTCCCTTCACAAACTACCTATCTCAGTACCTATGGCACATGCCACTCTGTCAAAGAATAAAAGTGAACTGTTCTGCTGCCTCACAATATTTAATGATCGCTGCCATTTCCTCCTCTCTGCGGGTCCCAAATAATGGGAAATGGGTGCCTCTGAAGGCACAGCAAGCAGGCAAAGGCTCACCTCACCCTGTACCTGTACTCTTCAGCTGTCTCTGTCCTTCTCTGCCACACACAATTCCACTGGAAGCTCTCAGTGTAAGGAGCCCTTGGGAAGAACGGCTGTGGACCACTAAACAAAAACCTGCCTTGACACAAATTCTGCTGAATGTTTCCACCACACACAGCTGATCTCAGGGCTTGTCAACCCATACACTGAAGTCACTGCAGGGCCTCCATCCCTTCACCACACAGCACCAGCAAATCCCAAAGGCCTGTGCTCAACAGAGCCTTCCAAGCACCTGTGGGACTGCTGGACAACATAGATCGCCAGCAAAGCAGTCATCCTACAAGTCTTATGCCATAAAAACTTCTACCTAGACAATGATATTGACTTTGCTGAAAATCAACACCGCAGAAAGGAGAGTACAAACTCTGAGACACGCTCACTGCGTGCATTTTATCTCAAACAGCTGGATAAAATGCTTCTTGTATCAACTTCAGCAGGAATGAAATGCGGAGTGCTGCTTAACTGTGGAAAAAGCTATCACCATCCCAGCCCAGCCCTTCCTCGAACCTATCAGACCCTTCCTTCCTGCCCAGTTTCTAACAGAACTGCAGATATATCGCTCAAAAGCCAAACCGCTTAGAGACCAAGTTCAAAGAAAAGCTAAAAACTTCAAGAGAACTTTTCTGCGGACACTACTTAAAAAGAAACAAAGCAGAAGTGAATGCTCAGCTGGGGAGGTTACAGAATTAACACCATTCAACAAAGCAACCCAGTGTGGCTACATATGCAAATAAGGGGCTCCAGGCCTTTTCCAACCATACCTACCTGAAAATCCTAACACCAGACAAAACCGACTATTAATGCTTCCCGTTTCTGCGTTGCATGGAATCAGGGCGGCTTTCAGGTTCGGAGAAAACGCCACTCAACAGTCCAACACCCTGGGCTCTCTGGCAGCCCTCGCCTGGCTGCACCTTCAGCTGCACCTTCACCCGCTTTACCTGCACACGCTCTCCCAGAGGATCTGTTCCCACCGCTGGGCGCGCCAGCACCTTCCCAGCCCCGCAGGCAGCGCTCGGGCCTGCCCGCGGAGCCTCACGCCGGCCCTGCCAGCCGGCAGCATTGCCACCGCTCGGCTCTCCCTCTCCCGGCTCCCGTCACCGCCGCGGTACAGCACATGGCACACAGCACCTGCGGCGGCCCCTGCGCCTTTCCTTCGGGATAAACCACACCAGGGACGGAGGCGGCCGCTGGCTGCGGCTCGCAGGGAGCCCCCGAGCCCTGGGGAAAGCCGGGGGCCGCTGGCCCCGCATCCCGGCGAGCAGGGGGCCCGGGGCCGCTCCCCGCGGCGGGGGTGACCGGAGGCCGGGATCGGCCGTGCCCCGCCACGCGGTGCTGCCCCTTCCCGGCTCTGCCGCAGGGCCGAGGGCGGGGGGAGCCGGGAGCCAGCTGGAATTATGAAACCGGATCAGCGGGGAAACCCCCGGGGCCTCCCCCGCGCCGTACCTCGGAGACCTCCTCTTCCTCCTCCTCCTCCTCCTCGTCTTCCTCCTCCTCCTCCTCCTCTTCCTCGTCGTCGCTGCCGTTGTTGCTGCTCTCGCTGCCGCCGCCGCCGCTCTCGCTGCTGCTGGCCGGCCGGGCCGCCCGCCCGCCGCGCTTCGCCTTGCCCGGCACCGCCTTCTTCTTCAGCAGGAGGTCGCACACCCGCACCAGCCCGGCCGCCCCGGGCCCGCACGGCGACGGGGGCGCGGCGGGGCCGCTCGGCCCCTCCGGGGGACCGGGCCCCGCTGTGGCGCTGCCGGCCTCGCCGCCGCCGCCCTCACCGCCTCCCTCCTCCGCCGTCACCGCTACCGCCGCGCCGACCGCCTTCTCCATGGCCGGAGAGGAAGGAAAAGGAGGAGAAGGAGGAGGAGGAGGAGGAGGAAAAAGAGGAGGAGGCGCCCGCGGCCGCTGCTGCCTCGGTCACCTCTAGCGCCGGCGCCGCCGCCGCGCCAACTCTCGCGATACTTCCGGCGGCCGCCGCTCGCGCCGCTCGCGCTCCCCTCACGCGGCGCGCGCTCGCGCTCTCCCCTCACGCCGCCCGCTCCCGCTCCCCTCACGGCCCTGCCCCGCTCCCGGCAATGGAATCGCGGCGGCGGCGGCGGCCAGACACCCCTTTCTCCCCCGCCTCCTTCCCTTCCTTCCGCCCGCGCCGCCGCCTCGGTCACCGCCCCGGCGCCGGAACCGCCGCTTGCGTCATCACCCTCAGCCTTCGGCCCGCTGCGCCTCGGTAAGGGCAACGGTGCCTCGGCGTGGCTTCCGTCGGGAACCTTCCCCGAGGGCCCCCCCGTGGGCACGGAGGTGCCGAGTTACCCCCTCAGGGACCGGCGGGGTCCTGGGAGCGCGCCTAGGGCGGGAAAACGCCGTGAGGGAAGGCCCGTGTTGAAACCCCACAGCACTCAGAATTCCGCCTAAAAGTGATGGTCTCTCACACCGAGAGGACAATATGCATTAAAAAGCAACCTCCTAACGCGTCTGATAATAGAAATTACGGGGGGGCGTCGTTGAAAGGGTCAGAAAATAAATTGGTAGAGTATCGCTAAAAGTGGTGTTCAGTGAAACCACAGAGCACAGAATTCCTGTTAAAAGCGATGTCCAAGGAACGACTGGACATGGCAGTCTGTGGTGATCTGTCAGAGGTTGAAGTCGTTGGTCTTTTCCAGCCTAAGTGTTTCTGGGATTCTGTGTTGCACACAATTCGTTCCCACCAAGCATTCTGCATTCAAGAGTAACCTCCAAATCGCTGTTTTACAATAATTTTCTTACAATTTCACTAAAAACAACCAACGTCAAGATCCCCATGCCAATTTGGCCATATTTCTTTAATGAAACCCTTTGAATATGCCATCATGCCCTGGCTCAGCCCTCAGGCCCCCCAGCCCAGATTTTCATCCCCAAAGTGCACTTGGGTTATTAATACTGTTGCCTCCATTAGGGCAGACCAAGTCTTTTTAGACCTGTTGGAAATAAAAATTATTTTCACCACAGAAACACATGATTGTAAAGATCAGTAATGGCTCTATGCACTGGTACACTATGGGTGTCTTGGAATTGGTGTTTCAAACCAGCAATGCCTGTTCTGGTTATGTTTTACAGAAATGAAAAGAGATTGTTGTCATTTGAGTAATTAGGTGTTTTATTTGGCTGATGGTGGATAGCACCAGTCAGGTGTGCAGCTCCTCTGAAATCACACATTCTTTTTTAAGTAAATCCTCAACTGGTGCTCATCGTGCCTTCCAATGCAGAAGATTAACTCCTAATCTTCAGGTGCAAGGTCTATATATTATTATATATATTATATATCGCTATATTATTACTTGTTCCTTTATAAATATCTCTGCAGATGATAGTTTGATGTAATCCAGGAGGAATAAATTGAATACTCTAAGCCACCTACCTCCAACTTCCTGGTGCGACTGCAGAAATCTCAAACCACACGAGCATGAGATGTGTGATGGCAGATCAGTTACAATAATACTTTTGTCCTCTTATATATATAGGGTTTTTTGCATTAAACTTAATGCAAATGGTTTGATTTTAGTGGTTTCTATCGGGGCGGAAGCAGAGATGAAACCTTTGTTATTTGTTACAATTACATATAATAAATATATTTTTTAGCATTTATGCGTTATTTGTTGTCACCACAAGGAGTAAATACAGGTAATCTCAGCCCTACCAGCTGAGATTTGTGGTGTGACACGGACGTCACTTCAATGTTTGATGCGAGAGGTGGGTGACTTTCAACAAAACACACCTGAGATGGCTCTGGCTGTACGAGCAGCCGGACGGCTCCAAGCGCACCCCATTGACCGGCCTGGGTGCGGGAAGGGTGGCTGCAGGGCTGCCTGTTACCCTTGGAGCTGTTTTCTGCCCCCTCTCCGTCCCTTCCCGGGGAATGGCCTCCAGTGAGCGGCTCTGCCGCGGAGCTCGGGCTGCGCTCGCTCTGGGCTACACTGTATCACAAACGGCTGCGTTTGCGCCTTATTCCAAGTATCCATTCAGGCTGTTAGAAAGGCTCCAGCTTCTTGCTACCGAGGGCAGCCATAGTATTTAATGTGCGTGTGGTTCTCCCCAGGCCGGGATCGGATGGAGCGCGGCTAGCAGCGCCGCTTGCGTCTGTTTGTGCCGTTTCTTTTATGGCCGTGACCTCTGTTCTGATCAAAGAGTGGCTCCTCCTCGTTCGGCACTGCAGGGCAAGTCCTTTTCCTCCATTTCACTGCTCTCCCCGCCACCCCAGCTTGAGCCTTTTGTGCTGGAGCGCAGCAGGGGAAATAATGAGGAGCAGCTGAGGGAGCTGGGGGGCTCAGCCTGGAGAAAAGGAGGCTCAAGGAACTCCAGAACTCCCTCTAGACAGGAGGGTGCAGCCAGGTAGAGCTTGGGCTCTGCTCCCAGTTCACAAGCAATAGACGAAGAAACAAGCCTCAGGTTGTGCCGCGGGAGGTTCAGGTGGGAAATGAGGAAGAATTTATTCGCAGAAAGGTTTGTCCGGCATTGGGACTCCTCAGGGAAGGGGTGGAGTTACCATTGCTGTTATAAGTAGAAAAAGCTGCCAATTTTTTTAAAAGGTTGCAGAGTGAACAAGTTGGACCAGTTGGTGCCAGGGTTGTTTGTTATTGTAATCACCAGTCATTTTCATTAACTACCTGTCACTGGTGGTTAAGAATTCCGCCTTTTGTCCAGTGACAGCCTGCTGCTTCCTAGAAGATGCCACCCAGACGGTGGAGGGGAAGGGACATCGAGAAAACGTGCAAATGACATCGGATCCGGCATGCAGCAGGAGAGACCCCTCACCAAAACTAGCCAAAAACCCCTAAAACAAGGAGCCTACACAAAAGTGACGAATCAAAGTGGTGACTAGGCGCGAGGAACAAAGTCCAGAGCCTGCAGAGATGCTGAGACCCTTTTTTGCCCCTCACCCTAGCCAGGGAGGACCTTGGCCGGAGGCAGCACCCTGGAGGTCATCCTGAAGGAACAAGGTATTTCCCGATGCTCTCGGGAGGATGAAAGCCCCAGCTCTGCCCACAGAGCAGCGGACAAAGCTGCACCGTTCCTCCTCTCCAGAGTCACTCCTGGGACAAGTGGCAGTGTGAGTGTGGACCCCTCAATTCTCCCCCCAGAGCTGATCACTTTTACTAGAGGCGTTAAAAAGGAGAAAAGTCTTCTGCCCGTGGTTATTTCAATTCCTGAAGGTGCTCAAAAGACAGCTGGACAGGCCTCCCAGTGCTCTGGGCTGGTTGACATGCTGGAGACTGGTCACAGCTTGGACTCCATGGTCACATAAGAGGTTCCCAACCTAAATGACTCAGATTCTGTGAGTGCAGCAGCAAGCAAAGCACTTGAGTTCTCTAGAGACACTCAGTGTTACACCCATGGGGCTTACAAGATTTGATTGAGTCGTAGGCAAAAGCTGCCAACACAAGTCTGCTCCTAAGCATTTTGGTTTGGATGGTTTGAATGCCTTGGGAATTCTTCTCCTGCACTTTATATTTTAGAAACCCAAACTAAAACATTGTTGTAAATACTATGATAATCACCAAGACATAATGAAGGAGTAAACAATCCAGATTTTTTTTTAATTAAGGGTTTTTTTGTGTCCCAGTTTCTACAACAGTGTACAACCCTTAGCTGTGTTTCCTGTCCATAGGGCTCTTAGGGAATGGATTGCAGATCACTGAAAAGTCAATGTAGGCTCTAAATAGGGCAGTAATTCCTAAAAACCACATTTCCTTCCCTGGCCAGTCTGTGAAGTTGGTTAACTTAGGGCACTTGGGGTTACTGGTAGCATAAAGCTGCAGGAAATCGTACAGTCATAGAACCACAAACTGGTCTGGGTCGGAATAGATGTTAAAGACCACCCAGTTCCCACCCCTGCCATGAGCAAGGACACCCTTCACTATCCCAGGTTGCTCCAAGCCCTGTCCAACCTGGCCTTGGACACTTCCAGGCATGGGGCAGCCACAGCTGCTCTGGACTACCTGTGCCAGGGCCTCACCACCCTCCTAAATATTGAGAAAAATGACAATCCTTTGTTCTCTTTTTCATCTGTGATTTCTGATTCTGCACTTATTCATTTTTCTCCAGGTTATTGATCATTCCACTGAGCACTTCATAGGAGTAGTGGGAAAGCTTGGGGTCTGGATTCAGTGAATACTTTCAGGAACTGTCTCCTGTGTGCCAGATTCCTTAAAAAGTTCTACAGGACAAACAATGTGTTGAAACCTCTGCTGTGGTATAATTATCCTCAAGGATCTGCTTTTCAGTTTCTTTTACAGCTGCTCGAAGAAGCATCATTGTCAAGGTCAGGGAGCAAGAGAGCATGAGTTTTGTTTGTAATTAATACAGGGACTGAAAAAAAGTTCAAAACTTCTTGAATTTTTAACCCAAACTCAGGACTGCTATAACTTTCACAAGGCTACCAACTTGACTATCCAAATAAACTTCAATCCAAACCCCAATCCTGTCATTCTGACTGGTGAATGCTTGTGTTGTCTTTGACATGTACAGTTTTGCCACCATTGCAGCTTCTATATGTGCTGGAATGTTTTGATGTGTATCATTCAGGGACCTGTGAACCCCAGCCTGCATTGTTTCAACACACACACAAGGGGCTCTCTCACGGGACCTCCTTGGTGCCCAGATGGAAGGTCCATCTAGGAAATGGGTGGTAAGATTAGCTACCATTACACCACCATGACTGATTTTAAACAGAAGTAACAGAACTGAAGTTGTTCGGCAAGCATGCAATGCCTGCTGTCCAAGGCAAAGGGAGAAAGAAGGAGAGGAACACAAATGTTTGAACATTCAGAGAAATGCAGTTTTCCATGACAGACTTTTTAAGCCTTGTCTAAACCACTCAGTTTTAATCCCAGTAAATCACACTTGGAAAAGAATCATTTAGAACAGATTTTATGGAGCCATATCATTTGCTTTAAATTACACTTACTATCTGCATTTCTTCATTACAGCAAGTTTCCTGTGAGCATCTCAGGTGGTGTGGCCTTGTGAGTAAAGAAAATAAAGACAATCCAGACAGGTGGAGAATTGAAGAGGAGCAGTGCTAGCCCAGGAGAAGTGCACAGAGGTACAGCAGAAGGTAAATTTACTCTGCTGTTCACACCCAAAGTGCACTGCCATTACTGTTGACACTCAAAGGCCTGCAGTGTGAGAGCCCCTTTGGGAGCAGCCCCAGCCCCTGGGGTGCAGTAAGGCAGGTGATTTGCCCTTGGCTGTCCTGCCCCACGATCCATGGCACTGCAAACACACAGACACGTCCCGCTCGAGCGCCTCGCGAGTCGTTCCTGTTCCCTACCAGACGGTGCGTGTTCTTTGAGCTGCTCTTAGAACATCAGCTGTGAGCACCTCCTCACAGGGAGAACCGTGACAGGAAAAACAAACACAGAAAGTAAAGCCTTTCAACAATTGATTCAATTAATAAATCTGCAAGTGCTCTGTTAAAAAACAAAACATTGGTTCTGAAATATATGTAGTACTTGGGGAGTCTTAGTTAAGAAATGGCTTAAGCACTTTAAATCCTAAAATGCATTGGTGCTTTGTGAGCCTTATTTTAACATGCATAAATTATTCCAAAGGTGTGTTTTAGGCTCCTAATTTGCTTGATAAGCTTTCAAAATGATCATCCTTCATGAGTATAAACCTGAAAAACACCATAGCAAATAGAGGCAAAGGTCATCTGGAGAAGATTCTGGATTCTTTCTCATTCTCTTCAAGCATGGTCACAGGTGACATAAAACAAAGACAAGACAAATCATAAGATAAAGTGATTTTTTTTGTGTATTTTGTGTAAAGGGGATGTGTAATCCAAAACTCTAAATGACACCTCTCAAGCCAAAGCTGCATCACCTATATTCGAACCCTAAAGCTTACTTGTCAAATAAATGTTCTGTTGGTTGTTTCTCTTATTTTAATTTTATTTTTTAATTCCTGACATTTAGGCAGCATCAGCTGTGGGTTGCACAGGAGTCAGCTAGAAGGTTAAACATTTCTTACACTTAGTGTTTTGCCTGGGTTCAGCCAATCCATAATGATAATTTCTATAGTAACCACTTTTTAAAGTCAACAATTGATTAGTTCTGAAATTAGTCCTTGAAACAGCTTCTCCTGGAGCAGCTTGGAAGATCTCAATGCAAGCAGCCTTCTGCTGGCATGCAGAACAACAAGGCTCAGGCTGTTTTTTCTCTCCTCATATAGTGTGCCTTGAAAATATTTATCCTCCCAGGGTAGTTTTATCTCTGGATAAGGAAGGGAGTGGGAATCTCCATGTAAAACTCAGTAAGACCTTGGATTCAGTGAAGGCGGTGTATGAAATGCCTTTGCTATCTCAGAAAGGCACTTAAAACGGAAGAAGAACACTTTTACAGAGTTCAAATTACAACTAGAAAAACCATCTACAAGTTTTTGACAGTCTAAAATTCCCTAACCCCCAAGGTCCCGTGGAGCCTCTGTTTTCAAGCAGAACCTGCCCTCACTTTCTCACTGTGTGCTATTCCACTTATTGACTAATATTGTGGGTTCTGCTCTGCTTTAGGGGCCCTTGGGACAGGGTTTTTAAAAACAGAGGAGAGCTCAAGCTTGCTGTTATTTCAGTTGGACTCAGCAGGTGGAGCTAAAAGCCGGCAGCACACCTGCAGCTGCAACAATTCTGATTTTAATTCTTTCCAATGCTTGGGAAATTAATTTTTACTAAAGCATTTGATTCTTAGATATCTATGTCTTGATTTTTTTTATTTGACAGTAAATATGAAGTGATTTTTTTTACGTGCAATTTATTTTCAGCAGGCTAAACAAGCATTTCTGGTAGTGTGTGAGGCATTTACAATGCCATTGACTTTATTGTTAGCTAGTTACAAAGTTAGGAGCTGCCTTGAATAGCTCTGTGTTCCTCAATTAGGGACCTTTTCAATAAAGAAAAAAATTGCTGGTGTGGTGAATTTTCTTTCTGTCACTTGTCATTCTCTTACTTTCTTCTTTATGACTCTGAGTTAATTTACATTTTTTTGATGAGGAAATATCTCAAATGTCAAACTTAAAACTGTCCTGTGAGTAAGCCTATGAGCGTCTCGAAAGGTAAATCTCTAACTTTTATTTTGATTCATGAATGCTGGTTCAATGCCTCAGCTCAGTTCTCAAGTCTGCAAATTTAAAGACAATATATTAATTTCCAATACTTAACTTTGTAGAACTCAGTTTGAATATAAATTACCAGGCTTACGTTCAGACATCCCTACAGTCTCTCTATGTACACCAAAACTCTTAAATGCTGCTTAATTTCAGTGAGTGTTAAACTTGGATTCAGCAAAGCACTTGACATGTAACATTTATGTACCCTAATGCCAAATCCTGTGCATCTCTTGGTTAGATATGACTGTCACAAGCCAGAAAAGGAGTCCAGAATTTGTGGAGTGCTCTATCAGCAGTACCTCATATCTTAAGGAGCTTCTCACATTCTGTGTTTCTTTAATTTAAAAGGACTCCTGTAAGGACAATGCAAACACTCTCCAAGAAAAGTGCCTCCATAAGGATTACACAAATAATTTGCAATAAGAGCACCAAATAAATCACACATCATTACTAATCAACAAGCTGAGTTTTCTCTCCATTACTAATTCAACTCCAGTGAGGGCTGATCTCTTTTTTAGATACATCATTGTGGCAATTCTCTACGATTGTCACTGTCTTTGCCAACAGGAATATGAAATTTTTCTCAGTTTTGAGGTCTACAGGCTCTTTGTGCAAATAGTTATGTTAACAGTAGGTGGCAGATTGCTCCTGCCTGAGAGCTTGGGAAATGCTTCATGGGGCTAGTTCTTATGGAATGCTGATACCTGTTTACTCAGGGCACAGCACAGCTTTCTCCATCAGAGCTCTCCTTTAGGAAAAGATTGGGCATCGTTTTTAGAGTAATCTCGGTAAGACCTGAGCTAGACCTGCTTTTGCAGGTACATCCTACTCATCCACTAACCAATCTAAACACGTTGCGGTGATTTGCTGTGAAATAACTTCCCTAAAATATTGTAGGGAGGGTTGAAGATCTGCCTTTTATCTAGCTCGCTTTCCAGAGAAATCAGGCAAATTCTGGCACTGACTTCAACGTGACCAGAATTAGGTCAATGCTGAATATATTTCAAAATCCTGCACAGAAGACCTGGTAACCTTAGTGAGTTGCCAAAAAGCTCCTTAAGCAATATCAGTGCCCAAGAGATAGGAGTGTCTGCCTAAAGTGCAGTTATATACTAAAAGCAGGAATGGAAAACCTGATTTCTCTTTCAGAAGGGGAAGCAGAGAGGTTACCTAGCTGATAACAAAGAATCAAATAAAATAATCTCACTTTTCTTTGAAAACTAACTAACATAACACAACACACAGAAGTTCCTAGGCAAGCCTAGTCTCAATTTCAGTTACTCCACACAATTTTCAATTCTGGTGTTATGTTGTTCTGGATTGAATTTTATGAGCAGCTGGAGTGTGAAGTTTTCTTATTGTGGCTGGACAGGCAAAATAACCCAAGCCCATGTCAGTGGGGTTTCTGTTTTGTGACCGTGGGATAGTGGGAATGACATGGAACATTCTAAAGCCACAAATCTCTGATGACACACATCCCAAGGTCCTGGGGAACTGATGTGGTCTCCAAGCCACTGTCCATCATCTTGGAACAGTCACAGCCATCAGGTGAAGTCCTCAGGGACAGGGGAACTTTTTCTAAGAGGGGTAGAAAGCAAGACACATGGAACTACAGACTGGTGAGCCTTACCTCTGTGCCAGGGAAGATCTTGGAGCAGATCTTCATGGAATCAGTGCTGAGGCACATCCAGGACAGAGCAGTGACCCAGGACAGCTTCACTAAGGGCAGATTGTGACTGACCAAACTGGTCTCTTCATGATCATCAAATCCAACCAATAACCCAGCACTGGCAAGAGCACCAATAAAGCATGTAAATGAATTGAATCCAAAATGTTTCACTGGAAACATCAGAGTACTGATAAACTTTCATAAAGTCCAGTTATATTTCCATATTGGCTCTGACAAACCTGCAGGGAGGGCAAACTCTGAACTTGAGAGGTTTCTGTCAAGCGACACAAGAACGTTTGTATTCTGGCATGTCAAAGGATCCATCCCAGAACTCCTCCTTGCTGACAGCAGAGAGGCTGCAGTGCCCAGCAGTGCAGCAGGACCTCAGAAACCATGAGACTTGTGTTCATATCAGACTCTCAGCATTTTCAGGCTTCCTGGGCTCACCAGGAACAGTGCCCTCAGTCTTGACTTAGCACTAGCCTGTCCTCTCTGCCAGCAGGAACTGGGAGAAATTGGATCAAACGTGATTTGCCCAGCTTCCAATCTCCCAGTCAGGGAGCCAGGCATCTGCCTAGATCTACACTGACTTCAAGGGAAGCCTTAAGCCTCTTTGCACTGGGAAAACTCGCTCTGCTTTCCTGCACTCAGAGTCAAGGAGCAACGTCACAACCCCAAGTTCACACTGAACTGAAGGTACCAGAGAAGGGCACTACTACACCAATTGTTATAATTGAATTTCCTGAGTTATTTCTGAGACCTGTGGATATGCCTGGCTGGCAATACTGAAGCACTGCTGGTTTGAGCAAAAAAGGCCTTTGGGCAGAAAGCAAATGTCAAGGACTGTCAGCATGGGGTTGGAGAGCACCACAGAGGAATGCCCTTGGGAGTGTAGCCTCTGCCTAATTGATCCAAAAGACAACACCAAAAGCTTCATGTGCAAAGAGTTTGTTAATATTTCTTTGTATGGCTTAAGAAGGACTCCCAGTGTAGTGTTGAAATTAAAAAAAAAAAAAAAAAAAACACACACATCACTGATATTTGGGCTTTGCACAGACACAGATCTGCCTGATAGATTTCTTTAGTTCCTCTGATGTATGGACCAATCTTTTGATAACTTAAGAGAACCACATGAACTATACAGATCATTGCTAAGCTCAATTGCAGTTTTTGGTCTCTGATTAAATTTTTCTGATTCTGGAAATATACTGAGGAACCTTTCTTCTAAAATCAAGTGTTCCTGAAGGCCCTCAGAGAGCCTGAATTTCAAACCTCAGCTATTCACCCCTTCAAAAGTCAGAGTTTATAAGCACTACTCTAAAGAAAAACAAACAAAAAACCTGAGCAATATTTCCTCAGTTTTGTCTTATGTGTAGCCACTTCCTTAACTCTGGGAATCCCAAGTTTCCAGAACTACATGTCATAGTGCAACAAATCCAGTGGAAGGAGAACATGGGAAGGAAAACAGCAACCTGAAGAAAGACAATGTTTTGTTGCTGCTGCAGCTCCGGTTCTCTTCAAGAGATCCTTACATCCTGGTAATATCATTGCCAATCTGATTGCATTGAAGGAAGTACTGAACCTGGAGCTACAAGCCAGAGCTCACCTAATAAAAGTGGTCTAGTTGAATGCTGCTTGAAAAAGAGTTGATTTTTACAACAGAAAAGTACAGGTACTTGGATTTGACTAACTGAACTTGGCTTCACAGGCTAAGGCAGAATGTGGAAATATTTCACCCTGTCTTTGGATTTCACTTATGGGGAAAGATGCTTCCCATTTCATTCATAGAGCCTAGAATTTGTAATTGCAGCATAATATGCAGAAGTGGACTATCTTTTTATGTCAGCAAGTAAATGGCGGTGCCAAATTTTAAAATGTCTTGTCCTGCCTGCTCCAGTAACCAGGACCTAAAAATGGCTCTATCATTTTTCTTTTCCTGCTGAGGCCCCTGACAGTTAGGTAAAGAAATTCCAAAGACAGGAGGAAATATTAGAGGTGGAAAACACTATTCTTGCTCCAGGACTTCATGTAAAACTACTATATTTTAATTTTTCAAAGTTATGAGGGCTTTATCTAAAGAAATTGTTTGCTCAGGAATAGAGGAAAGGCTGAGAAAAGAATCACTCCTTTTATGTCCTTAATGCTTGAACATTTACAAGTTGTCTTAAATGGATGAACTAGCATTTTCCCAAGAAAGAAACCAGCAAAGAAACCCCAAGGTCCTAACAGAAAAAACAGCACAAGAGAACAATTCTAGCAGTAACAGAATCCGTTTCTATGGAGATGGACATGAAGGGAAAAATATTTACCAGCTTAGCAGTTTTTAGGCCAGAATAGGAAAACCCTAAGTTTCCAATGAAACTAAATGAAAAATAAGGCAAGTAAGAATGTCAGTACTGCCAGATGATGCAGTAACATTGTGCGGGGCACCTGCAGAATGGCAGAAATTTTCCACAAGTCCTACAGCCCCTCTAGACACACAGAAATTTTTCAGCTCCTAAAGTGTTTCAAGTTGAGAGCAAACCCAGTGGCTCCCAGAATCATTAATTCATTTTACACATGTTTTGTTTCTGATTTTAGCAAATAACCAGCTTACAGTTACAAAAAAAGTTTTTTTTAAAAATTTGAAGGTTACAGATCAATGGCCTAAAGAAAAGCAAAACAAAAAATGCTCCAAACATTTCCTGCTGTTCCTCAAAAGTTTTCACTATTTCTTTTCTTGCTAAAGCACATCAAACTTAGGAAAGAAATATGAACAATATCTTGCCAAGCAGAAGCTTTCAGCTTTGGCTCTTGACTGTACCACATTAAATGGCTCTTCTCTCCTGCCAAAGGCCATCAGGTAGCACAGCAGAGCAGCACAGAAATTGGAAACTGAGTGCCAAAAAGTTTCTAGGGCACAAGTGAATGCACTGGATTCCAAAGGTCTCTGGGACTTATGCAAGAGGAAGAAAATAGATCTCCACTGATAGTCCTATCATGAGCCAAACATCAATCACAGCACCACAAGGATTTCAGCTCCAGAGACAATGATCAAAGGCATTATAAGAACTACTGAAGAAAAATCTCCCCCTGAGAAGGACTTCCTGAATAGAGCAATGCTGCACCTCGGGTATTACTCTCCCACATCTATTTTGTATTTAGATACACCCATACCAAGATACAGCACTGATTTTTGTTGAGGGACCTTAGAAATGGGTAAGAGATGATGCCAATACTCAGCTATCTTGTGGATTACCTACTGGTACTGGCAGAGCAAAAAGTCATAGGAACATGTGTGGTCTTTGTGAGGTCCCCAGGATGAGGTGAGAGATGAGAATGACTCCATGTTCTCAGAAGGCTAACTTATTCTTTTATGGTATTACATTAAAAGAATGCTATACTAAAACTATACTAGAGAAAGGGAAGGATACAGACAGAAGGCTTAACAAGAATGAAGAATAAAAAACTCTTGACTGTCTCAGAGTCCAGCACAGCTGGCTGTGATTGGTCATGAAGTTAAAACAATTCACATGGAACCTACCAAAGCTGCACCTGGTGGTAAACGATCTCCAGACCACATTCCAAAGCAATCAGATAATTATTGTTTTCATTCTTTTCTGAGGCTTCTCAGCCTCCCAGGAGATGAAATCCTGGCAAAGGGATTTTTCAGAAAATATAACAGTGACAGACATGGAAAGTAGAGACAAGTCCTGAGAAGTCTCAGAACTGACACCCTCAAAAAGCACTGAAGGCTGTATATTTGGATATATTCAGGCAATCGAATGCTTAATAGGCAAAGCAAAGCTGTTCTTGTTCCTGCTGCCAAAGAATGATGTTGGCAAACGGTCACAACTAAGGAAAACAGCTACATCACTACACTGTGGACTTGTGAGACAAAGGGGTAGGGATGCTAGAATGGCCTGGGGATCACGTGCACAGGATCAGCAAGAACAGTAATCTTGGTGACTCAAAAACCCTTATCTGAATGATGCAGAACTCACTAACGCTGCAGGTGGGTGGCTGATGGCAGAAGAGGAACAGCTGAGTACCAGCACTCACTGATGGGTATGCTCACGAGATACACCTGCCATGGAATACGATTAGCTACAGCTGAGCAGTCTCTGCCCGTTCTGCCACAGTGATCAAACCCCTTGAGTCTTTATGTTTGCTTTGTATCCACGAGTCCATCTCTGTTCAAACAAAAGCCGTATATCTGAGATGTCTGACTTTTCTGCACGGGAATCAGACATCAGTGATAAGAATGGCAAACATCCTTCACCAGAGCAGGAAAAAAAAGTAACGCCTGATAGCTGTCCTTATGTCTAGAGCTACAGACATATAGAGCTAGAGACATTTATTTAGAAGTATACTAATCATTACAGTTATTCATAAACAGCTTCTCACTGTGGCTACTGGCCCAGCAATGTCTGTCTGTGTTTGGGGTGTGCCTCGTGGTCCAGTCCCACAAACAGAACTACAGGTCTTGAAAAAAAGGAAGAAACAGCAGTAAATAAAACAGAGGGCCACAAAAGTAAAGGATTTCTTGATGTCCTTTGGGTTCTGAGAGATTACTTTGAAAAGCACTTACTTGCCAGAAGGGCTCTGACAGCTGTTCTCACGGTACAGCACATTTGTTTCTCAAGAGCCTCATTCCATATCAGTACATCTCAGTCCACTTTGGTTCTGCTCTGCCACTCTGCACAGGCTGGTATGATGACATTTAAAAAGGATGCATCCTTTTTATTTCCAGCTCAATTACTCTTGGAATTATTGCCCTTTGGATCCCCACACCTGGAATAAAAAGTAGTCATCCCATGTAACTTTAGACATAAATGAGTGTGAAAATGGATCATCCTAAAATGCCATTTTCTAATCAATTCCTTTTTCTAATACCAGGACAATTCTGTTGGAGTGAAATCAATGCAGTGTGAAAGCACTGAGTAACAAGAAACACAGTATACTATTTAATACTGTTAAACAAACATGAGCATTGGAGTTCAGCTCTCAGCAGTTACATGAACCATTGGCATCAAGTACAGGACAGACAACAGAAGATATCTAGAAATAAACATGGACCCTGTATTCCAAACTTACATATTAACTCCAGGGGACCAGGAGCGTTCCTGCTAACACTGCACAATGCTGCAAGGGAAAATTCCAGAGAGCTTCCAAGATGCAACACTGCAATCATGTGCTGAATTTCAGCTTTGCTCTCCCCGCCCTTAGCAGTAGTTTTCTGGAGACTTCTTTGGTACAGCCTGAGAGCACCTCAAGAGCTATTCCAAGACATCATTCACCAATACCACAGTTTTTACTACCTTGCAGTTATCCACAAAATACCTAAATTTGTATTTCTGTCCCACTGAATGCTCTCTAAAGATTTGAAAGGAGATGGCTCTTCTCTGACAGAGGGATATGGTCAGTGAAATAATTACAGACTGAATTAACAAGCTCTTTCCCCAGATTTTGTTAGGCTAAAGCAGCATAGGTCTGAAAGCTCCAGATTGCTCATCAATTCCCATTATTCTCCAGAAATGTGGGATTTTGCTAAAACCACCTGAAAACAAGCCCCACGTCTAATATTATGACATTTCTAACATTGCTTTTCTGCCAGCCTGGCTTTCCTGCACCATCCTTCATGTAAGAGTTATCCAAATAACCTTTTAATTCCCAACATGGAGCCTTGTTCATTGAAATCACTATCAGAATGCTGCCTTTCACCTACAAAAACATCAGGAATAGACTCAGGAAAATGCAGAAAGTTTTTGCAACAGCAGCAGACTGTAGAAATGTCATTGTATCAAACTCTTCTATGAACTCATCTCACTTTTATGTGGTTATTCCTGGAGAAAAGAGCAACCTTTCCAGAACATAAGATGCACCGCCTAGGCATTTTCCTGAATGAAAACTGCCTGCAAATATTTTGAGCTTAGACATACCATTTGCTTTATTTCAAATGTCTTTAAAAGCTCACACTCAGAAACAAAAGGAAGTATTAGGCATGTACTTAGCCAAATTTCCAGAGGACCGATCATGGAATTGTTCTTACTATTCCCATTAGGAATAATATGGAGTCATGGCAAAACTTCTCACCTGAGGAACAAAAACAGAGCAGAAAAGGGAACCTTAAAAACTGAGGAAGGGTTTGGAGGCCACAGGCTTGGCTCTACCATGTGGGTGCTCACAAAGCGGAGCTGCAAGGCAGCACACAAGCTCCAGTTGTGTGGGCTGATATCCACACACTGGGGGCATAAATGAATTACAGTAAATCCTACTGTCTCCCACTGGGAAGCTACACCACTTTGCACTCAGCAAGGATCCAGCCCTGGACTTGTTTGGGAATTTTTGAAGCATCTCACTGGGTTTCCTGGAAAGTAATTTTGATTTATTCCATGTCCTGGGGCTCTGTGCAAACTGCACATTTTTCCTGTGTCTGATCTCCTAAGTTACTGACTAATCAATGAGGAATTTTACAGAGATGAGAGCAATGTTTAATTAAGAGATCACTCTTGGGAAGATGTCAATACAAATGAGAAACTGCAAAAATTCTGAAATGACAGCTCTTGTACTTGTTTACCCATGCATTGGGCTGTTTTCTGGATATCAGTGAACAGCAGCACCCAGGGAAAACCAGAGCAGGACCTAACAAATTCAGGAGCTCAAATCAGCCACACATGACTAGATTAGCCATGTCATCTCAATAAAGTGATTTACAATTAAAATTCTCTAATTTCAGGTGGACTGAGTCCTCTCTGGGTGAGCTGTTGCTATACAAAACCAACATGCTTTGCTTTTGAACAAATAGTAGCAAAAAAAGGAGGCTATAGGATTAGCCCTGATGACATTTTTGTCTGATGCCTTGAACTCCTTGTTTGTCATTTGATAAGGAAATTTACGCAAAACTTTATCTTTTTTGGGTGCTGGGAGGTTTGACCTCCTCCGGACAAAAAGGCCCAAAGTAACAACACAGAATAAATAACTAATATCAAATTAATTTTTGTCAAGGACAGCTGAAGTTTTGTAATCCTCCTCAGGCCAAATGGCAATCCACAAATGCCAGCTCAAGAGTTAATATTTTACAGGCACAGGTAGTGAAGGGTATATAAGCAAATGCTCTTCCTTCAATCTTCCTAGCATTTTTGAGCAATTTTGCTCACATCATAACCTGCAACCATGAAGTGGTTAGCATTAATTTCATTTATTATCTTCCTGAGCTCTGCCAGTTCCAGGAATCTGCAAAGAACTGCACGAGATGCAGGTAAGAAAAGACTAATTAGTTCTCTTGGAAGTCTTTTTTTCTATCAATTTAATGTCTTTAATATAGCTTTGCTAACAATTCGTGGGAGCCTGATCCATATTGAACAGAAAAATGTGACTGACTTGAAAAGAAAGGAAATGAAGAGACCGGGGGGAGATGGGTAGGACAGTCAGGACAGCTGAGCTGAGCAGGTGTGGTGCCATGCCTCTGCAACATCTGTGTGCTGCATGAACAGATGTCAATGATCAGGATCTGTTCCTTCCCACCAGGGAAAAAGCAGCTGCACTGTACTTGTGGGAGTTCTGTCTTTTGACAAGTTAATAACTCAGTGCTCAGAGGAAGAAGGTTTGCTCTAAGCAAACTGCAGCTGCACTGCTTTATTTGCAGTGTTTGGGGGTGGTGGTGGTTACCCAAACGACACATTTGCTAACCCCAAATAGAAAAGTCCCAACAGTCATTTTGAGTATCTTAATGAAGTAGCTGCTTACCGAGGTAAATATTCTATTAGGATCATAAAAATCTCAGGCTGGGGTTCCCTCAGAAGGACAAGCAGACCTAAGAGTCAGGTATCTGCAGACAAATGAACAAGACTGAGTTCAAGTTCTTAAGTTATCAAGTAAAGGAGACAGGTGAACACTGAACATGGTGAGAATGTGGCCCATGGTGCCCAGAAGTGTCTGCAGGGTCCAGCACAGCCAGTGTGACAGCGAGCACCACCGCTCCCTCTGTTTTCCTTCCTAGAGCACAAGAGCCCGATTGCCCACCGCTTCAACGACCTGAAGGAAGAGACATTTAAGGCAGTGTAAGTGAACGTTCAACTTCATCTTCTGACGGGTTTTCTGTCCCTAAGTCAGGCACACTGACTTAGCCCCTTACTGTTACTGCAAAACCTAGAAATAATTTAAACCTGCAAATGTCACAAAGACTTGCTCTCTGGGAAAAGAGCTCCTTGCAAACCTTGTGAAAAAGCCTCTTCCTTCTCTGAAAATAAAATATGCATGAGGAATGCAGGTTTGCTATTCCTAGAATGAAGAGAAATTATGCTGCATTGGCAACATTTCCAGAAAAACCACAAACTACCAACCTCAAAAAACAAACCTATGACAAGTTTTCTGAGACAAGTCAGTGATCTTCATTTGAAACTGGTTTTGGGAAAGACAGAGGGCCCTGACAGACACATAAGTGCTGACAGAAAGCAGCCTGAAGGTCATAATTGGTAACAGTGGCCAAATCCAGCTTAGGTCATGGCATTTAGGAGTTTGCTGGTGAAAGCAACAGATAACTCCAACCACAGTCTCTTCTGGTTTGTTTATGATTTAATATTCAAGACTTTTTTATTGGGAAGGTATAAAGGTTATTGGGAAGGTTAAAACATGTTCAGAGAGGAGGAGAGAACAAGACAGACATGAGATATGGCACGGTGCTCTGGATGGTATTCTGGTGAACCTTTGTGCATGTCATTTGAACAAACCAGTTCAATTCAGAGGCACTTTTGAAAATACTGCCTGATGTTCCTCAGTGTCAAACTGTGCTTTGTATTTCAGTGCCATGATCACATTTGCCCAGTACCTGCAGAGATGCTCCTACGATGGACTGTCCAAGCTGGTGAAGGATGTGGTTGACCTGGCACATAAGTGTGTGGCCAACGAGGATGCTCCCGAGTGCTCAAAACCACTGGTAGGCAGTGAAACCTCACTACTGCATTTCTCCTCGCTTTGTGCAGCTGCCAGGATCACCCTGCTTGAGGGCTTACACCTGAACCTTTCAGGTGTGCCTGTTGTCACAGGCCAATGCTCAGATTTCAGTGCTTAAACAAAGAACTTGGTTTTGTCAGGTTCTAAACCTCCGCCTTTAACAAGTGCCTAAATGATCCATGGAGCCATTATGTTAGAGACCAAATACCACACTTTGGCACATTCAGCCTAGCATTGCCTGAAAATACACATTAGCACTTGGTACAAAACCCCAGCCGTGAAGTGCAGGCCTAATTCTAGGTATTAAAGTGACCCAAGTGTGTGGATTTCCACACTGGGGTGACTTGAAAAGGTGTCTGTGCTACTTTAAGGCACTTAGTTTATGAGGGTTTAAAAAATTCCTCTAAAATCAGGTAACCAAAGAAGCGTGCAGGTGTTTAGGACTCCTGGACATCTAACAGGCTCAGCTAGATATGAGTTCTCCCTAAAGGTTTCCACCAAATTCTGCTTCAAATCATCTGAAAACTCAGTTTAGTTCATAAGACTCAGTTTAGCTTATAAGTAAAAGTAGATCACTGTCTTGCACAGAGTACTTTAAATTATAATTAATTTTTTTTTCAGTAAAGCATTGGAACCATTTTGATAACAGACTACCTAAAATAAAACTTAATAAAATTATTGAAAAACAGCAGATTAATTTGATTTATGGTCTAAATCTTATTCAGTAAAAACCTATTTACTGTTCAGCCTGGCTTTTCTTTTGCAGATAAGCAGACAATACATGGCGCTGTCTATATATCAACACTAGTTGTGACCCTCCCCTCTCCCTTTCCAGCCCTCTGTTTTCCTGGATGAAATCTGCCAAGTGGACAAGCTCCGTGACTCCTACGGTGACATGGCTGACTGCTGTGGTAAAGCTGATCCCGAAAGAAACCAGTGCTTCCTGTCCTTCAAAGTGCAGCACCCAGACTTTGTGCAGCCCTACGAGAGACCTGCTGCTGATGTCATCTGCAACGAGTACAAGGACCACCGCGTGCAGCTCCTGGGAAAGTAAGGGCAATGGCCACTTGTCCTGTCTTACTCTGGTCACATTTGCTCATCTCATGCAAGAGCAGGTTTTTGCATGCCAAACAGGGGTTAAGGGTCCCATTTTATACCTCTTGGATAAACTTTCTTCCCCAAACCTGCTGAAAACTCAGTGTTTCCAATCCTGATTAGATAACTTATTTGCTCCAGCTTCCCACTTCTCTTTGTGTAGTTGGCAAGAAGGAAGAAAGGTAACAGTGAAAAGAGCAAAAATTGGCAATAAAATCTTGGTGGCAGGTCCATAGATGGATTTTTCACACTGAAAACCAGAATTTTCAAGTATTTGACAACACATTTTAAAAAGCAGATGGATGTCAAACCAGATGGCTGAGAACATCAGGAGTTCACCCTTTACCCACAGTTAGTGAGTCCTGCCTTGGGAAGGGTGAGATTTAGCAGAGCATTTCCTATCAAGCAGGCATTATGTCTCAAAAGCAGATTACTAAACTAGATTTCTGAAGTAGATTTCTAAACTAGAAAACAAGCTAGAGAAGCCACAAGAGGTTTAAGGCCATTTACTGAACACAGAACTAACGCTCTCCTTTTGCTTCTAGTTTCGTCTACACTGTGGCAAGAAGAAACCCCTTCCTGCACGCCCCAGCGATCCTGGGCCTGGCTGCTGAGTATGAAAACGCACTTAAAAGCTGCTGCTCAGAGAGTGATGTTGGTGCTTGCTTGGATACAAAGGTACAGCAGCTTGGTCTCTGTGGATAAACACTAAGCAGCTAAGTAGGACACAGGCAGAAGACTTCTGTTCATGCAAAGCTTTGCATGAAGAACTTGGAGAGACAGGCCAGGATTAATCCTATCCATTGCACATAATGAGTTTAATGTGACAATGTGTGTCCTGTTACCACAGGCAGCTGTCATCAAGGAAAGAGCCAAGAAGATAGATGTGAAGCAGCAGCACGGATGCAGGATCCTCGAAAAGTATGGTGAGAGGACTTTCCAAGCAAGGTAAGTTCCCATCACATTTTTGGATAAAATGTAGGCTTGTCAACCTGTGAGAGAGACCTACGAAAAGCTCAGCTGTGAGAGTTGCAGAGCAATTAAACCATCTCTGGAACCAGTCTGGAGGATGGAGAATTAACTGTTGGAGTGTCCCTCAGAACCATAGATCACTGTGTGTTTAAGGCACACTTTTGCCAAAGCTGTACCCCACTCCAGTGCCTACAGCTTTTGGTGATGGACACATCACTAATCAGCAGAGTAAGGGGCTAGTTTGAACCTTAAGCCAACCAAAAAGTCAGTCTTGGCAGAACCACAGTTGTTAAAACATGTGATTGTAAGACAAAGAAAAGCTTTTCATTTTCAATTTCAATTTAATAACTGGTTCACCTGTTGGGGCACAGAGAGGTGCTTTCATTCTGTTGCCAGCCTGATACACCAACATTGACTAGGATTATCTTATAAACATAGTCAGCCTTCATTTAAAGGTGTCATCAGGACTGTATCTACCTGTGCCAAGCAACCTGGAGCACTTTCCAGGTGCTCAAGAGTGATGCAGATTACTGGGGTGTGATTCTCACAGTTCAGGCAGAGCAGGAAAACCACAGACTTGGTCCTTTCTGGCTTTACTGGGGCAGATGTTGATGCCCTTTTTTTTTAGCCACCAGGAATGAGATGAGAGCAATGAGTGTTTTCTTGAAACAATCCTGACCTACCTTACCATGTTAGTGACTTGCAAGGTTTCTGTTCCCTACAGTGCTTTAAAACAAGTGTCTTTTTCTCCTTTTCTACCCAGTAAACTCGTTCGTATGAGCCAGAAATACCCCAAGGCTCCCTTTGCAGAGCTGGTTAAGTTGGTCCACGATGTGAAGGATGTCTACAAAGAGTGCTGTGATGGGGACATGGTGGAGTGTGTGGATGACTGGGTGAGCTCACTATTTTAGACCAAAGTCGACATATTTGAAAGATATTTAGAAAGACAGTAATTTGTGCAGCTACATGTTCACAGTCCAGGGAACTTAAACTGGTACTCAGTACTGCTGGAAGGTTCCTCAAGCACTGAAAAGCTCAGGATAAGCACAGTTGACTCTTACTGGAAGTAGGTTTCAGCCCAGCTCTGGATCTATCCCTGTCAGAACATTTATCAGGGAGGCTACTTGATAGTATTTATTCACTTCAATTCAAGAAATTCACTTCAATTCAAGGAAAAGAAAGCAGAGGCAAAAAGGCTGCAATTTTTTCTCCTGCCCTGTCGAGCATACTGCAACTAATCCAGCTTTCCTGTAGTGCCAATGAATGCTAGAAAACAGATGAACAAACCCCTGCAATAGTGAGATGATGCCAATATTGCCTGGCTGACTCCACCTTGAACACACTCACTGACCCTGTGCGTTCCAGGGCTCTGGGGTCAGTCCTCCATCAGAGCTGGGCATCCTGTCAGGACTGCCAAGATCGGTCAAGCATCCTTGTGACAGGGCACTCAGGGACATGCCCTGGCTCACCAGTGTCTAGGATCAGGGACGGAACCATGCCCCAGTTATTTCTCCTTGTGTGAAGACAGCATTTTTTAGCAAAGTGCTAAGTAAAGAGGTGACCTGAGTGAAAAGAGAAGAGTCTGAAGCTGAGAGAGCAGATTCATTAACCTGTCTTTAAATTATTATTTCATTGCTTGTCTGATACTACGTATTAATTTTACAGTCCGAGCTCGTGGCCTCTATGTGCTCTAAACAAGATGTTTTCTCAAGTAAACTCAAGCCCTGCTGCGAGCTGCCAGCTGTGGAAAGGACCAAGTGCATCATGGAGGCAGAGTTTGATGACAAACCCGACAACCTTCCTTCTCTAGTTGAAAAATACATTCAGGATAAGGAAGTGTGTAAAAGCTATGAGGCAAACCATGATGCATTCCTGTCAGAGTAAGTAGTGCCCAGAGCATTGCAGGCTCATTGTCCCCCTGAGGAAATGTCCTTGTTATTGCTGCACTGTGCTGAGAACAGCAGCACGTTACTCAGGAGCTCTGGCTGCTGCTGTGCCTTCCAGGTTTGTTTATGAATACTCACGAAGACACCCTGAGCTCTCCACACAGCTGGTCATGAGGATTACCAAGGGATATGAAACACTCCTGGATAAGTGCTGCAAGACAGACAACCCTGCTGAGTGCTACGGGAACGCTGTAGGTGCAAAGCTGTATTTGCAGCTGGCTTGAATGCTGGGCTGGTACCTGTCATCAAAGAACTGTGTTGAGGAGCTCCCACAGCAGAGCAGACAGAAAGCTTTTGGAGAGACTAATTCCAGGGGGGGGGTTAATGTCCTGGTGGGAGATGAAGCAGTTCATGGCCCATGGCAAGGATGTAGGGTTATCTCAGATTACAGGGTAACTTCATTGGTCACATCACATTATTTCAGACTAGTCTCACTCAACTGTCTGTCTGACACCTCTGTATCTCAGATGTGATTCTGCTTGTCCTGAGGCTGACAATTAATAGCTCAGTTACTGTCTGAGTTCCATAGCCTACACTGAGTATGGCTGCTCATGGATTGTGGTGGGAGAGAGTGTGCATGGCCAGCACACAGACACCTAACAGGTCTGATCCACAACTCAGTCACACACAAGACACAGCTTAAGTTAAGTTCCTGAAAGCTTTGGCCAAGAGATGTTCCCCTCGTGGTTGATAATAATTTGAAATATTTACTTGATTTAAGCAAATCAACACAAATCCCCACTGCTGATAAAATAAGTCCAACAGGTAATTAATTTAAACTAAATTTTAAAAATGTAGCTGCCTTTTCCAAGGAAATTTCTGTTAGAACTTAAGACCCACAAGGGAGTCAAATCCTGCCTATGCCAGCCTGGCTATACAGAAGTGATCGGCCTTGCAAAATGAGTATTTTATAGATAAGGTTCAGAAGAGGTCAGAAGTTACATTTGTATGACTGTTAGCAGCAACTCCTTCTCTAATATCACTAATAAACTTGCACTTGTTTGCAGCAAGAGGAACTGAACAAGCACGTGAAGGAAAGCGAGGATGTGGTGAAGACCAACTGTGAGCTGTTCAATACCCATGGCGAGGCAGACTTCCTTAAAGGGTGAGTGATTCCTGAGAAACATCCTGGAGTCCTCACTTTGCTTTTCCCTTCAGTGGCCCAGATGAGCTCCTATTTGAGGAACGCTCTACTAACTGTCATTTTGATTTGACTTTGCCAGAATTCTGGTCCGCTACACCAAGAAAATGCCTCAGGTATCAAGTGAGACCTTGCTTGAAATCGGGAAGAAAATGACAGGGGTTGGCAAGAAGTGCTGCAGTCTCCCTGAGCAGAAACGCATGTCTTGTTCTGAGCACTACGTGAGTACATGGACTTTTTTCTTTCCCCTCCTCCTCCTGGAGATTTTCCCTGTTCACAAAAACACTGAATTCTGGTGAGATAGTGAACAGTATCTTTCCATAAACACCACACTAAGCATCTACCTAACAGAATTCCAAGTCTGTTCATTTTTTAATGAATTTGAGAGCTTAAATACCTAGCTGATGGTATCCTGTGAGAATTTTAGTTCAAGTTTTCTTTGTCTCAGCAAGCAAGAGTGAGTTCATAGAACTGGGAATCACAGAACTATAGAATGGCCTGAGTTGGAGGGAACCTTAAAGATCAGCCAGTTCCCATATCCTGCCATGAGTAGGGGCACCTTCCACTGGACCAAGTTGCCCAGAGCTCCACACCTGAGACTGTGGCAGGTTGCATTTGGGAAATGTCCTAAGACAGTGCCCTAAAACCCTCAAACCTACTGGTTGTAGCCCAATGCCCTGACTGTTTGCAGATGAAGAAGTGCTTCACTCCAGGAGTACCTATGTATTTTAAATTTTAAAGACGTACCACATCTCAGCAGGCGTTTCCAGCTATGCTGTTGTGATAAAAACATCCCTTAGTTGCTGTGTTTTTTGGGAAGATGTAACTAACCTTTGCCCTTTTCTTTTCAGCTGAGCATCATCATTGAAGACATGTGCAAGAGGCAGGAGAGCACCCCCATCAATGAGCAGGTTTCCCAGTGCTGCAACGAGCTCTACTCATACAGGAGGCCGTGTTTCACTGCCATGGGCGTAGACACCAAATACGTGCCGCCACCCTTCGACCCCTCGATGTTCAACTTCGATGAGAAGCTGTGCACTGCTGCTCCGGCTGAGCGCGAAGCAGGGCAGCTCAAGTAAGCCCCAAGAAACACCTTGTAGGGGGGTCCTGAACTGCAGCACTTGGGAGCACAGAAGGAAGCTCCACCCTCTTGTATCATCTGATTGGGACTACACTAGCGACACAGAAATCCACGTGGAACTATGTGTTTGCACTGACCCGGTCAGCATATAACATCATGTAGTGTGGAAGAGGCAAAAGAGAATTGTTTAGTCACTGAAATCACTCCGTTAACTGACCAGTTTCATGCAGGCCCACTGCCAGTGCAAATCTTGGCATGTACTTAATTAGGACAACATACAGATCATTTCCCCCAAGTTCTTACTCAGCCGCAACTGATGGTTGTGTTGGACTGGGAGGTTGGAGTCGCCAACGGGAACAGGCTCATCTAGGCATGACAAAAAACCCCAAAATGAGCAGTGCCTGGGGGAATGGTGTCTTGTAAAGCAGGAATCCTACAGGCAAGATTAATTCTGTCTTGTGGCTTTCTTTTCAGAATGCTCGTCAACCTCATCAAGCGCAAGCCCCAGATGACAGAAGAACAAATAAAGACAATTGGTGAGGGTTTCACTGCCATGATGGAAAAGTGCTGCAAGCAGGCAGATGTTGAGGGGTGCCTTGGAGAAGAGGTACTTTCTATCTCCTTTTTTTTTAAAAAAACAAAACACACACAAACCAACAAAAAGTCTTCAAACAAAAACCCTCAAACCACATAAACAGGGACCTGGAAGCTAAGTACTATAGAAAGCTGTTCTGCAAACTGCTGTGGTCACTTTTCCCCATGCCTTTACAATAAATTGCCAGAGCTCACTGTGTATCTTGGCTGCACAGATTACAGTCACTGAACAATTTCACATGGAGAAGTTGTCTGGAGGTAATTTAGCCAAACCACCTGCTCAAAGCACATCTCAGTCCTAGATTAGGTTAAGTTCTCTCAGGTCTTGTCAGAAGAGCCACAGATGAAAAACACACATGTGCAGAATTTTACTTTCTCTCTAGCATACATAAGCTTCCTTTTTTCTACAGCTCCTTACAAAACTCTGGGATTACCAGTAAAAAGTGCATGCGGATCAATTCTCAGAAGTGCCCAGCAAACACAGATCTACTGGGAGTTGGGCTGATCATGTCACAGAAAAGGTTTATCTGGAGCCATGTAGCATTGCCAGCAAAGATAAATGACAGTTTGCAGTAGCAGCCTCATTAGATCGTAGGGCACAGAACTATTACGAATATCTTAAAGTGCTTAATAATTCAAGTCTTGCTTTATTTGTATCCCAAGTGTCACATAGTTAAATACATTGGGAAGACTTAGGAAAAAGTTATTTTGTCTCTAACCAGTTCCAAAAGTTTCTTTGCTACTTTGACAAAACTGGAAGACACACAACATCCAGGGGCATATGGCTCCTAGGGTCAGGAAGTACCATCAGAATGATCCCTTGAACCATAATTCAGGCACAAGTTTAACTTTCTAACATCTCCTTCTCAAGCACAACCTGCTTTTCCCCTTGCTTCTCTCTGACAACTGTTTGTGTTCCTTTTCCCAGGGTGCTTCCCTAATAGTCCAGAGCAGAGCCATACTAGGAATTGGTGCTTAATCTAAGGTAGGTAGCAGCAGTAATGCACAACTGCCTTTGTCTGTCAGTCTGTCTGCCCCTTCCTGGCCACCCTTCCACCCACTTCACTTCCTCATGCCCAAAGAGCATCCAGCTTCCCTTTAACCACCACCTGCCACTGCTCAAATAACTGAGGTGCTGCCAGTATGCTGCCATTTTACAACGATTTTACATTTACAAAATCCTCCCTTTTGTCTCTTCAATCTAGGTTGCCAGTGAGAAAAATATGAAGAAAAACCTGTGGAACTTCTGCCACCCCTTACCCTTTTTCATTTGGTACTGAATGAATATTTCGTGAATCTTCAGTGTTTTGTCACACTATGTGCTGTTCAATTCTTTCTCTAAAACAAAAATAAAAAATAAAGGCTTTATAAAACCACACCTGTCCCTGTCTGCTGGTGACCGCCACAAGGCAAAGCTCAGCAGTATTGCCTACACCAAACAGCTGTTCTAAGTAGAATATATGGAAAGTGAGTCTGTATCTCAGATTTTTTTTCCTGCTTATTGCTCTTAGAAAGTTTTTATGAAAGAACATGAAAATTTAGCTAGACTTTAATACCCTGATTCAATTGCATGTTCATTTTAGGCTTTACTTCGGCCATTATAATTACATAGAAAAAGAAGTTTCAAAAGTACTGTTCGATCTAAGGAAAATGATCAGCAAGGACCCGTTCTAAAAAAAATATTATTTTTACACCAACCACAAATCAAGCATCTCTTCATTTGCAAAGAGTTGCAAACAGCCCTGCTTTTAAGAGGCTTTGCATCTCTTAACTCGATTTTTAGGAAGCGTTTTAAATTTTCTCTTGAAAAGCTCACCACCTAAATCACGCCCTTCACTACGGCAAACTCCCCGGAGAGACATTTCCTGCTCCTATGCCCACAAAGCCCTGTGATTTGCTAGGACATATTCCAGTTCACCGCCCCGGCGAGGCTCAGGCCGCGGACTGCCCCGGTCCCGCCGCCGCTCACCTGCCCCGCGCCGCCGCCACCTCTCCGGGCGCTCCCGCCGCGGAACGGGAGAGGAGGAGCCGCTGCCGCTCTTGTGGCCGCCCAGGCACCGCCCCGCCCCCGAGCACCTGTGCGGCTGTCCCGGCTTCCCCGCTCCAGGCTCTGTAGGAGAGTCCCGGCCCGCTGCTGCCCCGGGCGGCCGTTCCGCGGTGCGGGCGCGGAGCCGCCGTGTGGGGCCGGGACCCCGCAGGGCGCCCTCTGGCGGACACGGAGCGCGGGGCGAGCGCGGCGCCCCCGCGTGGCCGCGGGACAGCGGTGCGGGGGGCGGGGCCAGGACACGGGTGAGGGGCGGGGCCTGACAGAACAGGGGGCGGGGCCGGGAGGCACAAGGGGCGGGGCCAGAGCTCAGGTGGGCGGGGCGGGGCAGGGCCGGCACCGCGCCCCGGAGCACTCCCGGCCCGGTGCCCCCCGAGGCCGCAGCGCCCCCGGGCCAGAGCAGCCCGTGACTCCCTCCTTCCCTTCCCCGGAGCCGCAGCTCCGAGGGGCTCCCGCCGCACCCCAGGAGAATGAGCGGGACCGTAAGGGCGGCAGAGGACAGGACAGCCCGGGCACCCGGGGTGAAGTTTTTATTTCAGCTTTACTCTCCTCCAGAGGACGCAGAGACGGGCTGAGAGCTCCCCCATGCCGGGGATGAAGGATTGTTTCCCCACTCTGCCCAGCGCCGGGAAGAGCTGGAGCCCGCCGAGCCAGAGCAGCACCGAGAGAGGGCAGCGATGCCACGCGGCGAAGGCGCTAGGACAGGAGCAGCGGGAATTGACAGCTGCCCCTCCTCAGCAGACTAAAAAAAACACCCACGTGGCTTTTCAGTTTGGGATTATCTTTATTTTACAGTTTATAAAAAGCTTTTCCCAACGCGTGTGCTCCATTAAACTTCCGTGCCGTCGTGCAAATTGCTGTGGACTTTGACTTCCAAGTTCACCTGCTTCACCTTCCTGCCGTGCCCCTGGCGGCCGCCGCCGTAGTCCCGCGGGGGATGAACGTTCCTGACCGTGCAACACCGGCTGCCCACGGCCTGCGGGCCGCCCCGGGGCAGCTCCACCTTGCTGTTCAAGGGGTGCTCCTCGGGAGCGCCGCCGGCCGCCTCCCGCTTCCTCCGCAGCTTGCGGCACTGCCTGGCCAGGAGGCAAATGCCGGACAGCACCAGCAGCAGCAGGGCGAGGGCGGCGAAGGCGCTGCCCAGGGAGGCGCCCGCTTGGGCCAAGGAGGCTGCGGTGGCAGCTGCCTCCCTCTCCAAGAGCAGCGACTTCATGTTGGTGCCGTTCTTCAGCTGGTCGCCCTCGTTGTCGTAGACGAGGGAGGCATCCAGCGCCTCGGGCAGGTCCCTGCGGCCGCGCTGCCAGCGGCGAGCCAGCGAGCGCTGCACACGGGGCCCGGCCGAGCCCTCCGGGCCGATCACGTAGATCACCTGGAGGTACCACTGGTGCCCAGCTTCCACCTTTCCCAAAGAGAAGGCACAGACAGATGTCATTAACGTCGGTTGGGTTTCACACCAAGTGATTCTGTTAAAAGCTGGTGTGTTTTGTGTCCTGTGTCTGACAAATTCATCTCAGTGGGTTTTTCTAAGCAGTAACACAGACCACCCAGTGGGAGGTCCAGCCTTTGCCAGAGGCTGGAACATGAATATTATTTATTCAGGAACATGAATAATATGCTTTTAAAGAGCTTTTTCATTAATGCTTCAGGAAAAAAAATAAAATCACCAGAATAATATCCTAATCTCCATTTCCTGTGTCAGAGGTGAATTCTGAGGGCCCAGAGCCTGCAATTCACCAAGTGTTGGAAGGTCCTGGACAGACAAGTCAGTGTTGGGCTACCAAAAGCACTGGGTACGTACCTTGTAGAGAGCATCCACCTTGAGAGTGAATCCGTCAACTCCGGGCATGCTGCTGACCGCGTGGAACTCGGACAGCTCGGAAGCAAAGTGGGCGTCAAAAGGCACATCGTGGAAATACTTATCCGTCACTTCCGGCTGGTTTCGGTCCTGGAAGGCAGAGAAGTGTCCTGAGCGATGCTGTCTGCTTTCCCAAAAGAGGCTGGAAGGCAGGGCACTACCTGGGCAAGGGCTCTAATGCAAATGCCCCATCTCCACACCTACATGCAGGCACGGATTAAGGGACACTCATGGACAAAGGGTGGGGAAAAACCGGTCCTGTGCTCACACTTTGCACCAGCAGTACAAAAGATCCAGAGAGCTCCTTTCTTCATCCCTCTGCAGTCAGGATCTGCTTGCTGCCAGAGGAAATCCCAGAGGGGAAGCAGGAGCAGAGCACTCACCAGGAGCAGGAATCGGTGCTTCAGGTACTTGTTGGGCTGGATGCAGCCATACTGGGGCCCCTCGTTGTAGACGGTGCCCGTGGGGTCGAAGAAGGGCACGTAGCCGTCCCTGCCCGTGCACAGGTAAACCTTCTCCAGCTGCAGCCGGTACGCCGCGTTCAGGTTCTGCTCCGGGTGCCAGAGCACGCGCCCGTACAGGACTTGCCCTGGGAACAAAGAGGAGCAGCTGATCCCCCAAGCAGGGGAACGCTGCCAGAGCCAAGTGTGCCAGACCACAGGTGAGTCTGTGCTGAGAAGGGCTTGGATTGTTTGGGAAGGGCTTGGGGGGTGCGAGTGACAAAACAAGGTGCCAGAGCACGTTGTTGTTTTACAGGGCTGTAAGATGCTCAAAATGCCATTTATTGCTGTGGAAGAGGCAAAGCCACATCCGGGTTTTGCCCTTTCCTCTCCAGGAAATGGAAGCTGTGCAGGGAAAAACAGTGGGAACACGCAGAAGAGGTGAGGTAAATCCTACCCTTGGAAAAAGCCCCTTTGTAATCCATTTCTGCCAGAGACATTTCCGACTTGGTGGGATCCATGAGAAAAACCTTCTCGTTGTTGCAGAGCTGAAACTCTGTGTTCAGGGAGTAAACAACCGGAACCGGGCGGTTTGTCTGCTGGAAGGCAATCGGGATCAGAAACCTGGAAGGGGGAGAAGGAAGGAAAGAAAGGGGAGATGAGGTTTGTGCAGCCCAGAGGGGCTGGCCCTGCCCTGGGCCGGGGCCTCCTTACCGCTCGGGAGCGTGAGCCGTGCAGGGCAGGGGCTTGTCTCCAGGCTCTGTCCACGGCTGCGTGGGCTGCACCGTGCAGGGGATCAGCAGGATGGTGTATTCTCCAGAGTAATCCTTCCTGGGAACAGACAGGAGCAGTCACCAGCAGAGCTCTGAGCTCTTCACCCAGGGCAGCAGCTCTCTCTTGCCCCGGCAATGTCATCCAGCAGTCCCTGAGGGACGAACGTGACCTTCTGAAATGCACCGTCACTTCTGGGATCAGCCTATCCACATGCTTCACTGCTGGAAAAATTCCTTTACAAAAGGCTGAGCTGATTTTCCTCTCAGCAGAACAGTGTTCCAAGCTCTGGCCAAGCTCCTGAGCATTCCACACGACTGCAGTGGCTGCTGGAGGGGTGCCAGGGAGAGCCTGGTGCTGTGGGAAGCTGCTGAAGGGGACTGGACCCCCAGCCCTCACCTGTTGTAGGAGCTGGTTGCTCTCCAGAGCTGGTAGGGAGAGTCAAAAGTCTGAGCACTCCACAGCAGCTGCAGGTCAAACTCGATCCCTCCCAGGTGCTCTGGAGTCATCAAGGAGGACCTGACATCGGGCAGGCTGTGGTGCTCCATGACAAACAGCCCTGGGGGGGACAAGGAGGTGACAGGGCACACACAGAGGGGCTCCTGGCGGGGACAGGGACTTGCTCTGCTGCCCGTGGTGCCAGAGCAGAGCTGTGTGTGTGTCCCTGCTGGGATCAGTGCCCTCACCTCTGAACTTGGCCTGCGTCCTGAACTCGATGACGAGGCGGCCGTCGTCGCGGATGTAGATGCGGATGATCTGCAGGCGGGCCGAGAGCACGCTGTCCGTCTGGATCCCTGCAAGCACAGCGGCTCAGCCGGCCTCTGCCAGCCCCAGGAGCTCTGGGAGACCTCCCAAGGATGATGCTTTCCTTGGCATCACCCTCCCCTGAGCCAGCTGCACACTTCCTCCCTCCCCCACGGCTGCCTAAGCCCCCCAGAGGCATAAGGGAAGGAATGTTCCGAGTGCCCACTCCCTCGGGACTCGGGTGGCAGTGCAGGAGCTCAGGGGAAACACGAAGGAGCCGCTCATTGCACAGCCCTGGGAGGGCTCACCTGTCCTCCAGAGCACGGTGTCGTAGAAGAAGGAGAACTCCATCTCCGTGTGGTGCTCCAGGGCAGCCCAGCCCCTCGGCGCCGTCACGTAGATGTAGGACACGTACAGAGGCACGTGCACTGTCAGGAAGGACTGGGCAGAGTCCCTCACCTGGCAATAAAACCCCAAAAAGGGGGTCAGGCACCTTCAGGGCAGGTCAGAGGTGACTCTGGGTATTCTTTACCTCAGACAAACTTGGGTTTTAATTCAGGGGCAGTGCTGGGGATCGCTGGGACCATGGGACAGAGGGGCTCTAGGTGCAATTTCACCTCAAAACCCCCCAGCTTCCAAGGCTGGGAATTAAAAACCATCAATTCTGCTTGCTCAGGCCTCCCAGAGCTCTCCATTTATTATCTGCAGAGTGCAGCTGCACTTTGCAGGCCCCGGAGGATTCAGGAAGATGTTCCAGCCCGGCTGGTGCCAGGCTCCACATGCTCCAGTGGGCACTTGTTCAGGCCAAGTAGCTTCTCTGGGCTTGTGCAAACAATTGGAGCTATAAAAGGAAACTTAATGAAGTAGTCCAGGCTGGCAGGAATTAAAAGAGATGATACTGGTCCTAGCAAAGTGCCTGGGAATTTAATGCCTGAGCTTAGGGGAGGTGGAGTGGGCTGCACAGGGATAATGCAGCCACGAGAGGGCGGTGAGACACCTCACACTCATTTATGGAGGAACTTCCCTGGGTTTTGGTCTGCCAGCCTGTTAATTAGGAAATGAGTTAAAATATCCCATGGCCTCGCTCTGTTGTAGAGCATGAACTAAGCTGCCTCTGCTCTGTCTTTGGCTCATTTCTATTGGCTGAGAACACAGCCAAAATTATAAAAGAGAGCCCAGCTGAGAATGTTTTATATTTCCAGTATGGCTATACATTAAAAAAAACAAATATTTTCCTGGTGCTCTGAAGATTAAAAGAATAAAACCTGTGATACTCCTAGGAAAATACATGAAATAAATGCAGAGAGCACTGTTCTCTTCCAGGTGACAGGGCGGGAAAGGCACACTGCACCTGTACAGAGCAGAGGCAGCTTAGTTCATGCTCTACAACAAGGGGAGCATGGGACAAGGGGAGAGCTGGGAGGGGCCCCCTCTCACCTGGAAGTCAGCAGTGACCGAGCCCCCGCAGACATCGATTAGCTCGGTCATGTCGTAGAAGGCGTCGAAGGTCCAGACGCAGCTCTTGAGGTTGAGGTGCTGGTACAGCCGGATGCTCCGGGGCTCCCGCACCGCAGGGTCCAGCTGGTAGGGCCGCTCATAGCCCGGGCCCAGCGCCGAGCTCTGGGGGGCTGCCTCGGCCAGGAACCCGGCCTCTGGGGGACACACACCCCGACAGTGACCCTCCCGGCCTTCAGCTGCCCCGGCCACCTGCTCGCTTCACTCCTGAGCCGCCTGAGCTCCTCTGCCTTCCTCATCCTGGAGGACACACTCAGGGGAAACTGTCACAGGAATGGGGCAAGCATCCTAATAATCCAACTTAGGGACCGACTGATTCAGGGCTGAAGTTAACCTTTAAGGAATGAGGAATGGGTTGAGTGTGGAATTATCAGAACAAAGTACAAGATCCTGCCTGGATCTAGCGTGGACTTCATTCCCTGGAGTGTCAGAGACAGAATCTGCCTGTTCTTTTCAGCTCTGACATTTCTTTCAGCAGTGAATTGATTTTGTTGCCTCATGGGAGACCTCAGTGACCCAGACACAGTGATCCAGCCCTGCAGATCCCTCCCTAACCAGGAGGATATCACAAAAATGATTTAAAAAGCAGAAAACCACTAGCACAACATGAACCTACAACCCCAAATGTTCCCATGCCTGGAATCCCATCTCCAATGGGCAACTCTGGTCACTGCTGTGAGACCAGGAAGATTCATTGCTATTTACATCACACCAAGAGAGCCCAGAGGAAGACAAAGACCCTTTCTGTGACTTCATTCCAGGCTTCCACCTTCAGGAAGCTTTGAAGGCTACCTGAGATGCCTCTGAGGTCGCTGGCAGTGACCAGGTTGGAGCAGACGTGCTGGTGCCTGTAGATGGACTCGGAGAGCAGGAAGTGCAGGTTGTGCAGCGGCAGCGTGGAGATCAGGGGCAGCATCCCGTCCTGGTGGGGGATCTGCACCGAGATGTGGATCCTGGAACAAGCAGCACGTCAGACAGCAGAACAGAGCCTGGCAGGCACAGGGTCCCCACAGCAGCACAGCCTTAAGCTGAGTTCCCCTGGCACCCCTCAGCTGGGCAGGCTGTGGGACGAGAGCGGGAGCAGGAACCCGAGCAGCCCACGCTGCCTGAGGGATGTGGTTTCACACACACATCGTGCTTGTGAGCCCAGGGGGGCTGGGGAAGGGCTGCACTCCCCCTTCTTCAGCCTCGTACCTGTTGGGATGCTCCTTGTGCTTCACATCCAGGTACTTGAGCGTGGCAATGAAGGACTGTGCCTGGAAGCCTCGGGCCGTGCCCGCCACCACGGGCGTGTGGCAGATGGCACTGTCTGTGCCTATGGTGACCGCGCTGCTCCTCAGGGGCGTCCCCACGTGGCCGGCCCTGTCCACAGCCTTGGCCACGCAGCGCACGTGGAACCGCCGGCTGAAGTAGATGCTGTCCAGCACCTGAGGGAACGAGGAGGGGGAACCACTGGTGCTTCCAGCAGGCTAAGGGAAAACGGCACTCAGTTTTCTAAAGCCAAAGCCCCAGGCCTCAGATCCAAGGAGCCTTTAGTCTGGAATGCCTGCGCACCCTGTGGTTGACGCTGGTGAAGGGCGTGCTGTCCGTGATGGTCTCGAAAGGCGAGCGGGCCCCGTTGCCGTCCGTGGGGGCGGCCACTTCCCAGCTGAACTGGATGGAGGACTGGTTGATGCCAGCCTCAGCACAGCGCTCCCTCATCAGGGCGTACTTGGGGAAGTGAGGGTCACAGGGAGTCACACAGACCAGGGGGTAGCCTGGGGAGGGCGATTTCCTAGCGCCCTCCTTGGTCACTTCTTCCACGCGGTCGTAGTCGGCCAGGGTGACAACCTGTGTGGAGGCAAGAGGGGCTGAGGGAGAGGGTGGAAAATGCCATCCTTCCCTCCCACGTTGTCACTGCAGCTCTGCATTTTATTTCCAAAATCCCACTGCGGTTTCCAGTCTGTACTTGCAGGGCACTAAATCACAGCCACTCACCACAGGAGGTGCTGGGAGAATCAGGCTCCCTGCTGCCTCCTGATCCAAAATAGTCACTGTGGCAGTGCTGATGTCTCCCAGGACTGCTTCCACTGGATCATCTGGGCCCAGCACCAGAGAAAAGGACTCGTGCCATTCCCGGTCCTCGTTGGACATGATCTCCACCTTGAACATGATGTGGGCCACACCTGGGGGAGCGCGTGCAGGAGAAACAGAGGGAAGTTGATTCATCACCAGAGACTGCTCTCACGTTCTCGTCCGAGCCCCGCACAGCTGCTCCGGGCTGTGACCACAGAGACAGTATGATAAAATACACATTATAAATTTCATTTCCACTCATTGCTGCTAATAATTTACCCAGAGGAGTCTATTATCAACATAAAACTCCAGCTATGACAAGCGATCCGATCGATCCGGTGATAGATTTACTAGCAGATGCCGACTGAGGATTAATAATGACTGTCTTCTATTAGCTGTCTGGAGGAAACACCTGGGATGCAAAGCACATTGCCATCCCTCCTCTCCCTCGGGTGTGCAGAGCTGTTTCGTGAGGCTCCAGCAACATGGTCTGAGGTGCTCACAGCCCTACATTCCCCGAGGAGGACTTCACCCTGCCAGGTGCCAGTGCTCCTTCCTCTGGTCCCGTCACCCTTCGCTTAACACATCAGCTAAAATTCCTGCGACAAGTGGCTTTTCCCACCTCTAACCCTCCCCTCGGGGCCCCTTTACCTGGGCTGAACTTGAGCACGCGGCTCTTGGGGTAGTAGTCAACGCTGGCCTGCGCGGAGCCGTCGCGGGTGCTGCAGCGCACGCGGGAGGTGCGGTTGCGGTCGCCCCTGCGCAGCACCGGCACGCTCAGCACCGCCACGCCCTCGGGGCCCGCCGGCTCCCGCACCTGGTACGCCGCCTCCTCGAACTCGATGGTGGGGGCTGCGGGCACAGCGCGGAGGGAAAAGCCCCGGATTTGCACCCGGGCACCTTTCGGGCTCATCCCCGCACCTTCAGGGCAAGGAGCTCCTCAAAGCGGGGGCCACAAAGGCTTGGGTGTGACTTAGGGTAAAACCTAGGGAGGGTGCTGGGCTACAGAGAATGGCAAATCATTCTCCCATCCCTGCCTCCCACACATCCCCAAATCCCTGCCACGTGCTGGTGATCCAGCCTGGCATCCCTTTTCTCCCCCACAGATCTCTCCAGGCTGTGCTGCTGTGGAGGGAGAGGAACATCTCCCAAGGGAAGCACAGCAACTCCAGCTGCAGGGGAATGGGAAACGGGAGAGGCGGGGGGTCCAAGCACTCCTGTCCAGCCTCTCCCTTCAGTCCAGCCCCGTGCACAGCAGGGACCTGCACACAAGGCTGTGACCGTGGCACCGAAGGCATCCACACTGATGGGGCTGTGCTGACTCCCCGGGACCCCCCAGACACCTTTGCTGAGCAGCCTCACTCACCATCTTCATCGTTGGTGACAGTTATGGTTGCCACATCCATCTTCCCAATCCTAGCTCCACTCCAGTGGTTTCCAAGGGGGCTCCCCAGATAGACCTGGAACTGCTCTTCTGGTTCGAAGGCAGAGTCGTCGCTGATGTGAACACTGCAGTTCTTCACCTAAAGCCAAGTGAAGAGGAGAAAGCAGCAAACTCTGATAAAGCCACATAAAGGCCAGGGTGTACTTCCCTATCTAGGGCTGCACATTGGAGTGCTGTCCATCCTGGAAGAAACCCTTCCATGTTTAGGGCTGCTCCTTCAGTGGGGACCAACCACACTGTCACACAATGAGACACAGAAGCAAAAGCATCTCCTTCCACAAACCCACAGCTCTCTGTACAACAATCCTGGGTCCTCCTGATGCATCAGATTTGCATTTCACAATTTCACCAGTTCCATCCTGGAACACCCAACCCCTTCTGAGTGGGTCACATTGCCAGGACAAGAATTTGTATCTGAAACCAGCCCGGAGCAGTCTGCCAGCCCCTCTGAGGGCCGAGGAGGAGGTGGGAACCTCTCCCAGCACTGGCTCTTCACTCCCCCAGGAGGCAGGTGCAGCTCACCTTCTCCCCTTTGAGGAAGGTGACGCGAGACTCCTCCGCATCCCTCCTCTCGGTGAAGTCCTCCATGACCTGCGCCGTCAGGCTCCGGGTGTAGCACCTGACGGAGGACTCGTAGCTCAGGTCCCCCGCGCGCCAGATGGGGATGTGCAGGGTGCCCTCCTTCTCCCCGGCCGTGTAGCTGTCCTTGCTGAACTGCATGCTGGGCACTGCAGGGCGGCAGAAACGGAGCCGAGCAGGGCTGGGCATGCACAGGGAGCCAAGGGGCCGGGAGGGAGCGGTCACAGCTGCCAGGGATGACCTACCGTCCTGGAAGATGTCATTGATGGCCACGATGGCTTGGAAGGGCTTTGCCAGCTCGGCTCCGTGGGGGGAGCTGAGGTAAACAACAAATGTCTCCAGCCCTTCTATCACTGGGTACTGGGCATCATCCAGGATTGTCAGGCGGCAGAACTGGGAGGAAAGTGGAATTCCTGCTGTTAGACATACAAAGCTTTCATCCTTCCCAGCACTCACATTTGGGAGTCTAGTGTAAAGCCATTATGTAATTATGTTTTCTGAGTCCACTAATCAATGTAAAGAACGTTCCACACAAACTCAGCCTATCATTTCAGAGAACAGGCAGCGAGCCTTGCCCCGGAAGAGGTGGCATGACCAAATCTCTCCAGGCTGGAGTGCTGATGGCATGGGGAATCTGTGCCTAGCAGAATCATTAACAGTTCTCAAGTGGCCCTGAGAGGATTTTCAAAACAAGTGGCAGATATGCACAGAAACACAAGACAGGTGTTGCCAGGCAAAGCAGACTCAGCAGGAGTCCACGTGGCTCCTCACCTCTTCTGTCCTGCCTGGCCTGAACTCTATTTTCCTGGAGCTGGGCACATAGTCGACTCCCGGGCTGGCCGAGGGCGGCTCCGATGTGCGGGTGGCACACCACACCGACGCGGGCGCGGACAGGTCGGCTCCCTGCCGCAGCACGGGGATCTCAATGTGTCCTGCAGCACCAGGTGCACGTGACAGAGAGCAAACTGAGAGAGCAGCCACGTTCCACAAGCCCACCCCTTTCCCTTCAGCACTGCTCCTGCCCCAGCCTCCCCCTCGGCACAGAGGGAAGCACAGAGCCCCTCTGCAGCACATCCTTGCAGTTCTGCTGTGCCCCGAATCGCTCCTTCTGACACCTCTTCATGGTGAAAGCTTCTACAGGGAGCGTCCCAACACAGCCCTCTCTCCTCACCTGCAGCCTCGCTGACAGTAAAGGTGGCATTCCCCAGGGACACTGTGGAGGCATCGTTGGGACCAGCAATGACCACGCTGGCCGAAGCCCGGCTGCCAAGGCGCGCGTTGTCCGAGGCGTCGGCCAGCACCACCTCAAACTCCTCCTCCTCTTCATACTCGCTGTCATCGATCAGAGTGACATCGCAGGTCACCACGGTGACCCCCGGGCCCAACACGAGGCGGCTCTCGTCCGACAGCCCCCGGGACTTGAAGTCGGAGCCGGATTCCAGCATGTAAAGGCTGCTGCCCCTGGCTGATTTGGGGACGGTGTAGCAGATGGCAGACACAGTGCTGCTGGCATCCCCTAGGAAGCAACACGAAAACTCCTTAGTGGAAATACTTTAAATCTACTTGGTGGAGACACCTTTCACTTAAATAATAAAGCAGCATTTGGAAAAGAGGATGAGGAATGAAATGCTGAACTTGGATAGTGGCTGGCTTAGATGTGACTTCCAGGCAAGCTCCTAAACCCCACTCAGGAAGCCGAGAGGTGGCACTTGCCTGTTAAAGAACACACAGACACTGACAGGCTCCACATAAAGCACTGCCCAGCTCACAGAGAAGCAGCAAACAAACACAAAGGTTTGCTCCTGCTCATGCCGGGAGCTGGAACAAATCCAAACCCAAGAGGCTTTAACAGCAAAGACAGGAAAGGTTAAAAAAATAAACAACGCTGCCCCGTGCATTGCTTGCCATTGCATTGTGCCCCAGAACCTCTTCCAAAACATGGGAGAAGGCTCCAAAACCATAAGCGGACAAAGGCCAAGGGTTCCCCCTCTGCACGTGTCCCTCCCACGGGGCTCAGCACGGCCCAACCCACCTTTCCTCTGCACAGGAGCCGAGAGGAAGCCGGCGCTCTCGCTGACGTGGAAGGTGCTCCTGTCGAACTGCAGCGTGGGCTCGTCCTCGGGGTCGGCGATGGTGACGGTGGCGCGGGTGACGTTGCCCAGCAGGGCAAAGGCCGGCATGCTGAGCTCCACGGAAAAGCTCTCCGTGCCCTCGAACACATCGTCGTCGTGGATGGCGATGGTGCAGGCCTTGGTGTCCTCCCTCTCCTCAAACTGCACCTACAGGGCAGCGAGATGACTGCTGTCCTTGGAGTGCCACCTGGAGCTCCCCGTCCTTCCTGACTCACCCTGCCCTGAGGTGCTCCCTCTTCCAACAGCAAACAACCCGCCTGACCTTACTAACAGAACACTAACAGAACGCCAAAACCTGGGCGTTTTGGTCACCTCCCACCCATTCTTTGCTCCAGGCTCAGTGTCCCTTGCTGTTCCGCCCACCTGCCCCGCGTACTCCGCGTAGTCCCGCTCTCCGGGCCGCGCTCCCGATGCGGCGGCGGCCGTGCCCTGCTCGGTGCGGCACAGGACGATGCTGTACTGGTTGAGGTTCCCCAGCCGCCTCACGGGGATGCTCACGGAGCCGGCGCTCTCCCTGACCTCGTAGCTGGAAAGGGATCAAGCGCACATGAGGAACGGGCTGGGGAGC